>NW_027397070.1:46942412-47102761 GCF_003265705.2 Callorhinus ursinus
AAGGAAGGAAGGAAGGAAGGAAGGAAGGAAGGAAGGAAGGAAGGAAGGAAAAGAAAAGAAAAAAGAGAGAGAGAAAGAAAGGGAGAGGAAGTGCAAGTAATCAGATGTGGCTAGACCAGGGGTTCTCAATCCCGGCTGCACATTAGAAGCTTTTAAAAATACCAATACCCATGTCTCACCCCCAGAAGTTGCTTTCCAGGGAGTCCTAAAGCTCAGCTAGGGTTGATATCCACTGGACTAGACTCTGGGGAGGCGGGGCTGGAAAGGTAGGCTGGACCTAATCTGGCAGATTGAAACACCATGTTAAATTATGTGTTTCAACTTGGAAGGTACAAGTAAAGAAGGTATAGGCAAAGAAGAAGCCACTGAGTAGGAGAATGATGGGGTCAGAGGTATTTAAGATAATCACTCTGGCAGCAGCGTAAAAAATGAGCTTGGGGAGCAGATGTTGAAGGCGAGAATAGCAGTTAGGAGAGTGATGCTGTCCCAAAAGAAAAGTGAGGAAGAACTCACCTAGGGCAGTAGAAATGCACAAGAACAGTTATATATGAGACATTGCAAAGTACATTAAACAGAGCCTGCTGACTAATTGGACAGAAGGGGTGACAAAGAGAGGGAGTAGTGCAAGATGACTGATGCTTTCAGCACAAAAGAGAACACCGGACAAGGGGCACCTGGGTGGCTCAGTTGGTTGGGCATATGCCTTTGGCTCAGGTCATGATTCCAGGGTCCTGGGATAAAGCCCTGAGCCCCACATCGGACTCCCTGCTCAGCGGGGAGTCTGTTTCTCCCTCTGCCTTTGCCCCTCCACCCACTTGTGCTCTCTCTCTCAAATACACAAATAAATATCTTTTTTTTTTAAACGAGAACACTGGACATGTAGATGGGGAAATGGGGAGATGATCATGAGTTTGTTTTCTGTCATATTGAGTTTGAGGTTCCTGAGGAACATTCATGTGGAGGTGCTAAATGGGCAGCTAGAAATTTGAGTCTGTAACTAAGGAGAGAGCTCTGAGTATCATTTAAACATAGGAGAGACCTGAAATTTCAGCATTTGGTTGAAATCATTAAGGAAGAGAATGTCTGGGACTGTGTGTATATGAGAAATAAGAGGGCTTTGGAGAACACCTAAATTTGGTGGGCAGGTGAGGAAAAGACATAAATGCCTGAGACCTGGAAGAAGATGGAGCAAAAATGTGAAAGAAGAAACCAAGAAGGCACAGGAGCAAGTTAGAAGAGAGTTCCGAGGGAGTGAAAAATCAATGATGGCATATGAGTAGGCTAAAGAAATAGCAGCTTTTGTCTTTGGCCATTGGGAAGTCATCAACAGCCTGGCAGTTAAATAAAATGGAAAAGGTGGGAGCCAGACCACAGAGACTGGACACTGAGGAGCCGAGGAGGGAATGGGGACCCCAAATGCACAGCTGTCTATTAAGAAGGCTTGTGGAGAAGAGGAGAAATAAATGGGACCTTAAGATGAGAGGCAGCAGGTCACAGGAAATGTTTGTTTTGCAGGGGAAAGTTAGAAACATTTTAAAACCAAAGAGAAGGGGTGTGTGGATAGATACAACTTGAAGTGAACAAGATGGAGGGATAAAGTGATGGGGTCAATTCCTGGAGGGTAAGGAAAGGGACTAATTCAACAGAACTCACGGAAAGAGGAAGATTCTTTTTCCTCAGACACAAGAAGGAAGGAATTCAAGATGGAGGGAGGCATTCTGGGAAATTCAGCCAGACTGGAGAGGAGCTGCAGGAGTTGATGGCAGGCAGGCCAGATGCTGAAATAATTAGGACCTTGAGAGTAGGGGGAAATGTCTGAAACTGCGTATATAGAGAAGGCAATGGAGTCAGCTAGGAAAGAAAGCAAAGAATAAAAGGACTGCCCTGGAGGGCCCACCAAGGAATTTCTCTGTCACATGTAAAACTGTAATAATGACATGTTGAAGCATTAACACTGACTACTGCTGTCCACTTTATTTCCCATGTACATCAATCTTCTGAGTAGTTACAGGAAAAAAGTAAACTGCCTGTTCCAAACAGCTTACACAAACGAACTAAAGCACGAAGACAAACTCTCTTCTAATGTTAACAAGTTATAGAATATTATTTAGTGTTGAAAACCAGGTTATACTGATTATTTTCAATCTGGTAGTTAACTTTATTATCATTACACTTGGCTGAGTCACTCTTGGGCCCCACGAAGAGACGGCCAGAGTTACCACGTGAGAGTAAAACATTGTATCAAAATAATTACATTGGCTACAAAAACTACCTCGGAAAGATACTGAGTAGCAAAACCTAGCCAAGTTGCTAAAATTTGACCGCAAGCTCCAAACTATTGGCTAGGAAAAGCACGGAAGGACAGCCATACCTGGGGCCCGTACAAAGCAGTCGAGCGTGCTAAGAAAGGCTATCAGCAGGCCCACTCCTGCTAAGTGGGCGGACACCGGAATCCTGCGGCAGGATGACTCCAAGGCACATCTAGGGGCGCCGTCTTCTGCCAGAGAAGGGCACACCCCAAGGTCTGGGAGCATCGTTCTCAGAAAAATACAAGCTCTTTGATGGAGCCCCATAAAGCCTCTCCCAACCCCTCCTACGTTCCCCAAGGGCAGGGCGGGACCAAGCCGCAGAGTTGGCGGGACACCGGGTCAAGTGACGCTCAAACTGCGGGCGTCTCCGGACCGCGTGCGGGCTGCGCCTGCGCGCACCTCCGGGCGGTGTTGGGGGCTAAAGGAGGGACTGGGCGCGCACGCGCTCCGTCTCCAGGCAACGAGAAAAACAGAGGCGCGCAGAGAGCGCCTGCGCGGCGATCGTTGCGGTGGGGGGTCTGGTCTGGAAAACTAAGTCCTGGGGTTTTCCCTGAGCAGAAACCGTCCGCCAGAGCCTCAGGTACGCGGGGGGGGGGGGGGGGGGCAGACATGGGGTCAGCACCTCGACTTCCCAAGGGCCCCAATGGACAGAAGAGCGAGGGTTTGTTCCCAAAGCGGAGTCCCCAGTGGGGGCGCCCCGGCTGACCCTGTGGGACAGTGCGTGACTTCAGCGTTCCGATTCTAGAAGCTGCGGCGGCCAGGTCAGGTGGCCTCCAGCTCTCAGGTTACAGACCTTTCGCTGTCCGCGCCGCGGGGACTTCTTGGGTAAGGGTTTGACAGCCAGGCACCTGCTGCAGGCCATGAGCGGCCTCTGTGTTCTTTGGAGTCAAGCACGGTTCCAGCAGGAGGGAAGCTGGAGAGCTCTTGGTGCCAGTCACTTACCTGTGGGCCGCAGTTTGCTCACCTGTGAACCGATAGGGCTGGACTCAGAGTCCTAAGGTCCCTAAATGCCAGTCATGTAACTCTGAGCGAAACTTCAGTTTACGGGTGAAGAAACCAGCCAGGAAGGGAAAGTTGCTTGTCCGGTGTCACAGGCCTAAAATCTGACTTTCGATCCAGTAGCTCTTTCCAGTAAATCTTTCCCCCAACTAGGGAGTCTACGTGTCTGGCAGAGACTGGTACTGGAATAAAGCTAGGTGGCAGGAACACCCGCGTCACACTCGTTTTTCTGTCCTGAGGACCTAATAAGCACCCACAGGAAATAATGAGCATTCACCAAATGCTTATTGAAGGAAAGCTCTGGCAGACCCAGCACCACTGTCCCTAAAAAATTCAAGAGAATATGTAGGTAGGACAAATGTAGAAACAGTTTTACTTTAGCAGTGCGGGGGAACCTCAGACAAACTCCTCACATATGTCTGGTTTAAATCTCCTCTAGGCTTCAGTCCAGTCCCTGAATGGCTGGCCTCCAGTTGGCACCACCTCTGCCTGTGGGCGTTATGCTTCCATATAATAAAACAGAAGCTCCAGGGCTCCTCTCAGCTAAACAAAAGCCCTGTGAAAAAGGTGACTCTTCTCAGCGGTCCTCCATGGGGCATCTGAGGAACAATTTCCAGCAGAAGCTTTTGAGCAACAAAGAGCTGACACTGGATAATCTCTACACTCACTCCAAGTGGAACACCTGCACAAAAGCCCAGAACTACTCCTATCCCCACTGTGTTGGAATCAGCCAGCAAGATTCAAGAAGCAATCCCCAGGGCCAAGCAAAGGGTTTGTTTCACTCATCAAGTCCTCAGTCCCGGTATTCCAAAGCAAATAATCAGGAATTCATCCCCTTCACAAAGAAGCGAGTTGGGGTAGACCGGGCATACCCCCTGAAACCTGTGTTCCATAGGAAATCTCATAGTACAGGTGAGGCTGGCATTGATGGGGACCAGAATGTCTCTCCAAGACCCCCTGAACCAAGAGAGTTTCCATACAGCAGTTTTGATTCAAGGAACTGGGTGAATTCATCTGTGGTTCGTGCTGTTGTCGCCACACAGGAGGAGAGGGCCATGGCAAACCCTAACAGGACTGAATGGGTGCAGATCCAAAGACTAGAAGCTGCAGGGGAGAGCTTACAGGAGGAAATCCGAAGAAAAGAGACCCTTCTAAGGGAAAAGCTGAAGAAGACAGAGGAGGAACTCAGAAGGATCCAGAAAGAAAAGGAACAGGCTAAGGAAAATGAAAAAAGAGAGCTACAGAGAATGACACTCCCCAGGAGGAGAGGTAAAGGTAATAGCAACACCACATACAAACCTACCTTCTCCCCAGAATTTGGGTCTGAGGAGGTCTTCAGTAGAGACAGGGGGGAGGATGAAACTTGGGGATGGTCTCGAGAAAATTCTAGTCCATTTCAGCTCTCTGATTATGGAATACAGAAGCTCAAAAGGGAAAGACTGGTGGCAAGCAATAACAAAATCCCAGACCTAGTCTCAGAGCCATCAGAGGAGTGTCCTCAGTCTTCAGAGGGGCCTGGCCATGCTTTATGGGGAGCCACCAGCAATCCTAGTTTGTCTAGGGTACCAGACTCCTCGGTTTCCAGCTGTTCCATCGAAGAGCCCGAACTTGGTGAATGTAGCCACTGTGGACGCAAGTTTCTGTTGCTCAGGCTGGAGAGACACTCCAACGTCTGCTGCAGGATGCAGGGTTCCAAGAGGAAAGTGTTTGACTCCTCCAGGGCCCGGGCCAAGGGCACAGAACTCGAGCAGTACTTGAACTGGAAGGGACCAGCCTCAGTCAAGGTAAAAAGGCAAGGGCCTTGTGGATTTGACTTTGAGTGGGGATCATTGTAAAGGGGATGTTATATCAGTTTTCTTTAGAAAAAATTCATGTGTCATATAGGGAGAAAGTGAGAATTAACATTTATTGATTACAACTGTGTGCCAGTCACTGTGATGGGAGCTTTTCATAAGATCTTCACCACAACCCTGTGAGGGTTTCATTGTCTCTTATTTAATCAATTCAAAAATTAAGTCTCAGGGAGTTTAACTTGCTTAAGATCACAAACAGCTTTAAATGGCAGAGTCAGCACATATGGGGCGCCTGGGTGGCTCAGTCAGTTAAGTGTTGGTTAAGCATCTGACTCTTGATGTTGGCTCAGGTCATGATCTTAGGGTCGTGGGATCGAGCCCCACGAGCCCCACATTGGGCTCCCGCATCGGGCCCCAGGCCTACATTAGGCTCTGTGCTCAGTGGGGAATTTGTTGAAGGATTCTCTTTCCCTCTGCCCCTCACTCTGCTTGTGTACTCTCTCTCTCTGAAATAAGTAAATCTTTAAAAAAAATAATAATAAATGGCAGAGTCAGCATATAAATCTGGGTCAGAATGACTGCAAAATCTAGACTTAAAAAATATATGTCCTATTGATTATAAAAGTAATAAATGTTTACTGTAGAAAATTAAAAAGATTTGAAAAATATAAAGAAAAAAATGATGCAGCACTGTACCCCTGGGAGAGAGTTCCTTGCTCTTTGCAATATACTCTGCCACCTCCCAAGATTAGGATTTGTTACAACTCCTATAACTGTATCTACTTTTTCAAGATTAGCTCAATTCTGATATACCTTCTTAGTAAATACATGAAACACAATTAAGTTTGCAATCCTTTTTCTCCCCATTTAGAGTGTAAACACCTTAAAGGTAAAGGATACTATTTTTGGTTAACATTCCAGTTGCAGAAAAACTAGGTTGTAAAAAGACTGTGAGATACTTGCATGGTAAGTTTAGGGGTACTTCACAGGCATATTTGGACAGTCAGATCTGGAAATTGTCTCATGAATAAGTCTACCACCCTGTCAACGTTATGCCCCTTGGCTTGTATATGAGTGTTTCTCAAAGTGCGGTATGCTGGCAAATATTTTTTATTTTAGTAGTTTTAGTGTATATTAGAAAAATATAACAAGATATGAAGCCCATGGTTTTTAGGAATCATGAACTTAAAGAAAAATATTAAGTAATTTATGGTTAGGGGGATAAAGTGAAAGTGGTATGCAAATGACCAAAGTTTGGGAAAGCCTAGATCACATGATCTCAAAGTCCCATCCAACTCTAATTTTCTAACAAAATATGAGAGCATATTCTGTTTTCATTTCTTTCCAATCGTCCCTATGTGCACTAGCACCTCTTGTCCGCTAAGCACTTTACAGTTTATGGGCGTACTGCTGGGGCCTTTAAAAACTCAAATTTATGTGGTGGCTGTTAGGAGAAGTCAATTGCAGTTATTTCTTTCAGTACAGTTTGGAAGATAACCACAAAAAAGTCCCTTCTGTGTTCAGAAATAATCTACCTGAAGTCGTTTCCAACAAGAATTCAACATTTTGCTCTTGCAGATAATGATACGATCACTGGTTCCTGTTCTTTCCTGTTTTCTTTCTGGTCAACCCAATAATACACTGGGGTCTTCTCTATCCTACTATAGTGGTTGTTTCTGGCAGGCACCTGAAAGAAACTTCTGTTTCTTAAATTCCTAAATGCAGTAGCAGTGAAGCAAAGGAATTGGATTTCTGAGATCAGACACCCGAGCTTTGTGGAAACTAGTTTTGGGGGGGAATATCATGCATTGAGGACACTGAAGCAGAAAGGACCTGGATTGAGACGCACTCCCCTCCTTGGAATGTTCTAAGTCTTATTCCAAAGCTTTGTGTCTTTGGAAGCCAAGTGGTTGTGTCTCCCTGTTATTCCTCTAGTGTACTCACAAGAACAGGTGACTTTCCTTCTATCCTTTAATTTTCACATAGCTTCCAGCAGACTCCTAGCTCTGGTCTCATTTGAGCACAGAGACCACATCTTTGTGCTTTGTGATTAATAAGTGTTAATTGAATAAAATTTCAATATGATGAATTAATAGTTCATTCAAAATGATGAACTATCATACTTTTTTTTTAAAGATAAGTTGGAGTTTTTCTTTTTTTTTTTTAAAGATTTTATTTATTTGACAGAGACACAGTGAGAGAGGGAACACAAGCAGGGGGAGTGGGAGAGGGAGAAGCAGGCTCCCCGCCGAGCAGGAAGTCCAACTCGGGGCTTGATCCCTGGATCCTGGGATCATGACCTGAGCCGAAGGCAGATGCTTAACAACTAAGCCACCCAGGCGCCCCAACTATCATATACTTGAGGAATTTTCTCCTAATTCTTTTTTTTTTAATTTTATGATGTTATGTTAGTCACCATACAATACATCATTAGTTTTTGATGTGGTGATCCACGATCCATTGTTTTCGTATAACCCCCAGTGCTCCGTGCAGTACGTGCCCTCCTTAATACCCATCACCAGGCTAACCAATCCCCCCGCCCCCTCCCCTCTAAAACCCTGTTTGTTTCTCAGAGTCCATAGTCTCTCATGGTTCATCTCTCCCTCCAATTCCCACCCCCCCTTCGTCTTTCCCTTCCTTCTCCTCATGTCCTCCCTGCTATTCCTTATGTTCCACAAATAAGTGAAACCATATGATAATTGACTTTCTCTGCTTGACTTATTTCACTTAGCATAATCTCCTCCGGTCCCATCCATGTTGATGTAAAAGTTGGGTATTCATCCTTTCTGATGGCTGAGTAATATTCCATTGTATATATGGACCACATCTTCTTTATCCATTCGTCTGTTGAAGGGCATCTTGGCTCTTTCCACAGTTTGGCTATTGCGGACACTGCTGCTATGAACACTGGGGTGCATATGGCCCTTCTTTTCTCTAACACCATTCACAAAGATAAACTCAAAGTGGATGAAAGACCTCAATGTGAGACAGGAATCCATCAAAATCCTAGAGGAGAACATAGGCAGTAACCTCTTTGACATCGCCCACAGCAACTTCTTTCAAGATACATCTCCAAAAGCTAGTGAAAAAAAAGCAAAAATGAACTTTTGGGACTTCATCAAGATCTGCACAGCAAAGGAAACAGTCAACAAAACAAAGAGGCAACCCACAGAATAGGAGAAGGTATTTGCACATGACACTACAGATAAAGGGCTGGTATCCAAGATCTATAAAGAACTTCTCAAACTCAACACCCAAAAAACAAATAAGTCAAAAAGTGGGCAGAAGATATGAAAAGACACTTCTCTGAAGAAGACATACAAATGGCTAACAGACACATGACAAAAAGTTCATCATCATTAGCCATCAGGGAAATTCAAATCAAAACCACATTGAGATACCACCTTATACCAGTTAGAATGGCAAAAATGGACAGGGAAAGAAACAACAAATGTTGGAGAGGTTGTGGAGAAAGGGGAACCCTCTTACACTGTTGGTGGGAATGCAAGTTGGTACAGACACTTCGGAAAACAGTGTGGAGGTTCCTCAAAAATTTAAAAATAGAGCTACCCTGTGACCCAGCAATTGCACTACTGGGTATTTATCCCCTAATTCTTTTAAAAAGTTCCTGGATACCGGGTGCCTGGGTGGCTCAGTTGGTTAAGCGACTGCCTTCAGCTCAGGTCATGACCCTGGAGTCCCAGGATCGAGTCCCACATCGGGCTCCCTGCTCAGCAGGAAGTCTGCCTCTCCCTCTGACCTCCTTCCCTCTCATGCTCTCTCTACCATTCTCTCTCTCTCTAATAAATAAATAAAAAATCTTAAAAAAAAAAGTTCCTGGATACCGTCTCTAACACACAAATTCTCTTGCCTTCTTGTCTGTTTCAGTAACACTCTCTCCTGGAGGATCCTTTTGCTTTGATAGTATCTCTTCCTGTCATTCACCATTAATGATATCAGATCACCAAACAGCTACTTGCCTTTTTTCTTTTTAAAATTAATTTTATATTAATTTAAATAATATTTGAATACATTTAAAAAATCATGTACTAAGTGACCTATAAGGCAACAAGCAGGATCCTGCCTTATCCTTTTCCATCCTAATCTGGCCCCCAGTGGCAGTCTTCAGTCCTGATAGGTATGTGTTTTCTGGTATGTGTTTTCATATTTCTCAATAATATGCTTATTTTCTTGATTAATCAGTTTTTTACATTATCTGTTGACTTCCTGATATGAATGCTTCGGGTTAAGCTCTCTTTCACATCTCCTCTCCTTTTACTTTTCTCCTTCCTTCTCCTTCCATTGTAGTGGAATCACAATTTTGGGTTAAACCAGTAGTCAGCTTTTACATTATAATAACCATGTAAATTTTGTTCACTGATGAGTGAACACATGTCCCTGGAATTAATAGCTGACGCATGTTTTCATTTGCTTGGTTTCCTACTCTAATCTTTTTTAAATAATTTTTTATTATAATTTTTTTTTCCTAAATGATCCATCTGATGTCAGGCACCTATTAGCATTTTTGTAAATGCTCAAACACCTAATCCATTGATTTTTTTTTTTTCTTATTCTAGAAACTTCCCTCCCATCACTCCTTTTTCCTCCTGCACCAGTCTGGACTGGTTATTCTGTAGGCCTGGTGCAGACCTATTGTTTCGGGACTTCTTTTTGCTTCTCTTCTGTCTTGGGTCCTGTTTCCACCTTCTTAGGTCTTCCTTTTTCTTGTTTTATTTCTTGCTTTGCTGAAGCTTTCAAGAAACATGCATGGGAAGCATTTTTTTTTTTTTTTGGTCTCAGAATGAATGAAAATATCTATACAATAGCTTTATATTTGATGGATGATTTGACCAGGTATAGAATTCTAGGTAGAAAATGATTTTCTGTTAGACCTTTTAAGGGGTTTTCCCACTAGCTTTTAGCATCCAGTGTTACTGTTGAGAAATCTGATGCCATATTGCTTCCTGCTCCACTGTATGAAACCTCTTTTGGTGTTTCTCTTTTTCTGAAAGCTTACAGGCTTCTCTCTCTATTCTGAAATTCTGAAATTTTACAATGATTGTGTTGGATACTTGGTAGACTATTTCAATTTCAAGAGCAGTGACCTTAATTCTAGGAATGTTTATTGTATTATTTATTTAATAATTTCTTCTGTGTGCTTTTTTTATGCTTTTTGGAACTCCTTTTGGTCAGGTGTTGGACTTCCTGGATTGGCTTTCTAATTTCCTAATCTTTTCTACTTTCCATCTTGATCTTTTTTCCCATTCTGAGTAATTTTCTTGACATTATACATTTCTATTTTTATTTTTAGCTATCACTGTTTTTTTAAATGGTCTTTTTTTTAAATAAAGATTTTCATTTATTTATTTGAGAGAGAAAGAGCAAGAGCAAGTGATCAGGGGGAGGAGCAGAGGGAGAGGGACAAGCATACTCCGCAGTGAACATGGAGCCCGACATCGGGCTCGATCCCATGACCCCGAGATCATGGCCTGATCTGAAATCAAGAGTCAGATGCTCAACTGACTGAGCCACCCAGGCACCCCTTAGCTATCATAGTTTTAATTTATAATAGTTCTTTCTGGTTCTCTGGTTTTCAGTTTTCTTTTACCTGTCTTACCCATTTCCTTTTTTTTTTTTTTAAAGATTTTATTTATTTATTTGAGAGAGAGAGAATGAGAGATAGAGAGCACGAGAAGGAAGAGGGTCAGAGGGAGAAGCAGACCCCCTGCTGAGCAGGGAGCCCGATGTGTGGGACTCGATCCCGGGACTCCAGGATCATGACCTGAGCCGAAGGCAGTCGCTTAACCAACTGAGCCACCCAGGCGCCCCAAGTCTTATCCATTTCCTGAGAGAGAGAGAGAGAGAGAGAATTCATGTACCTGTTATAGTTTCTCTCTTGTTAGAGCTTTACTCAAATATCTGGTGATCACAGGTTGTCCATTCATATTTAAGGTTAAGTGGGGCATGTTGACTAAAGGCCTTCACATTAGGGTTATCAAATAGTGAGCCTTTTCATTGGAGTCACTCAAGGTCAGCATCTAATGGCTTTTCTCTCGACTCCTTGGTGCATTCAGAGAACTCCTATCTCCTATGAGGGTGCCAATGTGTTTGATATCCTGGGAGCTGAGTGGGGGAAGGAGGCCAACAGTTCCATAATTCATCACGTATACTTGCACTTAATCCCAACTTTCAGCCTCAATATTACCCTGTTCTCCACTATGCCTGGACTTCCTGAGTCTGAAACCTGTCTGGTGCAGTTTCTCCAGAGAATAAACCCCTGTTCTCCTGTGAGAGTGTGGGAAGTGACAGACACTTGGATATACAAGGTGGGAGAGGAGCCCCAGGGATCCAATTTATTCTCAGCCCTGCACCTCTTCCCTCTCCATTGCCTGTACTTATAAGCACCAAGCCTCTCAGTACTGTCACCCCTTGGCAGGCCCTTAGCTTTAAGTGCCTCCACTCTGGCAAGTCAGCTCTGTTGCTCCCTTCCTGTTCTCTTTGATCTTATGGATGAACACCCTTTCCATTTCCTTACTGTCATTCTGATGAAGACTCAGAAGGAGATGTGATAAACGCCAAGTTGAATGATCAGTCTTTCTCCCACTTACAGGCTGAACCTCCTCAGAAGAGCAACTGGAGACAGAAGCATGAGTCTTTCATCCGTACTCTCCGTCAGGCTCGAGAGGTCCAGCAGGTCATTGCCAAAGGTGGAAACCCCTCAGACTTGCCTCCCATCCTGCCTGCAGAAAATCCAGATTATATTCAGTGTCCTCACTGTAGCCGCCACTTTGCTCCCAAGGTGGCCGAGCGGCACGTTCCCAAGTGTAAGACCATTAAGAACCGGCCTCCACCTCCAAGGAAGCATTACAGTTGAGCGGACAACAGTGGAAGCCTCAGAAGGCTCTGCTTCTCTTCAGCAGTAAATGGGAGTAGAATAATTTGATGCAAAACAGAACTAAAACTTTTACATCTCCCACATCTGCCTGCAGAGCTTAAATCAGTGAGGAGAGACCCATTGCTAAGCAGCGGGAGGCAAAAGGAAGCCTCAGCTTCCCACGAAATTACCGCCTCAGGCTGGTGTGCCTTGTTATTGCCCTAAGAACTGATGGGTGAAGACTCTCAGGAGTAGTGAGCAGCCTACATTAAAGCTCTTTTCTCACTAGGCTGACTTGGGGTTTGTGCTAAGTGCCTGTGTTCGCTGTGCCTTCTTGCCCTGCCTCTGCATGTATGCCTGGCTCTTGTTAACTCTTTTTGCTCTTGCAAGATGTTGGTTCATGAGACTGAGTTGGTGTCAGATGATCATGATCACCGAGGTGGTATCTCTTACAAAAGATAATACGATTTTGCTGTAAGGCAAATGTAAATTTATCCTTGACCTCCGTGATGTATGGTCCTGGCCAAAAGCCAATACCAGTATGTAAAGTTAGGGCACCAGTATATCCTAAACCCTCCTTGTGGTGTACTGTGCCGTAAAGGGAACCTCATCTTTATGTGCTTTACATGGTAGGGATGGGAGAGAGCATCCTGTATGGCTCAGTAGTTGCACTTTGCTAAAGGATTTCATGTTCCCTCCCCCCCCCCCCCCCCCAAAAAAAAGGAAGGAAGGAAGAAACTTCAGTTTCAGCTATTGCTGGCATTCTGCTTTGAAATCAGGTTGGGTGTATGGCTTTTTAAATGCGGCAGTAAAATCTACCATCAAAGCAAGCTGGGACATTGCCATGTCACATGTCCCTGCCCATTATACCACAGTGAACTTCTCTTTTAGAAAGTAAACTCTGATGAAAAAGATACCGGATCTGTTAAATTTTTTCTGTGCAGAATTGTGCATACTGCAGGTACTCTTCACAATTAGACCTTCAATCAATGGGTTTGGGGATTTAAAATTAAATAATAAAATGAGTAAGTCCTAGATTGGTGAGATGGGAGAAATGATAAGGTAATGCCTGTCAGGGGTAGTATCAGTTGAGATAGGATGAATATAGAACAACAGATCTGAAATAACAGTAGGATTATTGTCCTGAGAGCATCACTCAAATTGTTAGTTTAAGGGGCGTCTGGGTGGCTCAGTCGTTAAGCATCTGCCTTCGGCTCAGGTCATGATCCCAGGGTCCTGGGATCCAGCCCCACATCGGGCTCCCTGCTCCGCGGAAAGCCTGCTTCTCCCTCTCCCACTCCCCCACTTGTGTTCCCTCTCTTGCTGTGTCTCTCTGTGTCAAATAAATTTTAAAAAATCTTTTAAAAAAATTGTTAGTTTAAAATACTGGAGAAGGGGCGCCTGGGTGGCTCAGTCATTAAGCACCTGCCTTCTGCTTAGGTCATGATCCCAGGGTCCTGGGATCCAGCCCCGCATCGGGCTCCCTGCTCAGGGGGAAGCCTGCTTCTCCCTCTCCCACTCCCCCTGCTTGTGTTCCCTCTCTCACTGTGTCTCTCTCTGTCAAATAAATACATAAAAAAATCTTTAAAAAAAAATAAAATACTGGAGAAAAAACACCGAACCTGATGTGGGCCAAGGTGACTAAGCAGACAATAAAACCATGTTCTACTAACAACAAATGACCACTCACTTTTGTTCCATTTCCTCTGCAGCTTCTGCTGAATGGCTGGGCTAATAGATCAGACCAATTTGAAATGCGAATTTAAGGCTTTAGCTGTAAAGCTGCAGGGCTCTAGGCTGAAAAAAAAATTAAAAAACAGTACCTATTGAATTGCTTTATGCTCTTCTTAATTGTTGCAAAGAAAAGGAGGGATCACATAGTGGGGCCTTAGCTGGCCACTTGAAACTTCACATACACACTGCGTATTTAACCCAGTATATACACTCCCCAGGCAAGTCTAGTGAAGTACAAACTGTTAAGTTTCACACTTGATGGTAAAAGCAGTAGATGGCAAGAATGAGCTGTGGCCAAGGCCGCGAAGTGGTAGCCTATGGACTGCTTTGTCCTACAATTTGACATAGATCTGACATTTAAAAACTGGGATATGGAGAATCTCTTGAAAAGCCGGAAGTTCTGGAAATACCAGGCCAGCAACCCTGCATAGCCCCAACCGCGTGCTCCTTCAGACAGGCTGATCTCGACGATCACCACAGCCCCACCTGGCCTGCTGCACTTATTCACCTTTCCTGCCTGGCCCCACGGGCACTTGGGTTTGGGATCCTGGTTGATGTGATTAAGTTCACAGGTCAGGGCCCTCTGGGGAGAACAAATGTATGTGTGGGGAATGCCTTCTGTAGACACAGGAAGCAGTTGCTCATTCTTATATTGCTGGAGAAGGCAATAGTCAATGCCTCAGTGTTCCCTCCAATCTTAATAATGCATAGGTCTTGCTTAGATTAAGAATATCTATTAGCCTTTTGAATTTAGCTTGATCTGCTCTTTGGGAAGAGGTCAGAACCGTTTTTCTATCTAAGTCCCTTCCTGGATAGCAGAGGATGACAGTGGATAATGCTGCTTGGTACTGTTCACGTATGATACTTTATTCAAGAACCTTCAGTACAAGCAAATGTTATAAATTTTAAAGTTCAAAAGGTTAAGTAAGCAATGGGAAGAAAATCTCATGGTGAAACTCACTTCATATAAAAGTTATGCAGATGTGCTGAAATAGTACTTCTTAACAGCAGGGTATTTAATGCAGCATGGTACCTTTTGGCCAACATTTGCTTTTGGTCATTAATTTATCATTCTTCACGACTATACAGGAAGTAGCAGAGACGTGATATAGTGTTTTTCTCTCTCATGTTCCTGAGTCTGTGAGGTTTAGTGATCAGCATGTTTATTTCCATAGTTAATCATTGAAGTAATAAATGATTTTTGGTTTTGTGGCAGGAAGGAACATGTTTTGTAGTCCTGACGACAGCCCAGTCTGCTGGACACTAATGAATAATACTTCTTTGGAGGTCCAGGGATACTCATTTGAAAGAATTTATTTATAATACATCCTTGCTCCAGAGCTGTTCTTTCTATTATGGATGTTTCCAAATATATGGCAAATCAAATGAAATGTGAGTTTAAGGCCGCTTTTACTTTACACTTTAGTGAAATGCTCAGCCAAGAGAAGTGATAACTTGGCTGTGCTATGCCAGGGAGACCAAATACAGTTCACCCTCTTTGAGGGAAAACAGTTTTGTAAACACAGATACACATTATCACTTGAAAAAGCCCACTGTGATTGAGGAGGTTAAGTACAAGAAATGCTCCTTCCTCTTTCAGTGGCTCATTTTCTTCCTCCCTCTGCACTTTAAGCACTACATTTGAGAAGTTTGGGGAGAAAAAGGTGTAGCAGCAGAAATTATTGTTAGCAAGAAAAACTGGGAAAAAAAGCAAAGATTATTTGTGCAAATGTCCCTTGCATTGTTTCCGTTACAAGGTCTTTTATTTATTTAGATAAAGACTCATTGAATCAAAGATTCACGAAGGCCTAGTATCTGGGTGTTTCATCCCCAGTGACTAAGGTCCATGCGCAGGCATAGCACTGATTGAGAGTTTAAATGTTTATTTAAAACAGAAATGCCAAACCACTCCACCCTCAACCTTTCAAACATCTGGCTAACAATGAGCTAGTTCTTCAGCAACAATATCAGAGCAGAGGAGTAACTCAGGTTATACTGTAACTCAAAAGCAATACTACTGGGAAACTGAAAACACCTAGTCCTGCAGAAAGAAAAGCAGGACAAACTTCAAGAGAATTAGCTACAGAAAACCATTCAAAGGCATTTCTGCTGCCTTTCATTTTTATCTAATGCATGGCTGCCACCTTTGAACTGGTTTCTGTTTGCATAGCTATTTGGTGGGAAAAATCATATGGCTGTCCCAGGCACAACTGGGAAAGTGCAAATTGTCTCTAAGGCACAGAACTCAGATTCTCAGCCAGATTAACAGCAAACTAGACTTCCCGAGGGAACATGCTAGAGAAAGTGAGCAGTGTTCCCCTGCTAGAGAATGGCTCCCCTCCGGAACAAGAGCAGTGCTCTCTCCTCCCTTCCATGCTCACTTCCATCCCTGTCTCAGCAACATGCCCCTGTTCCTCAGTTCCACAGCAGAAGCAATACTCAGGATTAACACCCAAACTGAGCCTGCCTCTCAGGCCTGCTGAGATGGTATGAGGGATACAGGAACGTGAAAAGCCAGTCAGTCCTTAAAAAAAATCAAAGGTGCATTTACATGATGAACCAAAACCCACTGCTGGGGTTTACAGCAAACCCCCAAGTCCCCAGAACTTGTAACTTTAATCCGGGGTTGGCCCCTTCCCTTATTTTAAGAAAAGGCTTTAGTGATTATGTTAGTACCATTGTACTAGGCTTCCCAGAATTGAGAAAACAATGGGAACATCAAACCAAAGAAAATCCCATTGAACAGAGTTGCCCATCCCCAGCCATGGGGTTTTCCCCAAGCATCAGCCTTTATCCCACCAGTTTTAGGGAAATGGCAAAATTTCCATCGCACAGGTCCTTCCAAAATATTAAAGAGATATCAAACATTCATTTTTTGGTTTGGGGAAAATGAAACAAAAATTAATTTAGCAGTTTCTAAGGAGGGAGGATGTGAGACTCATCAAGGCAACTCCTACGACCCAAAATACTAAAGGAACCTTTCATTTAGGTGAAAACACAAAGCTCGCATCCTTAAGTAAAAACCATCAAAAGCTTTGAGGACACTCTCTCTTTGGGAAAGCTAGCTTGCTCCTTGTCTATGAGGACACAATAATGACTATGGGATTAGAATGGAGCTCTCAGCCAAATTCCTTTCACTTGGCAGCTTCTACCTGTTCTGTTAGGCTTCAGGGACTACCAGGTTTTGGTGCTGGCTTTGGGCCACTCAAGTAGGAAAGATGATCCAGATTCACTGATACAGCTTCATAAAACACCAAAAGGGGACATATACTGACTAGACATACGGAAAGGGAGTGGTTGGGGTTGCTGAAGTCAAAGTTAGAACCCTAAGAGTCACAAAGGCAGAGGCATTCTAGACCTTCCTAAGATACCAAGTAGAGGCAGCTAAAGGAGAACCTCTCCCCCTTGTGGTTTTCTCTTAAGGCCATTCCTATTGCCCCAATGACTCAATTTTCTAAGAGACACCTCACCTTTTCGAGGTACCTTACAAAGTTAGGAAATACTACCTGTATCAGCCACAGGCGGCAACCCCAGCTGTGCGACGAGGAGGGACCCTAGCCTTCTTTATCTCCTCCTCACTGAAGACATTTTAATCGACCCTCAAAGGAAAAGCAATCTAAGCCCACTTTTCCTCCTAAAGCATTTAGCTGCACAAAGTAACTGAACTTTCTGAAAACAAGGCCTAGATCGACTCCACCAGACATATTTTCTCAGACTCAGGGCTTCAGAGAAGGCTACCCTTCACCACTCTCCAGATGACCCTGCCTGGGCCCCACCTGGTTCCAGCCCACTCGAGTTTCACACTTTTCTCTCCACCCAGAGGTGCAATGCGTGGTGCTGAATTCCCAAGGCAGCTTCCAAGTAATGGTGAAATGATAAATGGGATATAAGCTGCTACCAGCAATATTAAGGTGAGCATTGTGTCTCCTCTTCGAAGGTGGGATCACCAGATGAGGTACAGAGCTGCTGTTGCTATGGCAGTCACTGAGGACAAAGCCAGGGCCACGGGGCCCTTCCATTCTCCAAAACAAAACCACTCCTAGATCCTATCTAATAGGCAATGCCACTCTCCAAGTGTACACGGAAAGTGCTTCAGAGCCTCCGCCTTGCACTCCTTGTCTGCAAGTGAACAAAGCCAGGAAAGCGCTCTCTGCATTCAGTAAGTGTGCTGTGAAGTTCTTTGGATACCAGTTTCCTGGAGGCCATACAGGCTCAGGAGACTAGAGGCTGGGTCGACAGGAGTCTGTTCCCAAGAGGCACCAGGAATCTGAATCTAAGTCAGGCTTTGGATCCATTTCCATCTCTTCCTTTGCTGTCTGAGTTCCTCTGGAATGCATCCCCACCTGTCCAAACAAAAAACAATACTGTCACCAGTCACAGCGGTTCAGGACTAGGTTTCCAATGCTGACCTCTAAGGATCTGTAGCCACAGTTCTGTGACAAGCTCCTAATACTACTTTAGATAATACTTTAATAATACTACTTTAAGTAAAGTCCACACCTTTACACTTGCTGCAGGTAGGATGACCAACTGCCCAGGACTGTAGGATTTTCTGGAATGTAGAACTCTCAGTTTTATTTTATTTTCTTAAAGATTTTATTTATTTATTTATTTGAGAGAGAGAGAGAGAGAGAGAGAGAGAGAGAGATCATGAGCAGGGGGCAAGGGTAGAGGGAGAAGCAGACTCCCCACTGAGCAGGGAACCTGATGCAAGTTCATGCGACTCATGACCTGAGCTGAAGGCAGACACTTAACCAACTGAGCCGCCCAGGTGCCCTAGAACTCTCAATTTTAAAACTAAGACAGCTCTAAGCCAAATAATCCTCCTGTGTGCTATAGCTGCCAATCACCCCATGCTTACCTCAAGTGAGTATATTATTTTCCAAAGTACTTTCATAGACATGATTTCATTTAATCCCCAAAACAACCATTCAAGGTAGATGGTATTATTTTCCTCTTTTAGGTAAGAAAACAGGACTCATAGAAACCAAGTAATTTGTCCAGACACATAAAACTAGGAAATGGCAAAGCCAAGGGTTGACCCTTATTTCCCTTTCCTGGTTCACTCTAAATAGAGCAATACTATGGCAATACTTTTAAAAACAATGCAAATGGAACGCCTGGGTGGCTCAGTTGGTTAAGCGTCCAACTCTTGATTTTGGCTTAGGTCGTGATCTCAGGGTCGTGGGATCGAGCATAGCATCGGGCTCTGCACTCAGCACGGAGTCTGCTTGAGATTCTCTCTCTCGGTCTCCCTCTGCCCCTTCCCCTTTGCTTGTGCTCTCTCTCTCTAAAACAACAATGCAAACAGCAACACCTGTGAAATGTTTTTACAAAAAATGTTTAATTTAAATCTAATCAAGCCTTAAGTCTAACTTCCAGTTTATAGAAAAACAGGGTGACAAAAGAACAAGTTAGATAATGTCCCAAGAAAACAGAGGACAAATCCAGAATGTGGCCCATTTTGTTCAACAACTGACCCTGCTTCTTTAGCTAGTCAGTGCCATGAAAATTAAAAAAAAAAAAAAAAAAGGTGATAGTAGTAGAGGGAAGTATTCTAGATAAAAAGAAACGAGACATAACAATGTAGTATAGGGACCTTAATTGGATTCTGATTTGATAAAAACAATTATAAGGGACATTTTTGTGGGAAATCTGGGAATATTCTGGATACTGGATGAAAATTGAGGTAATATTAGCATAAACTGTGTTATGTATTATAATAGTATGGTGTTTATCTGGGAGAATAAATGTATTTTTGGGTGTGTGTAAGAAACTATTTAGGGGGCCTATGTCATGACTTTTATAATTTATTTGAAAATGGTTTAGCAAAATAATAACACATACACACACACATATACCCAGATATATTTTAAGTACAGATATATAGCCTCACATATTTTAAACATACATACACACACATTTAAAACAAACATGTTAACAACTGATGAACCTAGATGGTGGTATGGGTATTCACTGAACAGTAATGTTTAGTTTTTCGTAATAAAAAGTAAAAGAAAAAATAGAGTAACAAAAAACAATGGAAGTCAGGTGATAAAGATAATTTAACTCAGGCACCTGAACAAGGCCCAGGGCTGCTGGGATTTATTACAAAAGTTACATCATCAAAATATAAGTACTTGCAAAGGAATAAGTCTGTTTTAGTGTCTACTGGTGTTTTGTTTCTGTGACTTTTCAAAACAGAATTAGAGATTGAATTATTCTTTTAATGCTCTCACCTGCTGCCCTCCTTCTAATTTCTTGTTCAGCTTCTGTAGTTGAGTAAAAATCTGGAGGTTTTCTTGCTGTAGCTTCTGTTGTTCAGCCAGACACTTCAACACCAGCCCCTGCAGTCTCTCAACCTCCCCCTGCAGAGTGCTGCACGCGCAGGCAGGAGTTAATGGCGTTACCTTCCCAGCACACGTCTCTGCAGAATTCAGCCGAGGTGGCTAAGGAGAGGAGGAAGAGGTCACAGGCGGTTCTGCCTGGATGCCACAGCTCCCCAACCCAACCTTCCTCTAAATGCTATCAGATTTTACTTTTAAAGTAACATGATAAACCATACAGACACACAAAGTCAATGCAACAGGCGCAGAAAACGCTGGGATTACAACAGCACCTGGCTCTAACATAACAGGGCAAGAGAACTCTCAGTGCCTCAGCCTCTGTTAGGCTAAGGTAAAAGAACAACCGTCTGTTTTGGAGAACTTCTGCAAACGAATTTAAAGTGCACTGATATCATCCCATGGAAAATGCTGAAGTGGGGGCAGGCGTGATTTGGCTTGGAACGAGTCTTTCCGATCACAGTTGAGAACACTGTGATCCAAAGGGTCAATATCCATGAAATGTAGTGGATCACACTTTAGAAGACATTTGAGAGGTGTTCAGTAAACAGTACTGCCAAAATAGTTCAAGAAAGCTAACTGACAGAGGAATGAAAACATTCACCTTGAAGTTTCAAAGGTTTTATTACATCTTTTCTAGTCTGGATTTCTCTCCCTTCTACTGTACTTTGTTTATAGGAAGGGTCAGCAAATGATAGCCCCTGGCCAAATCCAGCCTACTGCTGCCTGTTTTTGTAAATGAAGTTTTATTGGAACACAATCATGCTCATTCATTATGTATTATCTATGGCTGCTTTTGTACAACAATGTCAAAGTTGAGTAGTTGCAGAAGAGACCGTATGGTCCATAAAGCCTAAAATAATTACTATGTGGCCCTTTATAGAAAAAGCTTGATGACCCCTGGGGTTTGCATTTGATTGAGGCATTTACCACAATTTGATTCCTACCAAGGTTAGGCACACATGTGTGGCTCCCTCACTAGACTACAAGCATTATTTCTTACTCAAATCGAGAGCCTCCAACCCACACTAGCAGTGTCAAAAAAACTGGATTTGAATTTTGGAACTTTAATTTTGGTACTCCTGAGGCAGAGAGAAAAGAAAGACAGTCCTCTGGTGTAGAAAGCTGTTAGCCCATCAGGAATCTGCAAGGGTCAATACTTTTTTCTAAGGCAAACTCAGGTAAGCCTAGGGCTTTAAGCACTACCGAACAGACAGTATAATGAGTTGATACAGGGCAGTGGGAGACCGAGGAAGCTAGAGGAGACGGCGAGGCCAGAAGAAGTGTGGAGAGCTCTCTGCCTACTTAGTTGTGACTCAAAGGCAAAAAGTTCAGTTACCCAGGCTCCTACTGGGGGCTTGTGTTCCAAAGGAGCTTCAGAGGCCACTTTGAGTCCTTGTAGCTCTTCATAGGGCAGGGTATCTTTCTTAGATTCTGTAAAAGCTGCACTTAGGGGAGATGGGCTGTCAGGCATGGGGATGAATTCTGCATTTTCCAGCTCCTATGTATAAGAGAAAGAATCTCATCAGTTCTGTTTGAGCGGTTTATTTTCTTTCTCCCCAATTCCCATCTTGTTACAGCTTTCCCTCTGTTGTGACAGCAGCACCCTCTAGTGGGGCATGACATTTGTGGGTTCAATGCGGCTCACTGTACCTGTCAAGAGCAGGCCATCCCTTCCTCAGATGAGTAACAGTAATTCGAATTGAAACTCAAATTCAAGAACACAGTTTGGAGTGTGTGGCACCTATCCCCAACACATGTATTCTACACGGTCTATTCAGTGAGCTGGGGAGCTCGAAGGTGATGACAGTGAGGCCAGTGGCCAGGCTGCTCAAAGCTGAGACTGAAACTTCCTCCATTCCTAATCCTAAGTGGATATCGAGTTTAGTTGTCTTATAAGGACAGCTTTCAATCTCTGGTTTTTTTTTTTTTTTTTGGTAAAAATTTAAAATTTCACAAACTACAAATGCTCACTGTAGAAAATGAGAAAATACAGATGGGCAAAAGGACTAGCAATTCCATCAATCATAGATTAACACTGTTAAAATGAGCAATACTGCTTTCAGTCTTCATAGCAGACATTCTTCTATGCATCTATATTTTCTAAGAGAATGGGGTCCTGAGGCTAAGGTGTTCTATCTTTTTCTGCCCACTCATACGTTGTAACCAACTTTCCATCCAAATATACTCTAACATTTTTACTGTCTGCAAGTCAACTCTCATAACCCATCTCTCTACTATAAAACATTCTGACTGCCCCAATATTCTACTACAAACCACACAGTACAAAATCTCTAAGCTCAAATCTCTAATCTTTGTACACATGCATTACAAAAACTGCCTTCAAGGAAGGTTTTCTTAATTTACTTACATTCATGTAAGTACTACAGGTATGAGAACATTTTGTGCGTCTCCTTGTCAGGAAGAAAAAAGGATTAGAGATTTGGTAATTTTGTTCCAGGTGGAAATCAGAAGACTCGATGCCTGCTGTAGAACACTTGAATGGGGCATGGGACACAGAGATGCCGACAGCTCCTTTCTCGTTGCTGCAAAAGGCCTAATGTTTTATCGAAGATACCTCTGCCAAAGGAATTACCTTTCGAAGCCAGCCAGGGCAGGAGCTGCTGGCCCCACTACTGATCCCCATGGCCTCCGTGGGACTGACTAAACCTTCCATTCCTCGGTCTGCTTCCATTGTTCCTCGGAAGCCTCCGCTCGGATCAGGAGTCTCAGGTTCCTGCTGACTGTCCTCCTCTTCTCCCCCACCGCCGCCGCCTGGGCTAGAGCTCTGAACCACTGCCAGATACACAGCACAGAAAGGGAGAGCCTTGCTATGCAGCAAGAAAGATTTACGATCTTACAGCCCTGCTGACCCCTGGGGAGCTTCCTAGAGTTGCAGGAAGTAATAGCAACGGTGTCAGTCAGATATTTAGGACTCAATTTTTAGCTTTTACACAACGTATTGAGTATCAGTATCTTCATAATCATCATTCATTTCTACATCCCAAACTTACTTATCTCTATGTTCACAGCCCATTATCAATGTTCTAAAGCACTGCTGGACAATCACCCCAACCACAGCTCACTGACTCTACCACGCATACTTTGATACATCCAGACTCCGGCATTCTCCACCAAGGCTCAGCAAGGTTTCATATAAACACAAAGCTCTTTCACATTTGAGCCAAACACCTTTTAAAGCTGCCAGACAAACTCACCACTACCTTCCTTTCTGGAGAAGTCTTCAACCATTAAATTCATTAAGTTCTTTGATAACTATTTGTAAGAATTTTTAAAACATGGTTGGTTCTTTCGCATCATGCTGCACATTCCAAGTAACTGTCACAAAATGAAGACTAGCTGATGTATAGTCAGAAATGAAACTGAATTTTAGTATAGGCCAAAAATATATATGTTTAAGAAAGTAAATTTGCCAAAGCTAAAAAAATAATTGTATGGTATATTCTAAAGTTAAACGTAAAGGACCGTTCATGATTACCAGTTCTAGTGGCTTACAGACGGACTGCCACACTGATCCTACTGAAGCAGCAGAACCACAGATGCCAACAAAAGCTCTGAAGCTTTTGTTTTAAATGGCTTTTAAAAAATTAGGATACATTTGAAATATACATAAGACTACTTTTAATATATGTGTAAGTTTTGCTACCTAACAAAATAAACAAAAACATAAACCTACCACTAGAAGAACTAGAATTGTACTTTCCAACATGGTAGTCACTAGCCATATATGGCAATTTAAATTTAAATAAAATAAAAAGTTCAGTTCCCTCAGTAGCTACTTTTCAAGTGTTGAACAGCACAGACATAAAACATTTCCACTCTTGCAGAAAGATTTATGGGACAGTGCTGAACTAAAACATTACCTGTATCGCATCTGCCTTGTGAACTCCTTCCTTCTCTGGCCTCCTACCTAAACGTAACTACTGACTTAATTCTGTATTTATCATTTCTTCTTTAAAAAAAAAGGCATCCCATATTTATGTATCCTTAAGCAATATATTAATTTGGCTTGTTTTTTAACTTTATATAAAAAGGCACAGAGTCTGCTGCAACTTGCTTTTTACATTTCACATTAGGGAACTATTTGTAGATGTTCATTTCTACTCTTCTATAATATTCCACTGGATGATTAGAACACACTCAATCAACAAATATATATTGAACATTCACCATTTGCCAGGCACTCTTCTAGGCAATGTGGATAAAACTAATGAATAAAAAAAGACAAAAATCCCTGCCCTTATGGAGTTTCCATTTTCCAGCCAATGGATATGTGCTTTTAATCTTATTTTTTCCATTAAATACTGTTCCACCAAAACAAAGCTGTAAGAGAACAGCTGTGCTTAGCAAAAAGATTATCATTTGTGATAGATATTAACATGCACAGATAAAGGCTGAGCAAGAGATTACTAAAGGAAACTAATAAAAGGTCCGATGTATGTGTGTGTAACTAGAGTACAAGTCCAGATCAGACATTCAACTTTCTTTTTGAGGATTAAACTGCTTTTATTCTAGGTCTTTATCTGCTTTGATTCTACAAACTATCAGAATCCAGGTTCTGAGATACCAAAGAGTAAAGGTACTTTAGAGCAAATGGAAAACCAAAAAGGAACACAGATTTAGTTTCCTGGCATAGTCCCAAATAACAAAGAACCATGCAAAAAGCAGCCAAAGGAAAACTATCAGAGAGCTCTGGGCTGATTTTTCTAACCACACTGAAAGTTTAGCCAACTTTTAATTCCAAGGGCCTGTTTTGGAGGACTATTTCTATAGACTGGAATAACCCTGTGAATATGGTGGAAGTAAAGAGGAGACAGAACTCATAGCCCCTAGCGTGGTAAGGATAGGAACAATACACAAGCCACATTACAATATTGGGCAAGACACTTAATTACTTCCATATGCTTGGTTGGCAAAGATGTACTCTCCCTCTGACCACAGTGTAATAAAAGTCATAACTTATTGTGAAATCCACCAAAATATGATCCTCTCTCTTGATCACCGTATTCCTCATTTCCCAGAGATACTTTCTATTTCCCTTTTTGGGAGACTACATGGAATCCAACCCAAAGACCCACAGCGCAGAAGAACCACTGGTACCTGAGACATTGCTACTTACCAGTTCTGATGGATAAGCCGCTGCTATTGGAACGGATGGTCTTAGAATTCAATACTTTCTCTGAGGAAAAATATTCAGTAGGTAAGCACTGTAAACAGCTACAGGCAGGAAAAGTGAGAAGACTAGAATAGGGAGTTAATCTACAAGATAACAGCGATCCCTCACTCCAGGTAACTTTATAATTACTTATTCTTCTAGATATTAAAGCACCACTAGCTACTCTAACTATGTTCACTATGGAGAGGAGCAATTCTCCACTTTAACTATTCTTTGGAATTACCTGAGAAGCTTTAAATAGTAACAACACCTAGGTCCCACCGCAGAGATTCTGATTTAATTGGTCAGGACTGTGGATTTCTAAAAGCTCCGTGGGTGATTCTAATGTGCAGCTAAGGTTGTGAACCACTGATCCAGAAGAATGGACTTGGAAACCCTCACACAGGCTTTTATTTATTTTTTCTTTTTATTTTTTTAAAGACTTTATTTATTTGATAGAGAGAGACACAGCGAGAGAGGGAACACAAGCAGAGGGAGTGGGAGAGGGAGAAGCAGGCTTCCCGCTGAGCAGGGAGCCCGATGTGGGGCTCGATCCCAGGACCCTGGGATCATGACCTGAGCTGAAGGCAGACACTTAACGACTGAGCCACCCAGGCGCCCTTCACACAGGCTTTTATAATTCAGTTCATAACAGAGTAATCTTTAGGCAGAAAACAATTATGATTTAGTTTCTTTTTAAAGGTATCCCAAATGTTTCTCACAAAAGTATGAACACAGACAACCAATTAAGTAGTGGACAACTAGAGATAACAATTCTATAGCAAAGGAGGCAGAGCCTGAAGTTATCATGTTAAAAAATGGTCAGAAGGTGGCAAACAATAAAGCACAAGAAATGACAGTGTTCTGTCTCACCACTAGGTATGATGTCACCATTACGACACTTACAGAAACAGCTTCTTTACTTCAGGACACTTCTGTTTCTAAGAATGTGACCATCAGGATCTTAGGTGTGAGTCTACCCTCTGTCAAATCCACCCCAACCCTCACATATGAAACCCTTACCAACAATGAGAATGGTGTGCCAACCACGGCAAGATAGGTCCGGGACGTGATGCAAAGATCCAAAAATGGGCCGAGGCCATGAGGTGCAGATATCAGAGCCATGTGGTCTCTCTGTGGGGGTCATTGCCAGGCGACCGTTACCACCATTGCCCCAGGCAAAAATGTGATTATCTAGGAAAAAAATCAAACAGATAGTTTAATAGAAAACTAATTCCCCTACTCTTTGGGTTCCCCATCTTTATGTCCTAGAGTTAGAGTTTCCACTATGTACAAAACAAGGAAAAGCTGTTTATTTCCCTAAATAAAACCTAAACAATTCCCGATGCCAACGTGGTAAAAACGACCACTTCTCCAATGTACTGCCATCCATCCACCCATTCAACAACTTTTTTTGGTCATTCATTCAGATATTAGTAAATATCTGGGCATCTACTTCATGACATGCACTGCTGGAGGTGTAGGAATAAAGCAGTGAACAAAACAAAGTCACTACCCTTGTGGAACTGACACTCTAGTTGGAGGAGACTGGTCAATCAACCATCTGATACTTCTGGTAGTCATAAATGTTATGAAGGAAGATAAATGGTAAAGAAAAGTGGAAATAAAGAATAA
Organism: Callorhinus ursinus; assembly: GCF_003265705.2. NCBI lineage: Eukaryota > Metazoa > Chordata > Mammalia > Carnivora > Otariidae > Callorhinus > Callorhinus ursinus. The sequence continues at coordinate 46,969,277 of NW_027397070.1, forward strand.
CAGTGGGGTATCATTATTTTAGATAGGGTAGTCAGGGAAATACTTGTTGACACTTGAGCAGAGACCTGCTTGAAGTGAGAAAGAGCGATGTGGATAGCTAGGGGACGAGTTTTCCAGGCAGAGAGAACAACAGCAAGTGCAAAGGTCCTATGTGGGTAACATGAGTATCAGGAACAAGGAATATGAAGGCCCCTGCAGCTGGAGCAAAATAAAGGAGAAGACAGTGGTCAGAAGTCAGTAGATAGATGCGGTCCTGGTCATGTAGGGCCATGCAGCCCATTGTAATGACTTTGGTTTTTACTGACTGAGATAGGAATCCATTAGAAGTTCTGAGGAGAAGGGGCACCTGGGTGGCTCAGTTGGTTAACCAACTCTTGGTTTCAGATCATAAGATCATGCCCCGTGTCAGGCTGTGCACTTAGTGTGGAGCATGCTTGAGATTCTCTCCCTCTCCCTCTCCTTCTGCCCCTCCCCCACTTATGCGTACCTCTCTTGCACACGCATGCTCTCTAATAAATAAATACAATAAAAAAAAAAGAAATTCTGAGGAGTAGTATTTAGGTATTTAAAAGGATCCATCAGCCTACCATGAGGAGAATCAATTGCAGGGGACCAAGGGTGGTAGCAGGAGACCAGTTCTAGTAGTGAAGATGGTGGGAAGTGGGTCAGACATATTATGAAGATAATCAATAGGATATGCTGATAGATGGGATGTAGGGTATAGAATGAAGCTGCCATTTAGTGACATAGGAAAGTTGTAGGAGAAACAGATTTGGGCAGAAAATCAAAAGTCTGATTTTGACTATAGTAAGTTTGTCTGAGATGCCTATAACTTCTTAAGCAAATCAGAACACTTTTTAATGAAAAGGGGTACTAGTAAAGATTAAGCCTGGACAATAGGCATGAATGAGGACTGACTTGGAAAAACTGAGCTCTAAAGTCACCCTACCTTTTCTAAGTCCAGGGGCTGATGAAATAACCAAATCTGGAGTTCAGGGGTGGTGATATAAAGCCATCAGTGAATAGGGGGAATTTAAGGTAATACTCACTTAAGGGAGACAAGGCAAGAAAGAAGGACTGAGTACTGGGCATTCCAGGGTTTAGAGGGGGCAGATACTGCTATCAGTGGCACCTGATCTATCTGCCTGTACTAGATTGTTTATATGACTGTCTCCCCTACCCTAGACTGCAAACTCCTTAAGGACAGGGACTTTCTGAGACCCTCTTTTACATTCCCAGAGCCTAAAAGAGGACCTGGAGTACAGCAGGTACTCAGTTTATGTTGGTTGTGTGAATAAGATGATAAGAGTACAGTTCAGAGAGGTAGAGAAACATTTATTAGGAGGTGACACACCCAGCCATGGAGTCCAATTCTACAGTCCTCATTCTGAAGTTAACTTGTGAAGGACGCAGATGTACTGAAAAAACATCACTTCCTCGAGGCCCTGTCAGGAAGTGCTACTGGACTTGCAGCACTTACTTAATCCTCAGTGACATCCTCACTCTGTCTTTGTAGGTCACATTTCCATTTATCTCCATTAAATTTATCTCCATTTTAGTCTGACCTTAACAGCTTGCTCCCTAAAATCCCTCATTTTGGGACCCGCAGGGAAGGTTAATGTGCCACCCCAAAAGGTGGTTCACTTAAGTAAATATGGTAACGGATCACTTATCTGACACTGCCCCTGGATCCCTCATGTGTATGCAACAGGCACAGACCAAAAGGAAACAAAGACACCTTAGACCCTGAGCAACAGAAAGAGCTGAAATGAGTCAAAAGATGAAATGTGATTTGTTGTTCACCAGTCACAAGAAAGAAGTGGCTACAACAATCAGAAAAGTTCAGAAGGGGGGTGCCCGGGTGGCTCAGTTGGTTAAGCAGCTGCCTTTGGCTCAGGTCATGATCCCAGGGCCCTGGGATTGAGCGTGCTTCTCCCTCGCCCTCTGCTACTCCCCCTGCTTGTCAAATAAATAAATAAAGTCCTAAAAAAATAAAAGTTCAGAAGGTGATACAGGAAAGAGAGAAAAGAAAAAAAGAAAGCAGGAGAGAGGGAAGGGAATAAAGACTCGCTCAAGTGGTAGTAAAGAAGAAATGTGGTAAAAGGAGCAAGAAGATGCTGTGAGATGCAAGAAAGAGCAATGAGAGGAAAGAGAAGAAAATTTAGTTATGCCAGTTCCAATTCTGGAAGCCAAGAGACACACAGTATTCAGCCCTTTAAGCCTTAGCAGTCCCTGAGGACATCATTGCAGTGTGGCTGACCCCGGACAAGGAGCAAGGTTAGATTACGTCGTTCTCTCTAGCCACCCAGCCAACATTTATTGAAACCAACATGGTGCAGGGCCAGGTATATATGGAAATATTTAATAATTCTTAAAACATTTAACCAAAAAAGTTAAAGTAAAAAAAGTAGAGACTTAGAATATTAACTTTGCCATTATCTAGAAATGTTTTTTTGTAAAAGCAATTTCACTATGTTGAACATATGAGAAGTTAACGAAAACTCCATCTGCATAACAATTGGACACCAATTTAGCATAAATAAAAAGTAAATGTATGATCCAGCTATATAAATAACCAGCCCACCTCTTTTCCAGTCAAACATTAAAATACAGCTATCGTCCAGCAAGCCTGAAATGGTGTGTACAGACTCACCATCAGTGGCAGCAATGGTAAACTCATCACCGCAGGAAACCCTGATCACTTGCTTCCCACCTAGGGGTCCTCCCAACAGGTTGATTCCTAGACGCTTCTTATAATTCCCAACGCCCAGCTGTCCACACTTGTTGCAGCCAAAGGTCAGCAGCCGGCCTCGCTCTAAGAGAGAATAAAAACAAATAACCAGGCACAAATGGGGCATGGAACAGAGGGAAAATGCAGCCAAAGTAGAGTTCCACGGACTAGCTTCTGGTTGTTAAGAGTATACAAATAGAAAGCTAGCCACACAATCTTGCACCTAGGGCAGCTAGGGTATCTAAATCTATGACCAATTTGACTCAGAAAGTGACCCAATATCATATTTTCTAATACTGTATTTTATTGTTATTTTATTTACTTATTTTAAGATTTTGTCAGAGGGAGAGAACAAGCAGGGGGTATAGCAGGCAGAGGGAGAAGCAGGCTCCCTTCTCAGCAGGGAGCCCGATGTGGGACTTGATCCCAGGACCCTGGGATCATGACCTGAGCCCAAGGCAGACGCTTACCGACTGAGCCACCCAGTCGTCCCTCTAATACTGTATTTTAAATGTGGAAAATGGGTACTACCTAACCTAGTAAACTCATAAGTGGTACTAATTAAAAGCAGTAGTTGTCTGGAATTATGGGCATGGCATTCTCATTAAGGGGTGTAGTGACTGTGCATTTATAATGATTACCCAAAAAAACATTTACTTGAATGCCTAATTTGTTAATGAGATAATACTGGATGCTGGGGGAAAACAGGAGAATGTATATATTAAGAAGAGCTAATACTTGCGGCACCTGGCTAATTCAGTCAGTGGACCATGCAACTCTTGGTCTCAGGGTTGTGGGTTCAAGCCCCACATTGGGTATGGAGATTACTTAAAAATAAAATCTTAAGAAAAAAAGAAAAAGGAAGAGCTAACACTTGAGAGAATAAAAAGCATGAGCTACTGAGGCCTGTGTATAAAGCTGTAAATCAACTCACCATCAATAGCAGCTGTGTGAGTCTTGCCTGGGGCAATTGTACGGATCTTATAAAAGGACAGTTGTTTGGCCAAGGTAAAGGAAGTTGTGTAGGGAACTTCATGGTATGCCTGGAACAAGGTAAAACACAAAGCAAAGACTCATGAGGTAAAAATGAAGGGGTAGTACGCTGACAATGTTGTCATGATGACCAAAAGGGCTTTTAAGCAAATTTGTTATTAAGAAGGGGGTGCCAGCTTGCTTTACATCCAATAGAATACGACGAAATAAGCTCAGTATGTAATTGGAGAATTTAATTAGTGTATGAGGCCAGACTTTCTGACAACAAAAGTTTTAGATACCTAATCTAAGAGGATACAAAACATGAACTCTGTATGGCAGAAGTATCTACATGAGGATAAAGCCATTGACATTTGTCTTGGTTATAGATACTGCATACCTAACAAAGGCGGGGCAAAGAAGTAAAATCCTGAGGACTCTTCTCCAGCCCATAATGCAACCAGTTTACTGTGATCTTAATTTTATCTACAAGGCAGTGTTCTCAACATGTTAAAACCCATGTTCCCTTTAGATTAGCATTAAAAAATTCCTCTCATGTAAGTTTAAAATTTCACAACAAACCCAATGTTATAATAAAAACCCAAAGCAAGTAATGGTAATTCTAAATATGCCTTTTCAAACTATGGAGACACTCTTCCCAGACTTGCTCCAAATTTGTATTCTCCCAGTTGAGAATCATTACTTCAGAGATTGCTTAAAAATTCTTTTTTTAAAAGATTTTATTTATTTATGAGAGAATGAGAGAGACAGACAGGAGACAGACAGACAGAGTGGGAGAAGGAGCAGAGGGAGAGGGACAAGCCCGACTCGGTGCTCTATCTCAGAACCCTGAGGATCATGACCTAAGCTGAAACCAATAGTCAGATGCTTAACGACTGAGCCACCCAAGCACCCCACTTGAAAATTCTTACTCACTGAGTCAGGAAACTTTTGTTTCTCTTTTTATTTTAAGTAGGCAAAATGCCCAATGTGGGGCTTAAACTCATGACTCTGAGATCAAGAGTCGCATGCTCCACCAACTGAGCCAGCCAGGCGCCCTTGGAAACTTTTCTCTCTTAATTTGATTCTTTAGAACATGACAAAAACTCATCATGTTAACGTAAAGAGGAAACGAAGACTTAGTATCAGCAGTGAATTTCATGACATCCTTGAAGGAAGTGAATGGTAATTACATTCACTAAGCCTGTACAGGATCAGTGATTTGGGAGCAATAAATCTAAAAAAACTCTCCAGGGAGGTGATGCATGAAAACATTTCTTTGAATGTTAATTTTCTTGTACCTACTTCAGTGACAGGGAAGAACCTGAATTCCATCACTTGGTTCTTTGTAATCAATTTATTTATTGAGGCATAATACACTATAAAATACTGTATAGCTTGAAAATTTTTCTGTATGCTTATAAATGTAAAACCACCACCCAGATCAAATTAGAGACCATTTCCATGATCCTAGGATCCCTTCTGTTAATACCCATACCCCTTTTCCCAGAAGTAACCACTACTTTGACTTCTGCCATCAAAAACTCCACATAACTGGAATCACATAGTGTGTACTCTTATGTGGCTGGCTTCTTTTGCTGAACATAATAATGTCTGTAAGATCTTTACTCTTAGGTCAAATTCCATGGTCACTAACCAACAGCATTCCCAAAGAAATTCCAACCTAAGAGAAGTTCTGACGGTGTGGTTAGGGCACCAAAGAGGGTACTTACTTCATGGTTGATGATTCCAGACATGCACTGATTCAGACCCAGCTTGTTAAACTCATTGAGTCCACAGGCCAGCACTTTGCCTGACTGGGTCAGCAGAAATGTCCCATCACAGCCACACTGAACTGCAACAATAATCAAGGCCTTGGGAACATCCACCTGCATGAAAAAAAAAAATCAGAAAAAAATAAAAATCCCCAAACATTACTTGTATTAGGAAAAAAACCCTTAAATTCTTTCAAAAGTGATGTCCTGCATTTAGGAGAACTGCCCACAGTAAAGACTGCTATATCCTCTTCAGATTTTTCCAGCAGCTTAAAGACTACGGTTTTCAACAAGGAGCTCAGGTTTGATAATAAAATAAAAGAAGGCAATTCCAAGTTGGCTAAACAGCCCTGTCAAAGTTTGTTTTAGAGTAGGTCCTACTTAGAAAGACTTTTCAGAAAACACTGGGAAAGGAGAAGCTTCAACCCATCGCTGATTTTACCCTCTGAGATGGTAGGCCCCACAACAGCTATAGAAGGAACTTAGTAGCCCTAAAGGGTCTTAGTCTGGTCATATTATAAGTGAGGTGACAGAGTACTGAGATAGCAGCCTGGACTTCCAATTGCTCCCATCCCTCTAAGCTAACTAAACAGGGCTGGGAATGGTAAGGGGACAGGATGAAAGTCTGTGAAACCAGAAAACTCAAACCTCAGTGTTTCTACTACAGCCACAGCCTCACAAATAATACAAGTTAACTTTTTAAACATAAACAAACATGGTTAACAGTGAATGGTATAGCTGATTACAGTCAACCTTCCGGTGGGCAGGCGAGCCAGATGACCACGCTCCTCCTGCAGCTGCTTTTAGCTCCTGTGCTAGCTCCTGTAGGGCTAGCTCCTGCAGGGCTCACAGTCATTAGATATTGTTTTATACAACATGACCCCTAAATACAAACAAACACATATTTCATCTGGTGTTCAACTGTGGAAATCAGAGGGGAAAATGGCTGCATTGGGTAAAGAGATAATATATTGCTTTCCAGTATCTTCCCAAGGAATTTTCTGGGCTGTTTTTAGCTGATCTGACTTTTTCATGGTACATGCCGGTTTCAGCTCTCATTCCTGAGTAAAATGTGACTCCGAAGTGTCCACAATGGCTGTATCCTCTTTCTCAACTATTTATGATTTAGTCAGATGACAAGGCCACATAGTGCTAAATCAGGAATCCTGGATTTTTAGTCTCCCAGATAGAAAATATTTCAGAAATAAACACCCTGACATGAGGAGTCAGAGAAAGAGGAGTCTGTGTTATTTCTGAAGTCTGTGTGACCTAGATAAGCTTTAGGAAGAAGTTGCTTCTGAATTTACCTTTTGTGGTGTATAATAATCCTCTTCTGAATCCAAACCCAGTCGTCCTGAGACATACATAAGAGAGAAAACCATTAAAATGAGGTCCTCCTTCCCAATGAAAATGTTCTGTAACATTCTCTTACTGAATCAACACTTCTCAAGTACAGGCTAGCACCATGATGTGTTTAGAGACATATAAGCTTGAAGTCAAGTTGGCTCCTGGGAATAAGCAGACAGAGACAAGGCTATACCTACCATATTCGCCACAGCCCCAAGAATAGACTTCTTTGTTTCGTGTCAAAACCACAACATGATTATCTCCACAGGAGGCCTGCTCCACTGGATTGTTCAGGAAGAAGTTCAGCTGCATGGGTTCTAATACTTCAGGCCCAGCAACCTTGTCTACCCCCATGCAGCCATAATAATCAGATCCAAAGGCATAGAGCTGACCCTCATCTGCAAAAGGAAGGAAGGCATAACCCATCAAAAGAATGACTTTGTCCAATCAGAAAGCTGGACAGGGATAGAATGAGACTATCCCAGCCAGGGATCTCATATGAAATGATTACGTCACAGAAATCCAAAGGATAGACTGTGCCAGTCTAGAGTTGTTTTTATTTGGGGGTCACGGGTACTATTATAACAATTTTTAAAAAGTGGTAGTACCATGTTGAAATTTTACTGGGGCCATCTCTATTTTCTAGGGAAAAGGAAAAGTAAGTAACAGCAAGACGAAAACTAAACTTTAGCACTGGGTATGTATGGAAGTGATGAATCACTGACTTCTACTCCTGAAACCAACACTGCACTGTATAGTAACTAACTAGAATTTAAATAAAAATTGAGGAAAAAAATGTAAACAGCTTAAAAAAAAACTAAACTTTAGCTTTTTTTTTTTTTAAAGGTTTTATTTATTTATTTGACAGAGAGAGCGTTCACAAGCAGGGGGAGAGGGAGGGGGAGAGGAGGGAGGGAGGGGGAGGGAGAGAGGGAGAGGGAGAGGGAGAGAGGGAGAGGGAGAGAGAGAGGGAGAGAGAGAGAGAGAGAGAGTGAGAGAGAGAGAGAGAGAGAGAGAGAGAGAGAGAGCGAGAGCGAGCACCAAGCAGGGAGCCTGATGCGGGACTCGATCCCAGAACCCTGGGATCATGACTTGAGCCAAAGGCAGGGGCTTAACCAACTGAGCCCAAACTTTAGCTCTTGATTCCTGATTTCCTATCTGATGAGGTGGTAACATTACTTTTCCCCCCAACTGGAACATACAACGTATTTCTCCTGATCCGACCTCTTCTCTGTTATCCACGTGCCTTTCCTTATCACCCACCCTAATACTATAGCAAATCGGGGATGCTGTTATTAATTCACTGTCTTTGGTTCTTCCAATACTGTCTTTTGCTATAAAATCCCAACTGAAATTGTACAGCATTAAGTACAAAACCCCACATTAAATGCACTGGGACGCTTTCTGTTGATGGCTTACCTGTCACACAGACAGTGAAATCATCACCACATGACACCTGACGGATAGCTTTGCCTTGCAACTTTTCCACATGCTTTGGCTGTCGGTAGGAGGCTTTGTCTCCATGGCCCAGCTGACCATGGAGTTTAGTACCCCCTTGCATGTTCTGTGAAATAAAGAGGTCTTGTGAAGTTTTAACTTTTCATGCCAAAAGCTAATCTTCAATATAACTTCTTATCAAAAAACCATAGGAAAAAATCAGCTGGAAATTTAGAAATGAAAAAAAAATCAGTAAGGAAATTCAACCTTTTAATGATAGGTAGTTTATACTACCCCTGCCAACAGGTAAAGATTTAAAAAGCATCCAGATTGATATCCATCAAGACTTAAAAGAACACATTCCCAATTCTTTCTCCTTCAAGTCTAAGGTGAACTTTTATATTTAATTATGGGTGTTGGTGAAAAAAAATTCTTCATGTAGTCTAATTTGACTGTTTTTTACAGGAGTATAGCCTCTTGGAAATCCTTACTAGAAGTTTTTCAAATTTTGGTCATAGTTTCCCTGAAATACAGAACAATTATAAAGAATGTGGCTGCATCAAAGAGGCTGCTATATAGCACTGAGAATAGGTCTAAATGATGTTTCAACAGTTTTATAGAGAAAAGTAATTCTTTTCATTCAAGAACTCAACTGTAAGTCCTTATATAAATGTTTTTTAAGGGACGGTAATTTCATTCCATCTGTGGCAGCCCCCCAGGGGCTAGTTCTTTAAGGGACAGGGTTTTAAGGAAGTAACAGTTAATGTTCTATAACAGAGGTCAAATCCTTCATTCATTCTTTCAATCTATCAATAACTGAGCGTCTACCCTGTCACACACTGGAGACAAAGCCTGTCCTTGTGGAGAAGTTATCTGAGACTACTGGAAAAAATGAGCTCTCTCAGGAAGAAAAGGAAGAGTGAGAAGAACTGAGAGCCTAACACAAGGCTGGGTAAAGGAAAAGCATCCTGAAACAAGTGAGAAGGCACAAAGAAGAGAAAAGCCAAGAGAAGATGCTCTCATTGGAAGCCAAAGGTTCAAGGAGGGAGAGATCAACTATGTCAAATGCCGCCAGGAAGTCAAGAAAGTAAGAACAACATAGTATCTGTGTTTTTTTAACCAACTGAGCCACCCAGGCACCCAGTATCTGTGTTTTTTTAAAGATTTTATTTATTTATTTGAGAGAGAGAGTGCACAAGTTGGGCGGGGCAGAGGGAGAGGGAAAAGCAGATTCCCCACAGGGAGCCTGACATGGGGCTTGATCCCAGGACCCTGCAATCATGACCTGAGCTGAAGGAAGACGCTTAATCGACTGAGCCACCCAGGTGCCCCAAAGTATCTGTTTTATGTTTATAATTTATAGGTCATTTTATTAAGAGTAGTTTCAATCAAGTGGCAGGAATGGAAGCTGCATTGTAGGTGAATGAGGAGTGAGTGGGAGATAAGAAAAGAGATAACAAATACAGGCAATTTGTTCCAGAAGCTGAGAGACAGGGTGAAATCTAGAAGGGAACAAAGGAAAATTCTACTGAAGCTATGCCTAGCTATCTTCAATCACTGGTACAGGTCTTAGAATTTCCCTATGTGGTACACTGCTTCATTTGTCTATAAAATTATTTCACAGATACTAGTTGCTCTGAAATTCACGGTAATAGAACAGAGTAATTAAGTGACTTTCTGAAATCACCCAGCTCTGAAATCACTCAGTAAATGAGAGTCCAGTCTCCCAAGTCCAAACCTAGGGCTCTTTTCATTCTTTCTTTCCTTCTTTCTCTCTTTCATTCATTCATTCAAAAAACATTTACAAATGACCTAATATGTACCAGGTACTGGGGAAAGATACTCAGTGAACTAAACAGACAAAATCCCTGCTCTCATAAGAGCTTACATTCCATCACCCCATGCTGCCATTCCTGCAGCACATGTTCAACTAACAAAATACTTAAGACAGCCTCGGCCCAGTAAACAATTAGGCTTATATCACTGTTCTAAGGTACTTAGTTTTCACTTACCACCCAGGTGTACAGTTCCTTCTCCACTGTGACCACAGCAAAGTGAGTATTCCCTGCACACACCTGCCGGGCACTACAGCCACTCTTGATGACATCCAGTTTCTGGGGAGTGGATTTTCCACCACCCCAAACATAGACTTCACTGGTTCGTGATGTTACCACAGCAATGGGTGCTTCAGTCACAGTGCTTGACCTGTCAACAACCCCCAGAACAAAGGCACATTTAACATAAAAAACTGTATCAAAGAAAAATGCTTCCAGTCTGTTCCCAGAGAAGAACTGCCAATTATGGTATGAGAAAGTATGTTCTTTCTTGACAACTTATTTCAACCCTCTGTCATAGAGGCCTTGCAATTCCTGCCTCCAGGCTTCATCACAGCTCAGCCAGATCAGATTCCAGTCTGGTCCATAACACCTACACTTTTCAACTTCTCAACATTCATCATGGTAATGACGTTCACTTCAGCATGAGGATGAAATTATAGCCTTCTGTTTTCTCAGAAATGATTATCTGACATTTATGAATATCAGATAATTATGTTGGCTTCTCAAACGATGCCAAAGGCTACTTACTGGGATCAAACAATGCATGCACCAAAGAAAGAAAGACCCCCTGATGGTAATTTAAGAGATATCACTTTTTACGAGTTTCCTAGGCATTACCTTGGTCTTTTTGTAGGTGCATTAAGCAGTGTGACTTTTTCCTCCATCTCTCTACCAAAAGAAAAGCAAAGATACATGAGTGAAAGAATAGGTTCTTACATTGTACTAGTGTCTCTTTAATACATTTCACAGATTTAATCCTCTATAAACCATATGCCTCCTGCAACATGACAATACTTTTGGAGAAGTAACTCAATACAATTCAAACAGTTATACGGGCCTGGCTTTGAACAAATCATTAGATATGACGGGGCCAGCAGTTTGGGGCCATATGTTTTCTTTCACCAAGAAACATTCCAAGCTGGAACAGAGAACCTAGAGAACCTCTGTTGCACATTTTAAATACCTGCTGATCTCTCCATCCAGGCTGCCCACTGACTTCCCAACTCACCATCTCTAAACCTCAGCTCATTCTCTTTCTCGCATACAGCTTTTCTTTCTGACTCTCCTATTTCTGCAACTGGCACTTCCCATTCTCCCGGTGGACTAAGCTTAAAACCTCAGTTACCTTTGACTCAGCTGTCTCCCTCTCTTCGATATTTCAGTCCTATAGATTCTGCCTATACATCGCCCTTCATATTAACCTCTCCTCTCCCAGCCTGCCACCATGTTAGCTCTAGGCAGCTTTGCTTCCCACCCGATTGCAGCAGCACGGCCTAATAGGTCTGACTCAGCCCACTGCCAACCCACTTTATCAGTCCTATACTGATCTAACACTGAGATTGGTTTGCTAAATGAGTCTTCCTTAGGCATGCCCCTTACCACATGAACTTCCCTCTCATAAACACCCACTACTGGACCATAGCTTGAATTAAGCACAGATCCCTTTGTCTAGCATTGAGGATTCTTGCCTATCTTTCCAGCCTTCTTTCCTCCTACTTATTCCCCATATTCTAGCCCAGGGTACTCGTTCTGTCTAAAACACTTACAGCTGAATTCCTGAGGTGGCACTTAGGCATCAGTAGTTTTTGAAAGCTCTTGAGGTGTCGCTATTGAGAGCCCCTGGTCTAGAACCCCCAACCTAGTGAAGTAGGACTTAGTGTTTCCTGAATACTTCCCACAGTTTGCTATGTCTGTGCCTTATCTAGAAAGCTCTCTGTCTTCTGTTTTTCCATCAAGTACAAAGTTCTAATGAAATACTGTGTATAAATTATAATTATCTCAATAAAAATTGCATTAAAAATTATCAATGGAAATATTTGAAAAGAAGTTAAAATAGTGATTATACTGTTGGGAAATAAGCCAGATAAAAAAGTTAAATATGCTTAACCAGTAGCAAAGGGCGATACTGCTAGAATATGTGCCGACCATAAGTGGAAGGTCACAGTGCCGTTTCTGGAGTATTACATGTAATTCTAGGCATTAAAACATTGGCTAGACCTTAACTGGAGAAGAATCAGAAAAGATCAATTAAATGACACAACAAAATAAAGGTACTGGCCAAACGACAATGATTAGGGAATTAAGTATATACTTAATGTATCTAAGGGCAAGACTTGAAAAAAGAGCAGAGCAAAGATTTGAATATTGGGAAGATACAGAAACAAAGAACTGGTAGGGGAGGAAGAAGGTCAGTAAGACAAAAACAGTGTAACAGGATGAGAATAATAAAGGGGTTGGCTCAGTCGGAGGAGAATGCCACTCTTGATCTCAGGGTCATGAGTTCGAACCCCATAATGGGTGTAGAGATTACTTAAAAAAAAGAATAACAAAGAATACATCTTCCTTTAAGTTTGGGTTTGAAGCCTCCTATAGGACGTGAGGGATAAAGGACCTCCTTCCTATCTCTGAGACCTCTAACACAGAAAAAATCTCAGGAAGTAACATGTCAACAACCATGCAAGCTTGATTTCTGAAGTAGACTCCTCCAACTGCAACATACCATCTAAACGAATGCACTGAAAAACAAAGGCCCACTTTAAATCCATACTACTATCTGACAATCGCTGAGCATCTTGTGCCAAGCCCTGGGCTGAGCACTTTATATGCATTCCCTCCTTTAATCCTTACCCTACCTGACTTTATAGAGGAGAAAACTAAAAGAACAGAGATGTTGAATAACTTGACAAACAAAATAATAGAACTCATACAAACCTAAGGATGTCTGAGTCCAGAGCCCTCCTCTCTTAATTACTACATTCTAATGCCCTAACTCTAGATTAAAACTCACAGATGAGGGGAGTGCAGGGCTCTAGGCTCTCATCAGTATAAATTCAGAACAAGACAGCACAGGCTAAGGAGGTGGAAGTCAGGAGCTCCTCTCCAGTAGCAAAAGCAGAGATGTTGGTAGAAAATGGCACCAGAGCAGCCAAGTCAGGAAATACTGCCCTCTCTCATGGTCTTCTCATCAGGCCTTTAACAATCAACCAACCACAGAAAGACAAAGAGTGGACTTCTCTGTACTTTACCTCCTGCGTTTCTTGAGAAGGGGGCGATCCAGAAGTTCATCTGCTGTGGGTCTCTGCTCAGGATCCTAAAGAGTACAAACTGGGTTAGTTTTAATTTAAAGGAAAAGGGCAAAATGGGATCTAAAGAGGCATTTTACTTCCTCTTAAAAGGCTGTATGCTAATTACTCAAAGATCACTGTATATTATCCTTTTGTTTCAAAAACAGTTTCTTATGTCACATTCCATGTTTGATGCATATCATTTCGTTGTCAACACGTGTACATGAACGGACAGTGCACCTTCCTTACTTGTTCAGTTACGGCACTGCCTCTCAAACTGCAATATATATGGCACATAAGAATCTCCCAGAGTGCTTGTTATAAAGATTTCTGGGCTTTATCTACAGAGATTCTAATCCAGTTGGTCCAGGGTGGGACTCAGGAATCTTCATTTTTTTATTTGTAAAACTCTTCCATCCCTAGCAATTCTAATACCTATGGTTCAAGAACCATATTTTGAATAATACCAATCTAGAGCTACACTACTATATACACAGAACTATATATATTCTGCATGCTAGAAACTCTTCTAAATTATCTGATTATAATTTTGTAAAATCAATCTACGAAAATTAATCTTGATCATAAAAAACGGAGCACCTTGATTTCACAAATCAATAAAGTAAGAATAAAGCATAATAAAGCTCAAGGATTTGTTGTCTGAAACAAATACCTATCATGAATTGCCAGTGCCTATTCTTCTGGGTACAGCCAGCCACAAACATACCCTACCCTGGGGAAGTGAATGTGGCTTTGTGCAGGTTCATCTAGGCATACCATACTCCCAACACTGTGGTGGGAAGGGAAAACCCTAAACTGAAATCAACACGTAAGTCACACTTACCTGGTCAAGGCACGCGTGGACCATTTGAATCAGTTCCAAAGAGTACTGGCTAGAATCAACCTCCATGGCCCGGATTCCTTGTACAATCTTCACACACAAGTTGAGTGGATTCTATGACAAAATGGTTATTCTTGGTTATATAAAGATTATAACCTACTAGTAGGGGTTCTGAAATGTCTGTTTATTTTTTAAAGAAATGGCAATAGTTCTGCATTAGGTCTGATTTCTTTTATAACTATTAGTATGCATCAGCAAGAAATGGCTAGGGATACACTGTTGCTATCAGACTGAATGAAGCCAAACGGCCAACAAGGAGATATGACTATGGGGCCAATAGGATAATACTCAGAGTACATTATAATCTGACCTTTCAACTGAATCCCCCACAAAAAGGGAAACAAGATTAGCCATGCTTCCTGGCTTTAAGTACCTCCTTTGCCAAGTAATCTGCCTCCCAATTTATATACCCTAAAAATGGTTATGCAGGGGATACTCTGCTGCAACAGATAAGGCAGTAAATAATAAGATGACAATGCCAATAATATTATAATAATAATACCATTAACTCCTTTATTGAGAAACCACAGTGTGCTAGGTAGGAACCCTTGCAAACCCCCTGTGAGGAGGTTATTATGATTACCAATTCAGAGATATAAAGTAACTTGCCCAAGCTACACAGATAGTAAAAAATGGCATCATAACTCCAACCAAAGTCTGTCTTGACTCTAATACTCATTTTCCTTCCACTATATTATTTAGAATAATTAGATGATATACCAGAATAAACTTTAGAATTTAGAAAAATAAATAGGTCTCACGAAAGGCCAATGAATTTGCATTATCTTACATTTGCATTTTTCATATACATTAGCACAGTATCTCTATGAGAAAGATATATATTTTTTCCTTGTTATAGATAATGAAATAGAGTATCAAAGAAATTCTGAAACAATTTGCTTAAGTTCTCACACATGGTTTGTAGAGGACATTGGATGTGAATCCACTTTTGCTACTCAGTTTGGTCCATGGATTAGCAGCATCAGTATCATGTGGAAGCTTGTTAGAAATGCAGAATATTGGGACCCACTCCAGACCTACTAAAAAATAGTCTGCATTTTAACAAGGTGCCCAGGTGATTTCCTATGTGTATGAAAGTTGGAGAAGCACTGCTTTACACTGGGCTTTACTTAGGAAGAAAAAAAACACACTAAAAGGATTTGTTGTCCATTACAATAACAACCTCTAATATAAGAGTCAGTGTATAATTTTTTATAAAAAGATCAAAACACTTTAATGAGTACTACATAATTTGCCTTAGCTTTAAAAAAAAAAATGATGTAGCTGAAGCATAAGAAATGAAATGGCTTATCCAAACGGCAGCATCACATAGTGGATCCTAGAGCCAATTTCAAAATTATAGTCAACAAACTCAAGTACAATGCTCAATGCACTTGAGTAAGATTATTTTAGTAGGGAACTGAAGTTAAAGATAAATTTGGTATATAGCATTTTAATAATATGCTACACAAAGCCACTGCCTGAATACTTTGTTTTTTTGCCTACAGCTGATTTCTGATGAAGAAATCAGAAACTCAGGGATAAAGGAATTTGATTTTCTCAACCAAGTTATACCATTTGCAAGGACAAGGTGGGGATAATACAACTTACTGTAGCATCAAATGTTCTCTTTAATGTCAGCAGTTCAAAAATCACACAGCCTACTGCCCATATATCAGACTTGAAATTGTATTTTACTCCTTGGCAGAGCTCTGGAGACATGTAATATGGAGTTCCCACAAGCTGAACAACAAAGAACACAATCAAAGAATAACTTCATTTCTGAGGTGACTCTATTAATACTTCAACAACTAAAATAAATTTCTCACAAACTAGTGTTAACAACTATAAAATGTTCATCAGCATATCCAAAAAGCTTTTTATGAGATGATGCCACTATGGGGAGAAATCTTTTATCTTATCAAATTTCTTGGAAGAATTATAAAGGGTAAAGGCACTGTGGTAATTTGGGGAGGCACAACAGTGATTCCTAGATCACAAAGGCTTTAGGTCCACTGAAGACTTCATACAGATGAAGACATACTTAGTAAAAGTTCACCAATGGAAAAAAAACAAAAAACAAAAAAACTGGCACGGGGGAGATGATAAGTAAATAAAGGGGTCAAAAGTTCTAACTGAAGTGCATAGTACTGAAACTCTGTAAATGGCTGTTTGACCTCTGTAACAGTAACACAACTAGGGAAATTTCTTTCAAATTTGAAAAGGATCTTCTGCCTTGAGGAATGAGTTTGGAAATCAAATGTCCTGAATGGAGGTTGTGCCTCTCCCCAGATGAGATGATGAGTACCCTAGAAGTTCTAATAAAACTGATAGCCATCTTTAACCAGCAAAGCAAAGCAATTTTTAGATGGACTGTATGGCATTTATAAATTTTCATATCATTCCTTCTTTACATTTAACTGGCTAAAAAGTCAAGTCTTGGTTTTACACCAGATTATACTTGATGAGAAAAATCCATATAAGGACATGATTACTTCCTCAGAAGCTCAATATGGCACCATCGTACAAGCAGACTGAGTTCCTGAAGCAGACATTAGCATGTCTCTAAACTGCTTACAGGCATATCTTGACATTATCAAAAAATATCAACAGGACAGAATTAATTTTATTAACTTACATTTTCAAGTTCTTTCAAGGACAGAGCACTGTGAAACCAGAAGAGTAATAATTGGGCTTTATAATTCCTAAAAGGATGAAATCACTGTCCTTAAAGATCAACTTACATCTACTCTTTACCAATGGTCTTTCTTAGGATCAGGTGAGAAAGAAGCCCTGCAGCTGGGACGGCATATGATATTAACCCCAGATTGTTCTCTGTGCATCAGCCTTTATTTGTAGTATAGGGCTTCCGAACCAGAAAAATTCAGAGGAAACACAAAAAGAGATGTCCAACATCCTAAGCTCAAATACTAAATAAGAGATAAACTGAAATCTCCTAAAGATCCGCCAGAAAAAACGGTAGAGCATTTTCCTGTTTTTATTTTTTTTATTATTTTTTTGTTAAAGATTTTTATTTATTTATTTGAGGGATACTGAGAGAGAGCAAGAGAGAGAGAGAGAGAGAGAGAGAGAACAAACAGGGAGGAGGGGCAGAGGGAGAGGGAGAAGCAGACTCCCCACCGAGCAGGGAGTCACTTGGTCCCAGACCAGGACCCAATCTGAAGGCAGACACCCAACTGACTGAGCCACCCAAGCACCCCCTTTTCCTGTTTAGAAAGTGTTGAAAAGGGCTGTGAGGTCAGAGCTGTGATGTGGACAATGACTCCTAAAAGAACATCTGAGCATGTAAATGCCTATTAGTAAGCACAGGAAAAAGACTCCTGAAGACCTGCTTTATAAGTATGGAGAACTTGCAAGGACTACTGAGAAAAGTGTGTGAAATTTGGAGTGGTGTACAGTTATATCTCATAGTACTGGAAAGGAAAAGAAAAAAAACTTAAGACAAGGGCAACACATACTTACCGTCTCAGCCATGGAATACTCAGAATTAAGTTTCTTGGCTAGGCCATAATCTCCAAGTTTTATTAGGTTTGCCTTGGTCAGAAAAATATTTAATGTCTTTATATCTCTGGAAAAAAAGATACTGTATATTAAACTCCTACAGACAATTGTTTTGTTTCATCCCTGACTCCGCCCAGAATTAGTACAGAATAAAATGAGTGGTTACCACTGCTCACACTGTTATGGGATCCCAAACGAAGGTCACCACTCTCCCATGTACTTTAATATTGAAAAGGGGATTTGGGGGAGTGGAGGCAGAGAATTAACTTCGTTCTCCAGGGCTTCTTAGCACAAGCATGTCTCCCGTACCACTGAGGATGTTAGGCAAAATTGAGAGGGCCAGATGGAAAACACAGCCCCACGTAATCCTATAATTCCTGTAAGGTGCACTGCCTCTTCAATTACCATTTATGCCCTGAATTGGTTGGTGTTAATGCTTCAAATCTGTTAAGGCAAGTGAAGAGGCTGCACATCCCAGCAGCAACATGACTAGGCTGTGTAGCTCACCTAAGTAAAACCACTGGCTATTTTTCTAAAGATGAGCTGGTCCTAAGTAACACAAATAAACTGTGCCTGGTTCACACTCTGGCTTCCTTAAAATGTGAAAAAAAAACAGAATGCTCCTTGTAACTTTTGAAAAGAAAATAATATGCAACTGTAGTAGCCATTCAATAGCTATTGAGAAGCACATGTTAACTGAATAAACAAACCAACAAAAAAAGAAATACTGGTGAATCAACATTAATCTCTAGCAATTATCAATGACTCACTTAAGGGTATAATGTGGAAATGTTCTAATAGCTCTTTCCTATACTAGAAATGAATAGAAAGCTGTTTTTCCCCAAAGATCTGGTAAAATCGTACAAAATAGCTTTTTATCTAAATTAAGACTCAATTATATAATTAAAAATACTTGCCAATTATTATTGCTCATAGAAAACATTTACCGTGAATTGCAACCAATCTAATACCACTTCTCTTAGTGGCTTCTAGACTTTACTGATGAATTAATGAATTGAACTCTAAAATATCTCTTAAAGAAGTAACTGAGCAGTACTTGGCTACTGAGACTCTTCCTAGATCACAAACATAATTTAACTTCAGGAAGTGAAGGTAACACCCCTCATTACTCACTCTTTCCTTCCTAAATTATATTAACGGAAAAGCCTTGACTGCTTAACCAAAAAAATAATAGCGCTGATGGGAGGTACCCAAGGTGGGGGTTAGATTGGTGGGGAGGAATCCATCCTGTATTTTTTTTTTTTTTTTTTTTAAGTAGGCCCCACACATACCCAGTGTGGAGCCCAATGCGGGGCTTGAACTCATGACCCTGAGATCAAGACCTGAGCTGAAATCAAGAGTTGAACGCTTAACCGACTGAGCCACCCAGGTGCCCCTCCATCCCATATTCTTTCACTCATTACCTATGAAGGATTCCAGCTTTATGGATACAGCTCACTGCTGAAACAATCTGAAATAGGTACCACACCACCATCTACAGAAAAAAAAATTGTATTTGGACTGGAAACAAAAAAATTCCACTTATATAAAGACACACACTAAAACAAACAAAACAAAGGAAGCTACAACCAGAGGTTATGATTCAACATGACCTGACATCTCTTGCTTGGAGGTTGAGTAGGCAAAGAAAAGTGGTAGGGGTAAAAATAAAAAGCAGATCATCATAAAACAGTTCCAATGCCATTATAAAATACAGTATGGTGAAGCAGAGTTGTGGAAAGAAATCCAAGAATGCAAAGGTATAGAAAACTGGGCATACCAGTATGCAGTAATAGAACCGGGAAAGAAAGCCCATAGAGAATCATGATGTGGAGGTAAAGCGTTTAGGAAGCAGCTATAGACAGCTTCCTTGTTAGAGGTTTCCTTTCTCATGAATAGGAACCAGAACTTGGAAGGAAAAAACACTCTTCATTGTTGGAAGAGTAAATACAGGCCTAGAATGCAAGAATCACAATACAATTCTAGCTTCCTTCCACAGAAGCATGAATTACCTCTTCCTCAAACAACTTGTCCTTCTGACGAAGGATTTTGTCATACAGGTTCCCTCCTGCAATTAAACAAGACAGGTGTGAACTGCTTCATAAAGATCAAAGCTTGGCTCCTGTAGCTACTAGGGTTTTAACAGGTTTTAACTGCTTCCCCAAAGGAATCCCCTTCTCCTCTCTTGGCTCTTTATAAAACTCTCCCCATCCCTCGAGGACTGTATCCAAAGTCGTCTTCAAAGATTCCCCTCCCTAACAAATGAGGTTCAATGCAAAAATGGGAAGTATGACATTTTTAGAAAAGAAGAATAAAGGCCATTCCTATATTATCCCAATTAGCAAAATACTTTGAATGTCTTCAAAAATCAGAAGATTTTCCTTTCTAGAACTCCTTTTAAAAGAATCTGCAATATTTTTGTAACAACTCTCCGGTGTGACTACTAGAACATTTGGGCTATACCTATGATGCAATGTTTTGTACGTACAGGGGTATCTCATCAACAACTTCCTTTTTTTACTACTTCACACTGAAAAGGTTTCCCATAATTTAGGGGACACCCTAGACTGTTTCCAATCATTACTCCTTCTACTAACTCCTTTCTGCAGAATAAGTCTGAACGTGCTTCTCCCTTTCCTTTATCAAGTAACAGACTGCAAATGATCACCATTCATTTCACTTCCTACCTAAAACTGTAACTCACACCTTAGTCCTGGCTCAGTTTCACAGCTTCTTTTCCTCTGCAATTTAGTAACTCAGTGTTTCAACAAATTTACCATTTGTTCTAGTCCCTCCTAACCACAAAGGAAGTTAACTGCTTGAGGCTTCTGCTACTTCAGAAATCTCTAATATAATCTTGTACATTGAGGGTTGATCAGAACCAGCAACAATCATGGTACACAAGAGACAAGACAAAAAGTTAGAAGTCTAAGAGCTTTCTCTTAGAGATTTAAGTGAAGGATATGCTGGGACTTCTTTAGCATGTAGCTTAAGAAAGGGCTTTGAGGGTTCTCCTATGTAATAAGGATAACAGCTAGTATAGTATGTATTGAAGATTTGCTACACACACCAAGTACTATGCTAGGGGGTTTACATCTTCATTTAACACAACAACCCTAGGAGACAGGTACTGTTTTTAATAAACTCATATTAAGATGAGGAAGCTGAGGCACAGAGGTTTCTTGTGCAAAGTTACAGAGTTAAGAAGTAGTAGAGCTTGGGATATGGGCTTAGAGTATATTCCTAGCAACTGAGCTAATACTGCTATCTTACAAGCAAAATGGTCCAAAGAAGTCAGAGACCAGATAAATTAAGGCCATGCTTTACTATGTGTCATTTTCATTCAGCTATGATCTTTAAACCACTTTTCAATTGGATAGCTTTGGCTGAGTCAATATAAGTATCACTTGTAAGATTTCATTAAATATTACATCAAGCAGTGCCAAGCCACACTATGTCTCTAGCGCCTAATTAGATGTCTAACATTAATGCCTAACTAAAGTCAATTCATATGAAAAAACCTTGAAAAGTGAATGTAAAAATCAACTGAAAAAATAATTTGAAGATGGAACTGTAAGCATTAAGAGAGAATTTGAGTGTGCAGGGGAAAATCCCTCCCCTTAGTTTGTAAATCACTTCAAAATTCTCCAAGAACTATTCTCTTAAACTATATGAACTATTTCTCTTAAACTCTAGAAATCCATTTAAAGTTTTTAATCAACGTATATGCCTCTTATTTTCTTCTCCCCTTCAAGGTAAGTATAAGCACAACAACGTCTTGCCAGAGGAGGTCCCACTGAATTCTACCTTACCATTACAATATTCCAGCTCAATCAGCAGAGTGGTATTGTCCATGAAGTGATTGTAGTAGGCAATAATATTGTCATGCTGCAGCAGAGCCAGAATAACAATCTCATTCAAGGCATCACGACGTTCCTTCTCCGACAGTCGGGTCAAATCAACTTCCTTCCACACAACCAATGAGTCATCCTACAACACAGTAACAGAGGTATTGTGCTTTTCTCTAGCCTGGCAGAGAATGAATCCACACCTTGATCTGTAAGCCTAGAAAGAAAACTTCCTAGATGGGCAGAGACTGACTCCTTTTATTTTTTCCTTTAAAGAAGACGGGAACAGGGGCGGCTGGGTGGCTCAGTCAGTTAAGCGTCTGCCTTCAGCTCGGGTCAGGATCCCAGGGTCCTGGGATCGAGCCCCGTGCCGGGCTCCCTGCTCGGCAGGGAGTCTGCTTCTCCCTCTCCCTCTGTGCTCTCTCTCTCTCTCTCTCTCAGGTAGGTAACTAAAAGCTTTAAAAAATTAAAAAAAAAAAGATGGGAACAGAATTTAAAGGTTCTTCATACAATTGAGCATTATAATTTACTACAGGACTGGGGAAAGTGAAGCACTAAGATGCTGTTACATTGTTGTTACAGTTAATTTAATGATGTCAATTCCAGGTAAAAATACCAGCTAGAGGTAGCTCTCAAAAGATTCTATTGACAGACATCATGACAAACTGCTAGTCATGATAAACATTATAGTAGGGCTAGAATACTGGAGAACTGGAGAGAGTAGTTATCTAGAGCTGACCACAGTTTCTTGTAAAATGGAAATATTAAACTTACCTCTAATTTTATTTTTTTTTAAATGTTTTATTTATTTATTCATGAGAGTCAGAGAGAGAGGCAGAGGCAGAGGGAGAAGCAGCCTCCCCAACTAGCAGTGAGCCCGATGTGGGACTCGATCCCAGAACCCTGGGATCACGACCCAAGCCGAAGACAGACGCTTAACCGACTGAGCCACCTAGGCGCCCCTTACCTCTAATTTTATAAATTTAGATTTCTCTAGTGATTTCTGTTTATGCTTTCTAGATAGGAATAAGTCATGCCTAAGGGCTCAGAGTTCACTTGTAAGTGAACTCACCTGCCCTATTTTGCAACTCTGTATCTCCTATAACTTTTACATGTCACGGGTTTTCCTCTAGCCACAACAATTTATCTGCAGCTCCCAATATTCACTCTCTTTTATAACACCCAAATTCTTTACTGATACTGCTCTCCAACCCAGGGGCATCCCCACCTAAATCACTCTCCCTATCCTTTAGAATGATTCTGCCAGGCCTTTTAAAACTTTTTGGGGGGATATCCTGATAAACCTTCTACTGTGCATTTATTCAGTGCAAACATTCCTTCATTTTCAGAACTCATACACTGATATGATATTTGTGTATCCTTTCTCATTTATATACACATACAACTTAAATGTTATTTTCTTACTAACAGGGTTAACTTGTCTTCCCAGTGAAATATAACCTTCCGGAGGGAAAGGGCTGCTTCTAATCAAACCTTTGTAAATTCACAAACCTAATAAACACTTGGTGATAATGGATAATGCTATGCCAATTTTGGGAAGTGTAATCAAATTTAACATAAACCAACTTCAGTAATCAAGTTCAACATGATGGAAAGGCATGGGCGAGGAGATGTGAAACTCTGTTCTAGCCCAAGATCTACTTCTAATTTAAGTGTCAAGCGACTTAAATATACTGTCTTAGTTTCTTTAATTATAAAACAGAAATAGCAATGCTCATCTCTTTTTCATACTATGAGTACAAATAAGAAAAACAGATACTAACAATAACCCTAAAATCATACATTAATGTTGCCTTAAGATAAAAAAACACTTGAAGATTTTTCCTTGCAACCCCCCCACCTCCAACTTTTAGCCTTAGAAATATGCTAGCTTGGAACACACCCCAGAACTGCAGATGGATCACTTATGGATGAATCATCATCATCCAAAGTCTTCAAGTTTAAGACTTTAGGGATCAAATCCAACTGATGGTTAGTTTTTGGAAGTAGAGTCACCACTACAGGGTTTCAGATCAGTGTTATGTTCTGAACTTGGGGGGTTAGTGATCCAAGAATCTCTCCAAAGGATCTGTATATATGCAACAGGGGATGGGGGAGGGAGGGATTATGTTTACATCAGGTTTTCAAAGGAGTCCTTCCTTGCCTCCCGCCAACCCAAGTTAAGAAACAGTGGCTTAGAATATATCAAAAAGGTATTTCCCATGCATAAACCCTGCCGGATAAACACTGATGAAGAAAGCAACGACGAGCCCAATGATCTTCTAGAAAAATCTCCAATTAAGTGTTCATACCTGAATTTAAAGATAACGGCAAAGACTGCGGAGTTGCCACTGACGTGGGAATTTTGAAGCTATGCCCCTCCTCTCCACCCCGACATTGGAGAGCTACACACGAGAGGAAGTAAGTTTTGACAAAACTTCACATTCGTATGCCACTTTAATTTACAGTTTGCAAAGTACCTTCGTTCGAGTCTCAAAATGAAACTTAAAAAATAAAGATTACTTTTAGGGTAATTATCATTAACCCCAATTTACAGATGGGGAAACTAAAGCTCAGAGAAGGCTCAATGCCTTGCTCAGTTCCCCGGGTTCGACAGAAACGACCAGTCAGTAACACCAGTGATCTAACAATTCCCAGTGCAGGTGAGCTGGAAGAACGGAGAAGACCCTGAGACATACACCCTGCGGCCACGCAAACCTAAGTGAGGCCGAGGCGCAAGCCGCAGGCAAAGCCGGGACCGGGTTGGGTCTGGGAAGCGGGGCGGCGAACGAGGGGCTGGGGCGGCCGGAGCCAGGGGCCGCTACCTCTGTGCGGCGGTACAGCGTGGCCTCTCCGAAAGCGCCGCGGCCCAGGATGCGGATGGGGATGTAGTGCAGCTCCTCCTGCTCCGCCGCGCCGCCGCCGGCTCGCGGCCCCGGGCCGGCGCTGGGCCCCGGGCCCGAGTCCCCGCTACCCCCGGACTCGCTCCCAAAGTCCGAGTTGATGGAATCGCAGTGTCGCTCGTACTCGCCCAGCACCGACATGATGGCGGCTGCGGGACCGGCCTGCGTGTCCCCAGCGGCGCTGGGCGCACTACGCCTCTCTCACTTCAGACGCCGGCCCGCGGCTCCGTCAGCTCCGCAACCCCGCGAGGCTCCATGGTGGCTCCTTCCCCCTGACCCGGAAACAGTTCCTGGTGCTTCCGGCCCGGCGGGCTTTCCTCCGCCTTCGCTGGTCCACTTGCTTAGTTTCGCGGCCCCGGCTTCCCTGCCTCCGGGCGGGCGGCGCATGACGGCCGCTAGGGGTGCACGGCATGGAACCGAAGGTCTCTGGCCGCGGCAGGGGAGTCGCCGACCGGTCTGTAGACCCCGTCCCCGATCCCTGGCCAGGTTCCAAATAGCTTTGAGGTCCGGAGGTCGCGCAGTCGCATCTTGGCGCCAGCCCTATCTAAAGGGCGGTGATTCCACGTTGGACAGTGCTCTTTGTTTAGTGAGATATTGAAGGTACTATAGTAAGCGGAAATACTTGCCTCCTGTCATCTCAGTGGGCCGTTATTGCTCCCAGAACCACCCTAGGTTCCTCTTCTGTACAACTCCAAAAACATTTTAAGTCAATTTTCCTGACACTCATTTTCCAGATTTGACATTTTCCTTTCGTATATCTTTCCAAATCTTTGACCGTCTCATCTCAGGCAACATTCTTTGAGTACTAGGTGCCAGTGTATTTGAGGGTGGGAAAGCTACAATAAGACTCTCCTTACCAGCAAGTCACTAAGAGAATTGTAATACAGTGAAAAAAACCTGTTCCATCAGCTACTGACCTTGGGCAACTTTACATCTCCAAGCTTCTTTTTAAATCTGTAAAGCTGTAGGAATATGACCAACGTCACAGAGATAACAGCTAACTTTTATTAAGTGTTATGTTCCTGACACTATGCTAAAGGTTTTTCCTTGAGTCATCCCACTTAATCCTCATATTATTCTCATTCTACAGAAGGAACTGAGATAACCTAGGTTAAGTAACCTGCTCAGTGTTACACAGCTACTAAGGGGAGATGGGAGTCAAACCCAGTAATCTGGATCCACATCATTCAGAGACCATGTTTTGGGACTAAGAGAAAGTCATGTGGCTGAAAGCCAGGGTGTATGTGGGGTAGAAGCAAGAGAAGACAGGGCCTCAACTGTTGTGTTTAGCTTTCCTGTGGGGGGAAAAATTATTCAAGATTTTTAAGCAGGGGAGTATATTATTAGTGATTGTATGTCCTAATTTGCTGGGGAAGTCCCAGTTCATGCCTTTCCCCCAGGCATAACTAACAGAGCTTTATTTTGCTCAAGTCTGGCTCAGACAATAAACAATACAGTCACTTTACATAAGACCAAAGTTATATTTTACAAAGAACTCTGATAAAAATGTGGAGGACAAAGAACCAGAGGCAGGGAGACCAGTTAAGAGGCAATTTATATTCTAAGAAGGGAAGAGGCACTGAAGTATTTATCAGTGTGAGTAGAAAGGAAGTTCAGATTTGAGAAATCCATCTGAAGAACATTTTTTTAAAACTTTTTAAAAAAGATTTTATTTATTTATGGGGCACCTGGGTGGTTCAGTCATTAAGCATCTGCCTTCGGCTTGGGTCCTGATCCCGGGGTCCTGGGATCTAGCCCCACATCGGGCTCCCTGCTTGGCAGGAGGCCTTCTCCCTCTCCCGCGCCCCCTTGCTTGTGTTCCTGCTCTATCTCTCTGTGTCAAATAAATAAATAAAATCTTTAAAAAAAGAAAAAGGTTTTATTTATTTACCTGAGAAAGAGAAAGCACAAGTGGGGTAGGGGGGAGAGGGAGAAGCAGTCTCCCCGCTGAGCAGGGAGCCCGATGCAGGGCTTGATTCCAGGACCCCGGGGATCATGACCTGAGCCCAAGGCAGACGCTTAACAGACTGAGCCACCCAGGCGCCCCCCATCTGAGGAACATTTAGAACTTTGTGATCAGTTGGGATGTGGTTGATGAGGTAAATGTGAGTCCAGGAGATTGCCTTCGTGATTTTTAATGAGGTGGATAGTGATAGCAAGGAGGGGATAAAGATACCTGGTAGAATGGGTTAGGGGAGTTGTGAAGGATGAGTTCACACTCCTATGACCTCTCTACAGCTCATCAACTGACCCTTGTAAAGTATGATATCCTACACTCTGCATAACATTCCACGTTGGCTCTGAATTGGAGAGCACAAGCGGACTTCTGTCTCCCTTGATCTGGATCTAATACTTCTACTAGTGTACTAGCCTTTATAATGATGGTCTGCTTATACCATACTTGTACTTTACGAAGCCTCTTTTCCACATCCAAAGCAATCCAAAGTAACGCAGCTCTCCCACTAGATCACATCACTTGTTTGCAATGCTTATCTGTAAAATACTGATGTCTTGTTATGTTCTTTATTGACTATCTCCATTCATTAGAATGTAAACTTCACAAGAGCCTGGATTTTGTACTCATTTACAACTATGTATCAGTGCCTAGAAAAGTACTTGATATTATAGGCTTAAAAATTATTTGATGAATGAATAAACATCAGGTTATTATCACCTATGTATAGAACATTGTTAAAACCTAAATGCAAGCCCGATTGATAACTCCCATCATATTTTATTTTGTTGGTTTCATTCCAGTATGCCAGATTACAGATATTTTTACATTTTTCAATTAATTCATTCAACAAACACTGAGTACCAACTTGTGCCAGGTGCTGGGTTACAGCAGAAAACAAAATAACGTGGTTCCTACTCTCATGGAGCTTATAGTCCATGTAACAAATCAGTGCTATAATAAGTATAAGCTTCTAGAAAGGAATTTAGGAGGGTCATCTTTCCAAGCCAACTTGCTGGGTTGGTGAAGTGTTCCTGGAAATATGCGCAAAATGTTAAGTCAGTGATGGCTAAACAAAGTAGGGAGATCATTCTGGATAGAGGCCATTTCATCTACCTCTGCCTATTCATTACAAGGCACTTTGAGGATAGGTATTACTTCTTATTTATCTGAGTCTTCTCCAGAGTTTAGCTCAGCATATTAAAAAGAATATATGTTCAATAAATTTTTTTTCAGTTAAAAGAATGGAAAAAATAATTACTTAAATTCAAAAGTAAATAGGTTTCAGCCACAGCTTATTCATTTTTTTCTGGCATCTTTGCCATGAGGAATGATAGTTTTCTGTAGCTTGGCTAGCCTAATATTATAAATTGTTTTAGTTATAATGCATAGATACAAGCTTAACAGACAAATGTCCTGTTCTCTCAAGAGAATACAGAACAGAAACACTCATGCTCAGTTCTTCATTATACTGGATATATATGAAACATCTGGCCTTTGAATATTCAAGTCCAGAAATACTGAACATTCTAAAGGTATAACTGATTTCAAAATGCCTTTGGACACAAATGGATATTTCCATGTTATATTTTAACAAGTAAATAGTTAGGATGCTATATAGCAGAAGTTCCCAGTTGTGAATGGCAGATCCCTGGGGCCATAGAGTCACTGTAAAGATTAAAAAATCTACCAAAGTACCAAGCAAAGTCTGTACCTTCACTTTCCAATATGGTAGCCTCTAGCTACATGCAGCTATTAAACACTTGAATTGTGGCTAGTCTGAATGGAGATGTGTTGTAGCTGTAAAATGCACACTAGACTTCGAAGACTTTATATGGGGGTAAAAAAGTAAAATATTCGTGGGGTGCCTGACTTCAGCTTGGGTCATGGTTTCAGGGTCCTGGATCCAGCCCCATGTGAGGCTCCCTCTGCCCCTCCCACTGCTTGTGCTCTCTCTCGCTCTCTCTCTCATAAATAAAATCTTAAAAAAAAGTAAAATAGTCATTAATCATTTTTATATTGTGACTACATGTTGAAATGCTATTTTGGATATGTAAGACTCTATTATTAAAACTGATTTCACCTGTTTCTTTTTACTTTATTGTGGTACTAGAAAATTTAAAACTACACATGGGGTTTATGTTATGTGGGATACCACTACAGCAGACTGAATAATAATATGCAGAACACATACTACCACTTAACAAGTATATGATACTGTTGAGACTACTAAGTTCATTTAAAAGTTTTGCTGAACTCATTCATTGTTTATGTTCTCTAAAAGTAAATCATCAGTGAAAATTAAGACAATTAAAAAAAATTTTTTTAAAGATTTTATTTGACAGAGAGAGAGACAGCGAGAGAGAGAACACAAGAAGGGGGAGTGGGAGAGGGAGAAGCAGACTCCCCGCTGAGCAGGGAGCCTGATGCAGGGCTCGATCCCAGGACCCCGGGATCATGACCTGAGCCAAAGGCAGACGCCTGATGACTGAGCCACCCAGGTGCCCCAAGACATTTTTGATATTAAATATACTCAATTTGTGAATCCCTACTTTATAGACTTTATAGAGTCACTGACAAATTTTGTTTTTGGGGGGAATGGAGGTTGAGGATAAATAAGATGCCAGCCTGTGAATATGCAAAGCACTTCAGGTTGACTCTTGGAAAGGAGCTTTATGGAAAATGTTCAACTGTAAGTAAAAGGAAGGAGAAAATGGCCCTAACCTGCTGGGTTGGGTTTTAAAGATTTTATTTATTTTTCAACAGAGAGAGAGAGGGACAGCGAAAGAGGGAACACAAGCAGGGAGAGTGGGAGAGGGAGAAGCAGGCTTTCCGCTGGGCAGGGAGCCCGATGTGGGATTCGATCCCAGGACCCTGGGATCATGACCTGAGCTGAAAGCAGACGCTTAACGACTGAGTCACCCAGGCACCCCATGGGTTGGGTTTTATATAGATGTGATGGGCAAAAAAACAAGTCCTGAAAGGTTCTGAATTGGGAGGGGAATTTTAAGAACGGAGGGTAAAGGAGAGGACACTCTAGGACTAATTCCAATAGCAGTTTCCAAAAGAAGCTACAGAAAATGCTTGGCTTACATAACCCTATTTTGCCTTTCTGAAGGTGTTAATTATTATGATTATATTTATATACACATATAGCTTACGTACTTACAAAATATAATAAAATTGTATTAGCTCAAATAAACTTTATCCATCTGCAGTAAATTACATACAACCTTTTCTCTAATTTATCATGGATAATTTGCCATACTTTAAAACTGAAGACTATGGAAGAATTATTGCCAATTCAGACAAAGAGGAACAGAGGAACAGAAAAATACACCTAAAATGGTTTCTGCTAGCATTTATTTGAGAAAATTTACACAAAAAATCCCCAATCCAACATTTACAAGTGAATCTGTAGAAATCCCACATGCCTCTTTCCATTAAACAAACAGAAAAATGGCTTATGACAGGAGTTTATGACAATGATATAACAGCACTTAAAC
The DNA here is from genome assembly GCF_003265705.2 of Callorhinus ursinus. Lineage (NCBI taxonomy): Eukaryota > Metazoa > Chordata > Mammalia > Carnivora > Otariidae > Callorhinus > Callorhinus ursinus. The sequence continues at coordinate 46,999,295 of NW_027397070.1, forward strand.
TGTATCATTCCTATCTATATTATATAAACTGTGTTGAAAAGGCTCAAAATGGAGGAAAGCAGATAAAATCCCCATTTTTAAAGCTGATCTACTCTTGCACTAGCCTTCTATCAAAGACAAATAATTTTTACTTATTCGATAAAATCAAGGTGTAATTATCAATGAACTTTAAACTGAAAGCACAAATGTCTGAGTTGGTATTTTTGGCATGAAAGTAAAAGGGAAGGACATGGAAAAAATCCCAGTTTCACAAAGTCACATTCAGGAACAAAAAACATCATCATAAAATAAAATATTCTTCTATCTTTTTCTTTGCCATTTTGTCAAAACAGAAGAATATAACCAAGTTATACTTGACAAAGAACTGTCATTGCTTCTGAAAAAGGGGAAAGGCACCAGTCAGAAATATGAAAGAGTTTCTTATTAGGCTAATGGTACAGAACAAAATTTGACCTTTAGACCCGTAAAAATGGATCTGACCCACAAATTTGGTTATTCTCTTCCCTACTGGGATGTATCCTCTGTCATCTACTATATGTAATACCACAGGTGGATTTTCTCAACATCCACTGTCCTTACGTTGAGGATTTGGTCGCCAGTCTCAGAAGCCGTACCTATCAATTCCTACCAGCAGATGGCAATGTTGCACAAATTAATGAAAGAACCACTCTGCCACATCCGAGGAATTCACACAAGGAGAGGGGGGAGGGACGGCTTTGGGGTTCAGAGTAGCTGGAACATTAACAGAACAGCCTGAGATTTTAACAACATAACTCAACTCCCTGTTCTACTTTTGTACTTTACCCTGGTCATCACAGCAGTGTTCTCTGTTAATTCTAATACACTGCTTCTTAACTGCAAGCTATATGCCCTAAGTCCTCTAATTCTTGCCACTGCACTTAGACAAAGCCCTGTAACAGTCAGCAGGGGTTAAAAGAGATTACAGAAAGGCAGACTCCAATCCACTTTCCTGGGCGAAATGGAGTAATTTTCAAGTGACAGTATTTTTCCTAACTGTTCACAGTCATTTGTATCCATACCTTTGCTTACTTAATGGCCTTTAGGCACCTTATATTCCCACAGCAATTCTTGGCATTGCTTTTGCAACATGCATTTTCAAGTACTTACTCTATTCATAATCCTCCCAGATGTGTTTTTTTTTGTACCCCATATGTCTTAATCTGCTAGATGGAACACATAAAAAGGACAGGAATTAAGTCAGTGACTGGCCACATAAGAAGAGTTGGTAAATTTTACCTATATTTTCCTTGCTAGAAGTTATATTAAAGATTCAAGCAACCACATATCTGACAAAGGACTTGCATCTAGGATAAATAAGGAACTCTCGAAACTTAGTAGAAAAAACAAGCTAATTAGAAAGTGGGCAAAAAAGAAGAGGAATAGACACTTCACTGAGGAAGATATAGAGATGATAAATAAGCACAGGAAAAGATGTTCAGCATCATTTGCCATTAGGAAAATGCAAATTAAAACCATAATGAGGCATTACTAGACACACCTATGAGAATGACTAAAATAAAAAATAACAACAATAGCAGGTACTGGTGAGGATTCGGAGAAATTGGATTGGTCACACGTTGCTGGTGGGAAGGTAAAATGGCAGTCACTCCGGGAAAAGAGTAGGGTGGTTTCTTACAAAAATAAACGCGTGCTTATCATACAACCCAGCAATTGCCCTCTTGGGCATTTATCCCAGAGAAATGAGAATTTATGTTCACATAAAAACCTGTACATCCATGTTCACAGCAGCTTTAGTAGAAATGGCCAAAAACTGACAATGACCCCAATGTCCTTCAATGGGGGAATGTTTAAACAAACTGTGGTACATCCATACCATGAAATACTACTGAGCAATAAAAAGAAGCAAGCTCTTGATAACATGCAACAACATGGATGGATTTTGAGAGAATTATGCTGAGTTTTAAAAGCCAATCTCAAAAAAGGTTACATACTATATGATTCCATTTATAAAACATTCCTGAAATGACAAAAGTAGAGATGGAGAACAGATTAGTGGTTGCCAGAAATTGGGACTTTGGGGAAAAGAAGGGAGGTGGCTGTGGTTATAAAAAGGTAGTAGTTCAGGGATACGAGAATTGAGACTGTTCTGCATCTTGCGGTGGTGATCACACAAATCTACACCTGATAAAACTGCACAGAACTAAACACACATAAATACACAAAAGAGGGTCAGGCAGTTGAGCACAAATATTTTAATTCTCTAAAATGAAGTCCTCTTTAAGAGTTATGTACAGTTCAATGCTCATTTCTATGGGGTGTCCCATCTATCACCCTTTTAAGAGACATAAATTTATGAAAGGATATTACCAGAAGCTATCTAAACATTTCAGCTAAGGGTCAAGAGAAAGTGAAGTGTGTTTTCACAAAGAAATCCAAAGGCGACAATCAGAATGAAACAAGTTCAACATGGTCATACAAACCTTGGTAAAGGAACTCAAGTGGAAGCCCAAGCTGGTGAGCGAGCAGGAAAAGGAAAGAAAACATGGTTCAAACAGATCACAGGAGGAAACCCAGTACAAATGCTGACTTTGGCATTATCTAGGTAACCCCTATTTTTTGTCATAGGTGTCTCTAATAATAGTCCTATTGTTGCAAAACCAGTCCAAATGCTACCAAGTTAAAAAAAAGTCCCTCATTGACTTGTTGGGTATAGGTGGTAACCCCTGTCCTCCCACACCAAAGAGATCAGTTCTGGCAAGAAAGCTTCAATGTGCCTTGATGGTGCTGTTAGTAGGATGCCTTAGGTCAGACATGTCCCAGTGATGTTCAGCTGGCTGAGATACAAGGTGGGAGGAGACTGGGCCTTATTACTCAATCAACTTCTTGGCCTTGAAGAAGCGACGCAGGTAGAAGACCTGCCAGGTGGCTAGTCCAATGAGGCAGAACATTGAAAAGATGCTGAAGTACAGGACCCGAGTGTTTGTTGACTCTAAAAAACAAAAGTGTTATAAGGCAATGAAATGAGGCTCAGCAGGCTATACAGTGGCCAGGGGGAAAAGGCAATTAATAAACTTCTGTCAGTCCCTAGGCCTGACAGTAGGATTTTGGATTGTTTTTTCTTAAAAGTTCACTGTTCTATATATAAATGTTAAAAATTACAAAGATTAGTACTATCAGTTTGATACACAATAAGCTGAGAATATAGTCAACTGCCTATCACAGAAATTTCTATTCCCTTGAATATCCAACAAAGCTCATTTACCCAGAGAAACAACACTGAAGTAAGTGATCATCCCATCATCCCATTCCACTAACCCCTTTTGGCAAAACTGAGACAAGAGCTCCGTCTCCTTTATGAAGAAACAAGCGCTGCCTTCCCCTCACCATTGGTATCTCGCATCTCCTCCTCTCGCTTCTTCATGTAGGCAAAATCATTAACGATGGATTCTGAAAGGTCTTCTAAGCGTCGGAGCTCCACTTCTAAAGGTTTGAGCTTCTCAACCTTGGCAATCTGGAAAAGAAAGGAATTATGAACCTACTCCTTGAAAATAACTGCTCTGGTCTAGAACACAAGGCAACAGATGAGTCTTTTAAAAGTTTCACCAAACCCAGAGCACCTGACTGGCTCAGTTGATAGAGCATGTGACTCTTTTTTTTTTTTATTTTAAACTTTTTTTTTTTTTAAGATTTTATTTATTTATTCATGACAGAGACAGACAGACAGACAGAGAGAGAGGGAGAGAAGCAGAGGGAGAAGCAGGCTCCCAAGGAGCAGGGAGCCCGATGCAGGACTCGATCCCAGGACCCTGGGATCATGACCTGAGCCGAAGGCAGACGCTTAACCATCTGAGCCACCCAGGCGCCCTAGAGCATGTGACTCTTTATCTCAGGGTTGCAGGTCTGGGCCCCACGTTGGGCGTAGAGATTGCCTAAAAATAAAATCTTAAAAAAAAAAAAAAAGTTTTACCAAACTTAAAACCTCTTCTATTATCACTCTAACATATTCTAAAATCTGGGCTTCGGCCCTTCCCCCACAAACTGTTCGTGTGTTTGCATCTCAGAATTTTTTGATACTTTAATTTTGATTAAAACCTCCTTGGAATTAAAAATAAATAAATAAAAAAAAAAAACCTCCTTGAAGTACTGTAATATGGTAGACTATAAAGTAAAATATGTTATTTTCCTAAGATTTCTGATTTTATTTATTTGACAGAGAAAGAGACACAGCGAGAGCAGGAACACAAGCAGGGGAAGTGGGAGAGGGAGAAGCAGGCCTCCAGTGGAGCAGGGAGCCCGATGTGGGACTTGATCCCAGGACCCCAGGATCATGGCCCGAGCCGAAGGCAGACGCTTAATGACTGAGCCACCCAAGCGCCCCTAGATTTCTGATTTTAATAAAGCACTTTACTTTGCCCTTCTAGTCACATCCAAGAAAGAAACAATATTATCAGCATAATAAGTGTTACAGTCATAGTCAGACGTGATTTTAAAAGAAAACCCTCTAAATTCCCAATACACAATGCACAGGAATGAGGGAGTATATATGACTGTAACATTAAGATAATAACTCAAACTATAAAATTAGAGAGTTCTGCTTTGCTCCTTTAAATCCCACAACAGCTTTAGGGTTTATATCAAGAGCCCAGATGAAGCCTAGCTTTGCTAAAACCAAACCAAAACAAACCACTGCATTTTTTGTGTTTAGAATTACATAGCCAATTACCAAAAGAACTCTTCGAGGACTTCCTTGTATGCTAAGGAATGAAGGATGTGAGAAAGAAATGAACTGTTTTCCTTTCTCAACCCAGACCACTGTGAAACCTCCAAGAGTGTCTAGTACCTAAAGGCAGATATGACAAAAGCAAAGATTTCATTGTTCTATTTCTGTTTTTTCCTATCAATCTTATATTATGATGTACTTTTAAAACGAGGATAAACCACCAGAGTTTTCTAGATCTTAGAACTCATATACCAGTTGCTATTAAATTTTTCCTTAAGAATTCATCAAAAATTCTTTTTCTAAGGAGTGCCTGCTGGCTCAGTCGGTTACACATCTGCCTTCGGCTCCGGTCATGATCCTGGAGCCCCGCATCGGGCTCTCTGCTCAGTGGGGAGCCTGCTTCTCCCTTTCCCTCTGCCCCCCTGCTCGTGCTCTCTATCTCAAATAAATAAAATCTTTAAAAAAAATTCTTTTTCTATATCTGCCTCTTTACTCTCTATTTATTGAATGTTCTCTATAGAACGCCCTACTTTTTCTTCTCTTTTGTCCAATTCACCTTCTTTGTTCTTTTCCAGCTAATGTTAACAACAGTTAACGTGGGATGAATAGGAAGAGTTTAAGAGTGTTCTTATGTTCTCTTTGCTCATCTATATTCCTCACTGAACACATGAAATTATTTAAAATAAAAGTTATTCGGGGCACCTGGGTGGCTCAGATGGTTAAGCATCTGCCTTCGACTCAGGTCGTGATCTCCAGGTCCTGGGATGGAGCCCCACGTCGGGCTGCCAGCTTAGCGGGGAGTCTGCTTCTCCCTCTCCCTCTGCCTCTCCCCCTGCTTGTGCTCTGCCTCTCTCTCTCAAATGAATAAATAAAATCTTTAAAAAAATAAATAAAAAAATAAAAGTTACTTAAAATAAAACTAGAAATTGCTGTTAGGATGGGGATATAAAAAGTAAGTTTATATTTAAATAAGGTTCATAAAATGTGATGAATTTGCAATGTTTTCTTTCACTGGATGTATATTTTCCTTTTTTTTTTAAAGATTTATTTATTTGAAAGAGAGAGAGAATGAGAGAGAGAGAGAGAGCACATGAGAGGGGGGAGGGTCAGAGGGAGAAGCAGACTCCCCGCTGAGCAGGAAGCCTGATGCGGGACTCGATCCCGGGACTCCAGAATCATCACCTGAGCTGAAGGCAGTCGCTTAACCAATGGAGCCACCCAGGCGCCCCGGATGTATATTTTCTTACATTTGTAAAATGTTGGCTGGAGTTAATGGCATGACTGACAGCTACAAACAGAATGAAGCTAACTGACTGTAACATTTAATTAATGGTTAGTTAATGCATTTAGCTAACTCTCCTAGCTTAATGCCCAAATACCAAATTTTGTCATTAATCTAGAATATATACCTGTTGATTGATTTCGTATAGAGCCACAGAGCAAAGAAATTCCCCAGGGAAAAGATATCACAACAAGACATATATAATAAGCTCAAATTTAGTCTGTTTAACATTTTCCCTCCTGGTTTATACTTTCATCTCCAAAGCTTCCTGAATGAGATAGTATAAAAGCAATGGCATGAAACTTCTTTAGCGATAAATGATTTAAGGCTCTCTAAGTAGCAACTTGCAAAAAAACCTGGAAGTGAAACTATGGCCATGCCCCTGCCAGCTGAAAATATATTTTTTAAGATTTTATTTGACTGAGAGAAAGACAGAGAGCAAGCACAAGCAGGGGGAGCCACAGAGGGAGAAGTAGGCTTCTCGCTGAGCAGGGAGCCTCAGTCGGGGCTCAATCCCAGAACCCTGGGATCCATATATCCATATATGTGTATGTATCCATAATGTGTATGTATTTTATACCTTATAATCTTACTTAATCCTCATAACCCTATATAAGGTGAATATTATTATCCCTAAATTTTTCAGATCAGGAAATTAAGATTCAAAGTATTAAATAACTTGCCCAAGTTCTCAGAGCTTGGTGGAGTGGAGATTGGAATCCAAGTCTGAGTTTATATTTTATTCTGAAGGTACTAAAACGTTGATGAAGGAAACTAATAGACTACGCTTTTTTTTTCTGGATCAAAGGTGAAATTATCAAGCTATATTAGGCCACAAGGATCTGGGTAAGTTGTCCAGTTTATTAGTCAAACTTCCCTGGTTTCATACTGCTCTTATTCTAATTTTTACAGACTAACAGAGTAAAAATTTTAAGCAAATTATCATCACTATTCTCATGAAGACCCTCTTTGCTTGCGCAGGACTAAGTATTCAATGAGTTTATTACCAAGACTTTTATCATAGTCAGTACAAAAAGGTAACAAGAACAACTGTATCAAAATCCCCAATGACTGTTGTTCTGCTCTTCTGAACATCTGATTTAATGTTCACAATGTCTGTACGAATGTGAAATTAGGGGCGCCTGGGTGGTTCAGTTGTTAGGCATCTGCTTTCAGCTCAGGTCATGATCCCAGGGTCCTGGGATCGAGCCCCGCATTGGGCTGCCTGCTCCACAGGAAGCCTGCTTCTCCCTCTCCTACTCCCCCTGCTTGTGTTCTCTCTCTCCCTGTGTCTCTCTCTGTCAAATAAATAAACAAAATCTTAAAAAAAAAAAATCAGGCCATTATTCCAGTCTACTTCTCTCTTCTCAGGCTGGAAGGATGACACGTATTTTGCCAACAGCTTGATAAAAGCAAAGCCTACTTGACAATGTTATGTACCATAGGTTCTCCACTAGAGGGTAGCATTCCCCCTGTAAGCTGCATTTTAGCCATTCACTCAAGACTCTTAGAGCTACAAGGGACTGCATTTTACAAATGAAACTGATGATTCCATAGTTAATCAAGTCCTTTGGGTGGAAGACCAGGACTATCAGAACCATGGTCTCTTGAATCCCTACCCAAGGTCACCAAAGCATTTATTCAGCATCAGAACTGCAAAGCTCTGCCGCTGTAAAATGCAAGCAAAACCGTACCTCTGACTGCCAAAAGCATATCCACTCAGTGTACCCAACCCCTATCTTTCAAGCCTTAACCATGAAGCTTTCTTTAACAACTTCTGTCCACACCGACTCCCTCCTTCCTAAAGTCCTACAGCACTTAGACTGTGCCACATAATTAACAATCATACATTGTCATATTCACATTGTTTTGATTTTTATCCTTTTTCCCCACACTAGTTTGGCCCTTGAACTCAAAGAAATTAATACAATGTAAACTTCGTGTAGCATGCCCATTCAATGCCTTCTTCAGAGGAGCCAACTTTCTCATATGAGATAGTAAGTGTTGTTGGTCCCCTGAAGCAAGGCTTCCTTAGAGCACTCTGTACCTACTTTCACCCACTGCCCAGGAGAAAGTCTTCCCTACCACACTGTCACTCTCATCTGTGGTGGGAGGGACTGCTTGGAAAAGCTACAAGTCAGAAAGCCTTTCCCTGCACATGTACGACACCTCAAAAAAACTGTGAAATTACCCTTCTTAAGCCATATCCAAATCTTCCACCCTCCCCAGTGATGATTTAAACCTAGAATTCAAGTCATATGTAACTGCATCTAGGAAAGGTTTTAACTCTGAAAAACTGCTTCTTAAAACATACTGTGAAACTGACCTCTAGAGAATCGTTAGACTGTTTTCCTTGGTAGAGCACTGAGACTTAAGAGAAGCTTCTTGTGGTAAAGCCAAATTGCTGTTACCTCCACACTCCCCCCCATAGCCCCCCAAATTTTAGAAGCACAGCAGTAACAGTGGAGATCATCTAGTCTACACAATCAAGATAAAGAAGGCAGACCTACAGCCAAGGACAAGTTTACGTGTGTGGGGAGGTATGTGAATCACAAGCCTCTTCATAGAAGCTCAAAAGGTCAAGAATGTACCAAAATAAGGCCAAATAATACTGCCAATCTTAGGGGCTATATGAAATTTAGCATGATTCTATTTACTCTGTTATAGTCAGTTTCCAGGAAGGGTAGGAGAAGGAAGCCAAAATCTACTGAACTAACCAAACTATGTGTCAGGTGCCTTGCCCGTTATTTCATTTAACTCATGTCGAGAAAGGATTTTGGATCTAGTATGCAGAACCAGAGTTCCTCCTTCCTGAGGGCATTCAAAAAAGTAGAACTTTTGGAAAGTCTTAAGCTGTTGTTCCAACAAGGGCAACTGTGTTTCTGGTATACATGTTGATAGCAAATGACATACTAATAGAACCCACAGGCACAACAGGATTTTTGTTGTACTGAAAATGCTAACATCCATATCAAGAAGGGACATATACAGCCCAAGTTTGAGGATGTGTCAGATAGCTCCTTCTTCGTGGGACAGTTACTGCCTTCATTTCCACAACTGCAGGATCAGACAATCCACACAAGCAGCTGCTCTAGTACCACAGACCACAAAAAAGATGCCCCGCCCTCCCACCACGGGCAAAAGACAGTGGTGAAAGGTCCTTAAAATTCAACAGAGGGAATCAAAAGTGCTTTATTTCTGAGGACATAAGCATTCCGAACTCTTTAAAGCATTCAAACTACAAGACTCTATGCTTCTTTACAACAGGACAACCATTCTAGCTTCTAAATATCATCTTACATTTGTATTGTTTACATAGCAATTCCACATGCACTAATGAAGTAAATCCTCTCTAACAATTTAGTAGGCATTGTAGTACTCTGCCCAGCTACTGAAACACTGACTACTATTCAATTTTACAAGACCACAAGGGATTTCAGAATCATGAAGCCCACAACTGTGAGGGAGATACTCTGGATGTGAAAAACTTGAAGAAAATGTGCCACCTCCTCAAAGCCAAATGCTTATGCCAAGAGGCCCAAATCCTCTGGAGATAAAAGCTCTCTATTACCTCAAAGACCTGAAATTAAATGCCTCAAAACCTCTACATACGCTCAGTGCTCTCTGGTAATTAACCAGAAAACAAGTGCTTCTATTATTTACGTTCTTGTCACAGGCATTTGCTGAGAGACAAATAACAGCTATTTCTAAGCAAGATTCAAGGGAGCCTAGCCATTGACTGAGGAAAGGGCTGCCTTTGGCCTGTGTTGAAACCACTTCTCCTCTGTCTCAGTTTGCTCTGCCTTTTTGGGGGAGGGGGTGGTAGGGTTGGTGGTAAGATCGCCAAAGAGAGTAGTAGCAGGAGTTCCTTGGTTAAGAAACAGAATTTGGAGCTGTGTTGTAACCATGTGCGTAACGACATGCTTAGGACGTGCCAGACTTCCAAAGCAGGAAGCAGGCAAAGGAAGTGCTGTGGTTTCCTTTCTGCTAGGGATTCCCCTCGTAGGTTAAGCGAAAGGTCAGGAAAGATAAAGGCCCTTCCCCAATGTCAACAAAGTCCAAGGATGGTAGAAATTCCAGGAGGAATAGTTCTAACATGCTCTGTGACAGAGATGTCCACATCATTTTCTGTATAAACTCACAATAATGCCCTCTGTTTTAGAGTGAAAAATGATGTCTAATGTCTAATCAAATGCCTTATTACGTAATAAATGGCAGCCATCATAGCAGGAGGAAAGAGTTACAACAGGTAAAATTTCTATTTTAACAATGCATGCTGGCTTAGAGAGTGGTCTCAAGTTGAGGATACTGCAGCAGTTATCGAAAACTGAAAATCACCTTACCTATTTTTCTACCTCAGAATAACTGCAACATTTTTCTCTTTTCTACCTTAAAATAGCATTTTAACATACATTACCTTATTTAAATACAATTAAGATTCTTCTCAACCATCAAAGTTTAAAAGGATTATTTCAATTTACTCTTCAGTTCATCAAGTAAAGAGACTCTCTTGCTCTCTTTTAAAAAACCAGCTTAGGGGTGCCTGGGTGGCTCAGTCAGTTAAGCGGCTGCCTTTGGCTCGGGTCATGATCCCAGGGTCCTGGGATCGAGCCCCGCATCGGGCTCCCTGCTCGGCTGGGAGCCTGCTTCTCCCTCTTCCTCTGCCTCTCCCCCTGCTTGTGAACTCTCTCGCTCTTTCTCTGTCAAATAAATAAATAAAATCTTTAAAAAAAAAAAAAAACCAGCTTAGACACAGAAACAAACAATTCAAAGTCTCTACCAGGAACTGTCTTCCATTCACTACCTCTACCATATCCCTCGCTCTTGTTGATCACCTACAAATAACTCAGTCTGGTGTTATTCTACTGGATATCTGAACTAAGAAACAGAGGAAAGACTTAAAGAGCTGCAATTGTTGTACGACTACTTCCTGTTGCAGAATTAGCTGGTCACTTCCACTCTTCTTCCATTTTAGGACATTTCCTTCCCAGGTCCTGACCAAAGATGGAGCAACTTTCTGTGGGTCCATCAGTCCTAGAAAATTCTCTTAAATCACTTAAATCACCTTTCCTTTATTTTGTTTACATTCTTTAAAAACCATTTACATTTCCTGTCCCCCACCTCTTCTTCATACCTTCAGGTACTGTTGTAAAAAGCCTCTGATCTGGGTAAGAATACTCTTACCTTTCTGTAAAGATCAATCCTCCAGTCTTGAATAGTTCTTGTGGTTTTGGGTTTTTTTTTTTGTAAGATCTTATTTATTTGAAAGAGCGAAAGAGAAAGTACACATATAAGCAGGGGGAGGAGGAGAGGGAGAGGGAGAAGCAGACTCCCCACTGAGCAGGGAGCCCAACATGGGGCTCGATCCCAGGACCCTGAGATCATGACCTGAGTCGAAGGCAGACGCTTAACCAACTGAGCCATCATACACACTAACATGTCTAGGGGATAGCTGGTTCAGTCATTTGGCCGAAGGCACAGCCAGAATTATTGTTCAAGACTGTTAACACAACTTTTTGTATCAATAAGATTGTAGCTGCTTGTCACATGACTGCTGAGAAAAAAGCCTTCTGGGCAAAGCACAGCCAGTTGGCCTGACTAGGTCATAGAAACCTCCTAGCACAGCACACTACCGGCTGTTACAGCAGGACATACCTCTTCGTAATTTTTCGCCTCCACTCCATGCTTCATGTCTAGAATCACGAGTTGATCAGGTATCCGCCCTGTTCCTGAGAAAGAAATCAAAAGATTCATTGTGTAGAATATTTAAAATTCCGGGAAATCACCCACCCACCCTCTCCCTAACCCCTACCCTCTCAATAGAGGGAAATAGCCACAACTCCTCCCCCTACTCAGCTGCAGAAAATTCCTGGCTCTGGCTAAAATCACAAGCATTCCAGACAAAGCCTCTATCTGTGTGGGATGCCGGAAAGCAATGAGAACATGCTGCTGGCAAACATCTCTGAGCAGGCAGGACACAAAACACTGCAGCTGGTACTACAGAGGGACAGAACAGCAGAAGAGACAACATACAGGCTTACTGGATTAGGAAATAACACTCAAGTCAAAACAGTATAAAACTGAGTGGCATATAGACCAATCGGTAGTGGGCACCAACTAAGATTAAAAAGGTACATTTCCACATCTGAAAAGGGTGCCCTGTCAAATTTTGGAAAAAAAAAAGGATTATTGGGTATACGATAAGCTTGGATTTACGTAATATAAACATGAGTACTGAAAACAACACAGGATTTAGCTAATATTCCACTTTAATTCAAACATTTTGGTCAATGTAAGGCCATTTCAGTAGGTTAATAAAATGTTATAGGACCCACAAAACACTTAAAAGAAAAGAAAGAAAACACCTCTAAAGAAGGGTACAGTTTTCAGGGGTGCTACTCAGAAAGAGAAATGCCTATTTGGGACAGTAGGGCCAACAGAGCTAGGCTTGTATCAGAAAAGGTAACTGATTCAGCTTGATCAAAAAAGAATGTAACGTTAAATCAAGTAGGAGAGAGAGAAAGACTCAACAGTCCCAGAAAATTGCTCAGCCCCAATTTACCTAATTATTTATGAAATAAAAAACTGCCTGCATGGGGGACGCCTGAGTGGCTCAGTCGGTTAAGTGTCTGCCTTTGGCTCAGGTCATGATCTCAGGGTCCTGGGATCAAGTCCCACATCAGGCTCCTTGCTCAGTGGGGAGCTTGCTGCTTCTCCCTCTGCCTGCCGCTCCCCCTGCTTCTGCTCTCCCTGACAAATAAATAAATAAATAAATAAATAAATAAATAAATAACTGCATGCATGGAATTAGGAGTTTAGGCAAACAGTGCCACTTAAGCATTGGAGTTCTTCAAAGTACAAGCCAGAGAGAATGGTATTACACTCCCTGCTGCCTGAACACTGGAGGTTTCTGAAATGGACTGAAGTCAATTCAGTAACTACTCAGTGAGAACTCACTAGGTGACTGAATTACAATCTCTGCCTTCAAATAATTCAGCGGGGAACTAAGACAAACATTCATAACAGCTACGATGAAAATACAAAGCAGTAAAAACTTTAAGAGAAAAAAACCAGTTCAAATAATCCCAGCTATGGAGTAAAGGTTACCGAAGGGAAGGGTTAACTTGTGGACAGACTTCACTAAAGAGAGAGCACCTGAAGGCAAGGACAAAGTACTCTAGGCAAAGGGCACAGCACAGGCAAAGGCTCAAATATTGAAATGAGTACAGCATGTTTAAAAGACAGTAAAGACAGTAACGACCGCCTGGGTGGCTCGGTCGTTAAGCGCCTGCCTTCGGCTCAGGTCATGATCCCAGGGTCCTGGGATCGAGCCCCACGTCGGGCTCCCTGCTCCGTGGGAAGCCTGCTTCTCCCTCCCCCACCCCCCCTGCTTGTGTTTCCTCTCTCACTGTCTCTCTCTGTCAAATAAATAAATAAAATCTTTAAAAAAAATAAAAGATTAGAGTTCAGATTTGTGTGGTGACAGATACAGAAGATATTTTGAAAGAAGTATCAGTATAATTTGATGATAGGCTGAAAAAGGCAAAAATAATTTCAAAATGTGAGCCCAAGTAACTGGAAGGATAGTGGTAACACTGATAAGAGAGGGGAATTAGTCTGAAAGGGAGGCTTGTGAACACAGTCTTAGACATCTTGGTTTTGAAGTAAGAGTGGCACAACCATGTGGAAATGTCTAGAATATAGTTGAGACATCCTGGAACTGGAACTGGCACTGGTGGGAGCAGAGAGAAGGATATCTTGAAATATCATGGCCATGAAATCACCATTAAAATCCTTTAATTTTTTATTTTTAATCTATTAGTCCATTTACTTCTGGCAAACTCCCTTAGCTTTTAGGCTGAAATGACCAACTTTAGATCAAGGGAGTCAATTCTTGATTAACTATCAAAAGCAGCTGGTTCGTCTGCCATTCCTGGGCATCTACTGGTATTGTTGGCAAAGGTGCTTGCTCTTCTTCTAGGATCCTATATTTTGAACATTCTACAAACTTAAAACTGCCAGGAGTCCTTTTGCTTCTACACAGAGGAAGCCGGAGACTAAAATGAAATGGAGGCAAGGAATAGAAACACTGAGAGAGATAGAGTTCCAATGATACCATAAAAACCCCAAGATGCAGCTATGCCTGAGGTCAGAGCCATGTTGCAAACTTCCCAGTTCAGAGAGTCAAATGATCTATCCCTTCTTTTTCTTTAAGGCAGTTTGAGTTTTTATGTCCTGCAGTCCAAAAGAGTCCCAAATAATGTAACAAGTATAAATGCATTAAGCTTTTAGAGTCTAGTGTCCTTTAAACTAATGAATAGGGAGTAAAAAGGAAACTGCCGTTTCTCCCATTACTGAGCACAGAAACCATCAAGTAATCAGACTAAAGGGTACTATGGGGTCTTGACCTTGAGATGCACAGAAGAATCCACAGCAAGACAGAACTAGGAAAGTGCTCTGGAGACCAAAAATATTTCTAACTTTGCCATATGTTGTTTGTCAGACAGACCTTATTTCTAAGTCCCGAGAAAACGTGTCACTAGCATATATATAAATGCACTATTTTCCAGCATCTATATGAAATTCAACTCTATCATTCAAGCCAAATAGGTCACAGCATTTAAGAAATGCCTACTCCTGTACATGAAGAACTCAGCTGATTAGCCAACTTTCACTTATATGTGTGAAAGACATATAAACAATGTAGTTACCATTTCCTCTTCCTAATAGCCCAAGAGAGAAAGTTCAAGCTCTAACTTGAGAGGAGACACTTAATTCAGGGGAAACACTCCGATTACTTACCCTTGCTCTCAAAACACACTTCAAACATGTCATAATCTTCAGTGGTAAAGGCAAATTTCCCCTTGGTTGCATCTTCCTTGGAGTACAGAATATGACCAGCAGAATCTGTGATCTAAAATAAAAAGTAAGTAAGAACAGGAAGCAAATAACACTAGGGAAGAGAACTTAGAGAAACTGGAGAATGGAAAGAAACACTGTCTATAGAAGACAGTTGATATTTCTCATTATGATGACTATGTTCAGTCCATTCTTAAAGACAGGAATTGGATTAGAAGATGAAACTCAAATACAGCAAATTTCATTCATTCAAACAGTATCCACACTAAAGGCTAAAATATGTCACTGCTGGGGCACCTGGGTGGCTCAGTCAAGCGTCTGCCTTCAGCTCAGGTTATGGTCCCAGGGCCCTGGGATCGAGCCCCCGCATTGGGCTCCCTGCTCAGCAGAAGCCTGCTTCTCCCCTCCCCCACTCCCCCTGCTTGTGTTCCCTCTCTTGCTGTGTCTCTCTCTGTCAAATAAATAAAATCTCTAAAAATAAATAAATAAACAAATAGAATATGTCGCTGCTATGGAATGTCTTACCATACCAAAAAGGCAATACAGTTGATACAAACTGGGCTTATTAGCAAAAGTTTGCTATATAAAATGTACACCAGTATCATTACCTAGAAAGGGAGAGGTCACAAAAATGAAGTGGACAATTACCAGAAGAATGTACTACAAAAAGGAGAAAGACACATAAGAACACATCTCTTCTGTAAAACAAATCTTGACGGGGTGGAGGTAGGGGCAGAGAATGGAAATGGGACACCTGATGCAAAAAGAGAAGGAAAAAGGACATGCGTGGAGAAGAAAATCTGGAAGATCTATTCCTGCAAATTTCACATCAATTATGTCAATGGTCAAATGGGGTGGCAGAGGAGGCATGGGGAATGAGCAAGAAATTTGTTCTAAAAAAGACATCCTTGGCTTCCACCAGTGATAATTTCTTTCTTCTAGGTTGTTAGCTTTAGTTCTCCAAACTGAAACTGCTCCATTTGTAGAGAACGGCCTGTAAGCACAGATGAAGTGGCATACACTGGTAAGTGAATGGTCATATTTAAAACAAGGGAATGACACAGTAATATGACACACTGGATTGCAACTTCTTTTCTAGGGTTCATGGTTGTCCTAGCAGAAGGCACATTTCATTATTTAAGACAGGAAGCTACTTGCAATGTGGAACACAAAACTAGTAGCTTCCTTATATTAAACTAGATGTTCTCATGCTCTGTCAAACAAGATTCATTTATAGGTGCAATTTTAAATACGGAAACTGAGCAGCACACAAGTCTATGCATTTAAAGCACTTTAATAAAACTAGTTTTTTCCTGAGTAGTAAGACTTCTTTATACTTTTATTTTTCTTTCGATTTTCTACAAAGGCATGTATCACTTATGGTCAGAAATAAAGGTATTTCATTTTGAGGAAAAATATAGTAACTAAAGAATAGTTTTCACTGCTAGACTAATTTGAAATAAGGGGTAATTAAAAAACGTTTTATGGCACATCTTCTAAATTCCCTAAAAGTAACAGTAGTAATATTAATCAAGTATATTCTGCCATGAATGATGTCGATCCTTCATTAATTTGTCAATGCTTAGATCTGTGCTAGTCACTGGGGATACAGGGATATGTAAAATAGTTCCTGTCTTCGAAGAGCTTAAAAGTCTAAATGAGACGAATAAGAAATGAGATCTCACTGTAATGTTAAAAGTGCAGTACTAGAGGAAAGCACAGGTGCCATGGGATATGGAGGTTCGGGGAGTGTATCGTGGAGGTGACACGTGAGTCCTAAAGGATGAGCTGCAATTAAGGGAAAAATAGGGGTATAAAAACATTCAGGGCAGAAGAAAAGGCAAATATGAACACCTAGGGTCCAGAAAAAAACAAAACAAAAATATAGTAGTACCATAATACTATTAATATTTATTGAGCACTTACTAAAGGTTGAGTACTATGCCAAGTGCTTTATATGCATTTTAAAATTTAGTCTTTATTATAACGCTATAGGTAAGAACTATTATTTCTCTTATGTTCCATAGCAGGAAACTGAAACACAGGTTAACTGGCTAGAGAGGTACTGGCCAGATCATGTAGAAATGCAAACCATGCTAGGGAGTTTAAACTTCATTTGGCACAAAGTGGAAAGGCAATGAAGAATTTGAAACAAGAGAGTGATGTGATTCAGTTAGCAATTTAGAAAGATCAATCTGATAATACTGTGAAGACAAGTCCCTCGAGAGGGACAATACTAGTGATAAGAAGATGGATTAGGACACTATTCCAGTACTCCAGGTTAGTAATGATGAGGACTTTGAGTATGAGGAGAAGGGGACAAATTTGAGGGAATTTAAGGAGGGGGAGCCCATAGGACAAAACCAAAAAGTAAATGCCCGCAAGGATCAAGTGAGCAATGTAACTAAATCTAATGGGCCAGTGTAGGTTCACAAGGTTGTGGACAATTTGGCAAAGTGAAAAGATGTGCCTGCCTCAAGAGAGAAACCAATGAGTGCCATGTCACGCTGGGTTTTCAGAGCATCCAATTTTTCAAAAGAAGCTAGACATTTTAAGTTTTATTTGAAATCTCCTAAGTTTAAGGGCACCTGGGTGGCTTAGTCAGTTAAGTGTCTGCCTTCGGCTCAGGTCGTGATTTCAGGGTCCTGGGATCGAGTCCCACGTCGGGCTCCACACTCAGTGGCGAGTCTGCTTCTCCCTCTCCAACCCTCCCCCCTGCTCATGCTCTCTCGCTTTCTCTCTCAAATGAATAAATAAAAAAATCTTTAAAAAAAAAATGAAATCTCCTAAATTTTAAATCCTCACAGCCAAACCCAACATACGAAAAACTATCTCAAGGCCAAACAAAAGAGGTCTATAGAACCAAGTTCTTTGGGGCCACCAACTTCTGACCTCTGCATTAAGAAGAAAGCTGACCAAAATCACATAAAAGGGGTTGCCTGGGTGGCTCAGTCAGTTCCCATCTGCCTTCGGCTCAGGTCATATCAGGTCATGATACAAGGGTCCTGGGATCGAACCCCGTGTCAGGCTCCCTACTCAGTGGGGAGCCTGCTTCTCCCTCTCCCTCTACTCCTCCCCGCTCTGCTTGTACACACTCTCTCTCAAATAAATAAATAAAATCTTAAAAAAAAATCCCATAAAAGTATTGCTTGGTAGCACCGAGGTCTCAGCTGAGATTATAGACTACAGATTTCTAGTGGCAACACTCAGCAGCCAAGATGCGGGAACACAGAAAAAAGTATTAAGTGATTTAGGCTTGAGGTTCTGCAACTGAGTGGTTTGGAAGGATAAAGGGATTAAGGAATTATGCTAGTAACTTTACATATAATATTTATTTAATCTTCACAACAATTCCAGAGAGGCCTGTCTTATTATCCCCATTTTACTGATGAGAAAACTTAGTATTTTGCCCATCATCACAGAGTTAATAAATTGTGTGGATTTGAAGTAGTCTAAAATCCATGTTCTTCCGACATTCCATGTTGCCTCCCCACAAAAGGAATGTCTGAAAGAATGGGTTGCACAGAAGCCAAGAAAGACTAGCAGAATGTGATGGATTCTTTGGGTCAGTGCAAGTAAGAGCGCCTAAAGAGTCCTCTCAAGTGGGACACTGCATTGTTCAGGCTACCATTCTCCACCGTGGAGGGGTTAGCAAGCACTCACAAGGGAGAGGCCCTGAAGTCAGCAATAACTAAATAATCTGCAAGGGGGAAGGAATATTTAGCCCTAAAGATTCCTAAAGGCTCTTGTTCATGTGAAACTTCTTCTGAATTAAAAGAAAAGGCTTAAGAACAGACTTCTTTAGAACCCTGAACACACACATATTATAGGGCAAAAAGTCTGGGAACTAATCAAATTTCAAAGTAATATGTAGTCACCAGTATGGTGTCACTCTTCCTTTATTCAGAATCTGTTCACCAATCAGATACTCACACATCCCCACTCCCTAGCCCCCAAAAACACAACAACAATTCTTAAGAGCAAGGAGGAAGTTCAGAAAGGTAGACTGCAGGAATAACATACTTTCACATTCCAAGCTGACCTAAGAACTCTAACTTTGATTTAGCTCCTATGAATAAAGTTGCAGAAAATGTAGAACTTCTCCAAGGCATATTTGGATAAAAATAAGCTTCCAGATTTGCTCACACTAGTTTAATTCTTTAAAAAAAAAAAAAAAAGATTTTATTTTTTATTTTTATTTTTTTCCCTGCCCCTAAAAAGATTTTAAGTATTCACTACACCCAAGGTGGGGCTTGAACTTACAACCCCAAGATCAAGAGTCACATATGCTCTATCGTCTGAGCCAGCCAGGTGCCCCTAATTTAATCCATAAGGCAGAAGGAAAGGATTACAGGTTATTAGAAATGTTTACTGTAAATGAAACCAGTAGAGGACAGCAGGGAATGGTATCAAGAATACAGCACTGAAGAGTCATCAAAGATGTCATCATCTCCACAGTCAGGCAAGGACCTGGGAAAAACCACCTGGGGCACCTGGGTGGCTCAGCGGGTTGAGCATATGACTCTCGGTTTCAGCTCAGGTCTTGGTCTCAGGGCTGTGGGATCAAGCCCTGCGATGGACTCCACACTTAGCCGGAAGTCTTCCTGGGATTCTCTCCCTCTCCCCCTCTCACTCTGCCCCTCCCCATGCTCCTGCATGTGCCTGCACTCTCTCAAATAGATACATAGAGAGATAGATAAAAAATTTTTAAATATTTTATATATTTATTTGACAGAGACAGAGAGAGAGCAAGCAAGCACAAGCAGGGGGAGCCACAGGCAGAGGGAGAGGGAGAAGCAGCTTCCCCGCCGAGCAGGGAGCCCAATGCAGGGCTCGATCCCAGGACCCCAGGATCATGACCTGAGCCGAAGGCAGACTGAGCCACCCAGGCGCCCCTAGATAAAAATTTTTCAAAATTTACTAATTTAAGGACAGGAGCCTCTCTAGATGACAACAAAAGCCTAGATTTAAGTCAGAAAAGTCTTATTAAGGGGCACCTGGCTAACTCAGTCAGTGGAGTGTGCGACTCTTGATCTCAGGATTATGGGTTTGAGCCTCACATTAGGTGTAGACATCACTTAAAAACTAAAAAATCTTGGGGTGCCTGGGTGGCCCTGTCATTAAGTGTCTGCCTTCGGCTCAGGTCATGATCCCAGGGCCCTGGGATCAAGCCCCGCACTGGGCTCCCTGCTCAGCGGGAAGCCTGCTTCTCCCTCTCCCACTCCCCCTGCTTGTGTTCCTTCTCTCACTTTGTCTCTCTCTGTCAAATAAATAAATAAGATCTTAAATAAAATAAAATTAAAATTAAAAAATCTTTAAACATAGAAAACTCTTATTAAGGCATTAGCAAAATCCTCCAATGAACACTTTGCAAAATAATACAGAAGTCTGCCATGTTTTTCTGAAAGACTCTGGTACTCAGAAGGGGTAAAAATTGTTTAAATTATCCCTTGCTGCATTGTACTGAGTAACTACAATTATGGTAGAATCACTTGCTTTGGTGAAGTAACATCTGAAAGATGACATCTGAAAGAAAATGTATTAAAGATTCATCCAGGGCAAAGACTCAAATGCTTTACAAGAGGCTGAAGGCAAAGGACCCATCACTGCCAACACCTTTTATTAGCATGAAATTTACTCCCCAAAAGTGTGTGATAATGCCACAATTCCCTAAGGGCCTTCACATTTCTATATTCCCCATGACCTTCAGTTGACACCACTATATGAGGGTTGTTTATCCAGATATCTGGAAATCCAGGCAGGCAACATGACAACTTAACTTTCATTTTAGGCTCCTAAGAACTGCTGGGCATTCTGAGATCCTAGAATTTTTCTAAGAATCAGTAGGTTTCCCATGTAGTTCATAACTTTGCAGCTATTTAGGAGGTAAGTCATTGATCTTTGTGTGTGTGTGACCCAAGCCACTGATCTAAAAAAAAAAATCATATGCACTAACCCCAACATAATTACATAAATCAGCAGGTAGCTAAAATTAAAAAGTAGAAAACTGAGCCAAGCTCATGACTAGCCAGAGCTGGCAAAATCTAAAAGGTTGAAATGATGGTTTTAAATTTCCTCTAATAAAAATGTTCTAATTACAGATCACCTTAAAAGATCATCTGGTTTCTCAAGAATTGAGAGATTCAATTTTTTCTTCTTAAATTCTACTAAAGTACTTTGGTATTATGATGAATAACCACCACTTTTACCTCCTGTAACAGCAAGTCCTTAAAAGAGTACTTATTTCTCTTTAAACAATAAACACTTGTGATATTTATTATAAAGTTCTTAATTAAACAAAGGTAATATGAAAACCATTAAAATTTGCTCATATGACATCAAGGAATAAGAAGTAATACAGATTTGTTCTAGATAACACCTTCTGAAAAGCAAACCAAAGTTCACAACTTAGTAAGGAAAAAGTGTTAACTGTATAAGCAGAGTAGCTGATGTCAAGAATATGTGAATACTCACACTGAAACTGTCAAATAAGTGAAAATGCAGGTCACTGGGAAAATAAACTCATTTAGAATTGGATTCTCTTGACCATTCTAGGCAGCAGCCAGAAAACAGGTTCTTGAGTAGGTCCTGCTCCCATTTCTTCTGTTAAACAGTCAGGATAATACCCTGCCTTCTTGAAAAGGATCTTTAAGAAGCTTAGGCCAAGGGCTCCTGAGTGGCTCAGTTGATTAGGCGGTTAAGCTCTGCCTTCAGCTCAGGTCATGATCCCAGGGTCCTGGGATTGAGTCTTTACATTGGGCTCCCTGCTCAGTGGGGAGTCTGCATCTTCCTCTCTCCCTCTACCCCTCTCTCCCCTGCTCGTGCTCTCTTTCACTCTCTCTCAAATAAATAAAATCTTAAAAAAAAAAAAAAAAAAAGGCAGCTTAGCCCCAAACCAGGTAAATAAAGCAATCAGGATTAAAAGAATATAGAGTTCACCTGGAGGAAGAAACAAATAGGTACTATCAAGAACCTGAATTGAGGGCGCCTGGGTGGCTCAGATGGTTAAGCGTCTGCCTTCGGCTCGGGTCATGATCCCAGAGTCCTGGGATCGAGTCCCGCATCGGGCTCCCTGCTCCTTGGGAGCCTGCTTCTCCCTCTGCCTCTCTCTCTCTGTGTCTCTCATGAATAAATAAATAAAATCTTAAAAAAAAAAAAAAATAAAACCTATGTCTTTAAAAAAAAAAAAAAAAAGAACCTGAATTGAGCAAATGATATGCACACAATATATCTGACTCTAAGTTTTCTGGAAGCCAACATTAAAAGACTACAAAGAGAACCAAGTTGGTTATACATCATTTGTTTTCTGATGAAAGCTCACAAATTTACCTTCAGAGATAATTTTCCTGGAACTAGACATGAAGAACAATATATCAGGAAGGTCCTTTTACAAGGACTGTGACCAATATAGTAGACTCTCCAAATTCAACTATGGCCTTGCTAAAGATACAAAGGCAGCTCGAATGAGTGTTTTTAGCGCTCCTCTGTAATGATGTGCCTGACCTGATGCAGAGGTGGGACCTGAAGGATCCAGACAAAGGCTCCAGTGCCCTGATTCTCTGCCCTTTAGCACTATCATCTCTCTCCTAATCCCACCTCCCTTCTTACTGCTCACAGAATTCCCAGACTTACTAAAGTTCCAAGAAGACTGGGACTACTTTTGCCCACTTGCTGAAATCGCAAGTGTGTTAAAAAAAAAAAAAAAAAAAAGCCAGGAAGAGAGGTCTTAAAAAAAATACTATCTACCCCGATCTCAGTTTTTAATACCATTCTCCAATAAAAGGAACCAGGGATTCTTGGAGAAATGGTTGGTCCTAGGATTGAGGCAGAAAGTTATACAAGATGAGCCTGCAACATTTTGTAGTGCCAGAAATTAAGGATGTGTTCAGAAACAAAACAAAAAACAAGAATGAGGGTATGTCAAAAGGACATAGAAGCCAAATGAAGGTGCTCCCAACAGCCAAAGCTGCAACAATTTGAGCAACAAAATAGTATTTGACTGTAATCCAAGAGTATAAGTATAAAATAAATATCCACAAATCCATAGTGATATGAAGGGTTAAACAAAGGAGAAGAAACAAGTCTCCCATGCAGAAAACTCAAATAATTTATGTAGAAAACATCACCCTCAAGAAAACTGGGACTAAGCAAACCTCCTCACTCAACTGTGGGCTGCACATAGTAATTTCCTTCCAAAGAGTACAATATGGGAAGGGGGACAAAAGTAACTTTTCAGTGGAAAAACCTAACCAACACTACCTCAGCCAGATGATCAAGGTCAATAGCAACAATGATAAATCATGTTGACAGCATGCTCCCCCGTAATATGATGTAATGAAAATGGCACTTTACCTCTGTGGGCTTCCTTCCCAAAACCCATAATCCCAATTATATCATGAAGTAAACATCAGACAAATCCCAATAGAAAGGTATCCTACAAAATACTTGACCAATATTCCTCTAAACTCACAAGGTTGTCAAAAACAAGAAAATCTGAGAAACTGTCATAATCTAGAGGAGTCTAAAGAAACATGACTAAATGTAATATATCTTCCAGGATGGGATCCTGGAACAGAAAAAAGGCCATTAAGTGAAAACTAAGGAAATCTGGATAAATATGGACTTTAGGCAATTATAACGTAACAATACTGGCTCATTCACTGTGACAAATATATCATACTAATGTAAAATGTTAACAGTAGGGGAAATTGGCTGTGGGGAATATGGGAGCTGTACTATCTTCATTTTTTCTGCAAATCTAAAACTGTTCTGAAATTAAAAGTTTGTTTAAAAAAATAGTACTCAAAAAGATGAAATCAAATGCATATATACACACACCTCTCCAGATTCTCAAGAAATTTACGGTCTACTCAGAGCCAAGCAAGCATCAAGCATCCTTTTTTTTTTTTTAAATTATAGTGTTTTTCTTTAAGATTCTTACTGATTGATTGAGAGCACATGCAAGCGGGAGGGGGAAAGGGAGAGGGAGAGAGAGAATCTCAAGCAGACTCCATGCTGAGCAAAGCCCGATGTGGGGCTCAATCTCACAACCCTGAGATCATGACCTGAGTGGAAATCAAGAGTTGGATGCTTAGCAGACTGAGCTACCCAGGCACCCTGCATCAAGCATTTTCACAAACTTTTTTGAGGTACATACAAATAGTTACTTTGGACAAAGTCTATACTTATTCCTGTAAAATAACATGATGCATGGGGAAGGTGGCAAGTCTGTCTTTGTACTGGCACAGGTCACACACTGCTTTCACTTGCTCAATCAGCTCCATACCCCACCAGTCAACGAAAATCTTAAAAAACAACAAACAAACAAACAAAACCACTTCTTTTCCAGGAGGCCTACCATAGCAGAAGTCAATTAGCTTTCAGCTCTGGTGTAGCTGGTGAAAATCTGAAGATGTAATTTCTTTCAAATAGGCTCCTTCTTGCACTTTGTCTTCCTCAGGTTTACAATCAGTCTGTAGTATAACATTTGAGTATATAATGTGTACATATTATTTTAAGGACAACTATCAACGTTTGCAGCTCTTGAATGACTAACTCAGGAATTTAGAAACATCAGGTCCCTTGTAGAAGCTCTGTACACTGATAAAAATGAACTGAAACAGAAACACCTATTCTCTTCTCCCTTTGAGAGACTGCACAGTATGAGACTGAATGTTCTAGAGTCAGACCTCAGGTTTGTGTTCAAATCACAATAGTGTCACTTACTAGCTGTAAAGTCTGGGGTATATTCCTTAACCTCTCTGTTCCTCATATGTAAAATAAGGACAATAGCACCCACTTTATGAGGTTATTGTGAGGATTAAAGTTAATACAAGTAAAGTGCCTAGAACAGTGTCTGGCACATGGCAAGCACTCATTAAGTGTTACTAGTATCATCATTGTTGTTAGCATTATTATGGTAACTATTTGTTAGTAACAATTCAGAACTCCATAAACATTTAGGTCACTAACCATACTTCCAACCTAATAGTTCTAATGGATGGCAAACTACATAAAATACACAATGACTAAACCCAGGGATAATTAGAACCAAATGGTTACTGCACAGAAACAGAAAAAGACAAAAAGTATATACACAATGGAATATTATGCAGCCATCAAAAGGAATGAGATCTTGCCATTTGCAACAACGTGGATGGAACTGGAGGGTGTTATGCTGAGCGAAATAAGTCAATCAGAGAAAGACATGTATCATATGACCTCACTGATATGAGGAATTCTTAATCTCAGGAAACAAACTGAGGGTTGCTGGAGTGGTGGGGGGTGGGAGGGATGGGGTGGCTGGGTGATAGACATTGGGTAGGGTATGTGCTATGGTGAGCGCTGTGAATTGTGCAAGACTGTTGAATTACAGATCTGTACTTCTGAAACAAATAATGCAACATATATTAAGAAAAAAGAAAAAGAAGATAGCAGGAGGGGAAGAATGAAGGGGAGTAAGTCGGAAGGGGAGACGAACCATGAGACTATGGACTCTGAAAAACAAACTGAAGGTTCTAGAGGGGAGGGGGGTGGGGGGATGGGTTAGCCTGGGGATGGGTATTAAAGAGGGCACATTCTGCGTGGAGCACTGGGTGTTAAGCACAAAAAATGAATCATGGAACACTACATCAAAAAAATTAATGATGTAATGTATGGTGATTAACACAACAATAAAAAATTTTTAAAAAAGAAAAAGACAAAAAGGTAAACTTTCAAGGAAGCAGCAGCAAGATTTAGAAACTGAAGGGATACAAAATGTCTAACCAAGCAGGTGTTCAATGATACCTTTTAGCTGCTAACCCGGGATATTAAGAAATACAAGAGGATCCCAGCATTTCCTGCATGTGTTTTTTAACCTGATAAGTAATAAACTACATGCAGGACCCAACAATGGCAAGGAGGGAAGAGAGTATTGCATGTGCATGATTAGCGGTTGTAGGCCTATACCCTTCTTTTGGTAAAAGTTCATGAGTGAATCTTGAGCCATGGGGTCTATTACCCTAAGACATAAAAAATGAGAAATAACACCAAATCACTGAAGATGCTGTAGTTTTAGACTAGAAAAATAATACAGTAGTCTTCCCATATCCTTGGTTTCACTTTCTGTGGTTCCAGTTACCTGTAGTCCACTGCAGTATGGAAGATGATCCTCCTTCAGATATATGTTCAGAAGATCAGTACTAGCCTAATGCTACTTCACAATGTCTACGTCATTCACCTCATTTCATCTCATCACACAGACATTTCATCATCTCACATCATCACAAGAAGAAAGGTAAGCTACCACAAGTCACCACCGTTTTCAAACTTGAAGAACACGGGTAACTGATGGCCTAGAAGCTATCTATAACGGGCATAAAATTAATTTACCCTGATCTTTCAAACAAGAGCAAGTACCAACCAAGTCTACCAACTGCATTCCTGAAATCAGGGGATCACACCTACATTATACCCAGAACAAAGTCAAACTTAGAAAGGCTATAAGCAGCATTTAGCAACTCTAAATTCTTTCAAATTTCCAACACAATTCAACAATGACGTAGCACAGCACAGAAGTATTGCTTGAGGAGGCTTGTCAAAGTGTTGAAACTTGGGGCACCTGGGTGGCTCAGCAGGTTAAGCATCTGACTCTTGGTTTCGGCTCAGGTCATGATTTCAGGGTCCTGAGATTGAGCTACATCAGGCTCCGCACTCAGCAGGGAGTCTGCTTGAGATTCTCTCCCTCTCCCTCCCCTAAAATAAATGAATAAACAAAATCTCTCCAAGATTTTAAAATTTATTTATTTGTCAGAGAGCACACACACGAGAGCACAGGCAGGCGGAGTGGCAGACAGAGGGAGAAGCAGGCTCCCCGTTGAGCAAGGAACCCAATGCAGGACTCAATCCCAGGACCCCAGGATCATGACCTGGGCCGAAGGCAGATACTTAACCAACTGAGCCACCCAGGTGTCCCAAATAAAATCTTAAAAAAAAAGGGGGGTGCCTAGGTGGCTCAGTCTGTTAAGCGTTTGCCTTCGGCTCAGGTCATTGTCCCGTGGTCCTGGGATCAAGCCCCACATCGGACTCCCTGCTCATCAGGAAGCCTGCTTCTCCCTCTCCCTCTGCCCGCTGCTCTGCCCGCTGCTCTGCCCGCTGCTCTGCCTGCTTGTGCTCTCTGTGTGTCAAATAAATAAATAAAATCTTAAAAAAAAAGAAGAAGAAGAAGAAGAAGAAGTAGTGTTGAAAACTAGAAATGGAAAATTTCCAGGCACTGGGTATGGTAACGGATAGATGCTCTCCTCCTGCTTCTATCAACATTTGTTACATTAACTCAACACAGGCAAAACGTCATGCTTGACTGGGTGGGGGGAGGGGGAGGAGTTGGGAGAAAGAAAGGAAGAAAGACAGGGAGGAAGGGAATAAGAAGGAAAAGTCCAGTTGCTGCCTAACAATACTACTGCGGGGGTGAAGCCAGATCAAATGTTTTTTTTCATACTGTTCCAAAGTTATTTACGGTAAAAACCTCCAGCGTGACCCTTTTAGGCACAAACAAAGCCTTGTTCTTTCTTAACAACTAGTCCCTTGATTTCCCACACGTTACGTTGAACAATGAGATTGGGGGCACAGGATAAAGCAGATGACATCAACCTCCCTCAAGTCGGAGGCTTGTTTAGGAGCCCAAATTCTGGTCTGTGGCCAGCTAGCTGATTTCACAGAGGGCTCTACTGTCCAGACTGCCAGGCTGAGTATGCATATGGGGGCAATGGCTCAGATCAACCACCAGTCAGCAATTCACACAAGAAACAGCAGAGAAGTCACTGTACTCTGCTAGATTACCTTCATAAATCTGCTTCATTTTTCTAGAAACTAGGCTCAGTCTTCAGAAGTCATCATAAAGACATGGAATAGCCATTTCAATTTCTAAGCAGCCCTCTTCTCTACATCAGTTCAAACAGAAGGCTGCAGACAACTGTTCACCCAATAAGAGATTTAAATGAAGTAACATAGTGTTTAACTTTTACAAAGAAGGAAACACAAGGTCGGAAATCTTCTATATGATACAAAAAGAAATTAGCTTTTAATACTATCAAATGTTAATGTATCAATTAGCCTTCTGTACTAAACCACCTACTGATTGAACTGTTTCTAACCCACTGGACAATATTCACATCAAATGTCAATTTGAAAGAGACAGATTTTTCCCAACAGAAAAAGATCAGCCCTCACTACAGATGCCAGTAATAAACCGAAGTAACTGTTCTAAATAAAAGAATCTCAAAACTATAGCATATATATACGCATGTGTATACACACATGCACACACACAATCCTTCCAGAGCTTTCAGTGGGCAAAAAAAAAAGTTAAAAGCCAATGGTTTCCCAGCTGCCAAGATGCTCCTTGATAATTTTTAGGCTTAAATTGTGATAGGCCTATGACTCAAGGCTGAACTCTTCAAATGATCTCTTTGGCTTTCTATAAGCTTGTTGGGAGAGAGTGGCACCACAACTGGATATAATATCCAAGGAAAAATAACTGCACTTAGCAAAATGAAATGTTAATTAGCATTAGCACTCTTGAAAAATGACAATGAAAAAAAGTTAGACTGATTATATATTTGGAAGAGGCTATAAAAAAGCATAAATCATTTCAGTTATCACCATTAAGCTTTTCTTTCCTTTTGGGTGATGATTAGGACAACTGCTCACAACTGCTTTTCTCTCTCTGTAATCTATTTCTAAAGTATAAATCGCGCTTAGGCAACAACTCATCCCCTAAAACTAATTCATCCTCCAATTTCCACTATTAACAAGCATTCTAACTAATAAATGGAACTGCAGCTTATTAAACTATTATATCATCTAGTCTTAATGCAAATGTGGTTTTCAATTCAAAAATCAAGAGTTGAGATTCTGAGCCCCTACAAGAGGCTTTTTATGGACCTGAAGCAATGACGAAAATGTATACATTCACTATAAATGATGAATCAATATTTCTGTTTCAATTTCGTGTAGCAAAGTCTTTAAATCTGATACTACTTGCCTAAGTTAGCCTCACTTTGTGAAAAGAACAGGGATTGGTGATATGGGATAAATTCATTGGAAATCCCAACACAAAACACATAATATAGGCCTGAAGCAGAAATCTTAGCAGTAGAGTCCCGCCCATCATTTCAATCCATTTCTCTGTTCAAAAATGCCTTCCCTGACCACTCAAATACTCTTTACCCTTCAGTCACTCCCTACCCACTACTGTTTGATTTTTCTTTATAGTACTTATCACTACCTGCAATTGTATGTATTTTTTGAACTTGTCTTTGTTCGTAGAGCTCAAGGACCTTGTCTGCTGTCCATCCCCATTTCCCCAGCTAGGTCTGGCATACACTAAATATTAAAATAGTTATTGCATGAATAGGAGAATCACAAACAAAATCCTCAGAATTCTTCTCATATTATACTTTATCAGGTCACCACACTGACATAAAACAGGGGAGTCAGATTAGCAATTCAATTTTCATTCAGTAGAGAGGAAACAAAAGAGTACTCATATATATGACCCATTCCCTGAATAATGAAGAACCACCTCAATTAGTCCTTCCAACAATTCTATGAGATCTATCATCCCCATCTTACAGATCAGAGACCCAAGGAGAAGAGTTAAATAATTCCCTCAAGACCATATACCCTTTAAGTGGTGAAGCTGTTGAGACTTGAACTCAAATCTGTCTGACTCCAGATCCAGGTTCTTTCCACTATACTTCCATTTAATAAGGACTTCTATTTAATACAACTAATATATTTAATTCAGCTGTACAACAATAAGTACATAGTACTTAAACTTAAGACACAAAGATGAATGAGACACTAGACTTCACAAAATAAGCACCATACTACATCAAAAGTGCCATGTCAAGCAGGTTATAATGGAAACACATAGGAGGGGTGTACAGGCAAACACCAGTCTCGATTAAGAGAACACTGTATTCAAGGAACTGCATGGGGTTCAGTATGGTGAGAGTCAAGAGTGGGAGAAAAGAAGTGAAGAGGGAGAAAGGGGAGAAAAAAATTACAGATAAGGCTAGGACACCGACAATTCATTTGTTCATTAACTCTTTATGTTGAAGTCCTACTATGCACTATGTGCCAGGCATTGTATTAGACAGGCATTTCAATGATGAGACGTAGTCTCTGCTCAACTACATTCACAAAAATCCTTATGAAAGAGACTGCCTCATTCAGAGCAGCAACAAAACATCAAGTCCAGTTGGCTAGGTTTTGCACTTCAGAAAGCCTCCAGCCCCCCTCTTAAACTCAACCCAAATGCTGCTTGAACCAAGGGTGGACAAATGACCAAAGAGAAGGCATCAACAGACTGTAAGAAACCTAGACTGTGGCCTGGCATATAAAAAGAGTTAAACCAATCAGATTCTCTCACTCAAGAGATGTACTTCAGAAGCAGAAATGATGCACAAAGAGAATCCTTGAGCAGAGTTTGGGACATGAGTGGTCAAAAGGTAAGAGAAAGTGAAGAGATGCTATGAAAAAGGTTGCAAACTATGATAAGGGAGTGGATCAAGCCCACAAAAGTTGTTCTGTGGCCTGCACAGAATATCAAAATTTTTTTAAATGACACCCAGCTTGCGGTCTCTAAAATACTATTCCTCACAAAATGGACCAGGACTCCATGAAGGAATAACTGCTTCCAGGTCAGGGGTTGGACAAACAAAAGATGAGCCTAGGATACCCTGTTCTACAAAACAGGGAAGCTATCAAACCCTAATGGGGTTGTTGTCAAAAGGATACAGGAGTCAAAGGGACACCTGAGTATAAAGAAAGAACGCAACTGATAAAAACAATGACAGTAACAAAAAAAGATTTCAGTGTAATACTTAAAATAAAACAAAATAAAAACCTGGGGCACCGAGATCAGTTGAGTATCCGACTCTTGATTTCAGCTCAGGTCATGATCTCAGGGTCTTGAGATCAAGCCACGTGTTGGGCTCTGTGCTTAGCAGGGAGTCTGCTTCTCTCCCTCTCCCTCTGTCCTTGCCCCGGCTCGCTCTCTAACATAAAGAAATAAATCTTAAAAAAAACATTCTTCAGACTACATCGGAAATGACAAGGGCAACAATCTCTCACTCTGAAAACTGTCAATAAGAAGGAATGAATTCTGTGTTTATCCTATAAATTTTAGGGTAACCAAATGGTCTTAAAAATTGATGAATTCTTGGGGCGCCTGGGCAGCTCAGCAGGTTGAGCATCTGACTCTTGATTTCGGCTCAGGTCATGATCTCGGGTCCTGGGATCATGACCTGTGCTGCTCCATGCCCCGCAAGGAGTCTCCTTGCGATTCTCTCTCTCTTTCCCTGCTGGTCATGCACGCATGCTTGCTCTCGCTCTCTAAAAATAAATAAATAAATCTTTTAAAAAAATTTATGAATTCTTTAAGAATAATTCCAGCTAACAGGCGCCTGGATGGCTGTCAGTTAAGTATTTGCCTTCAGCTCAGGTCATGATCTCCAGGTCCCGGGATTGAGCCCCAAGTCAGGCTTCCTGCTCAGCAGGCAGTCTGCTCCCTCTCTCCACTGCTCATGTGCGCGCTCTCTCTCTCAAATAAATAAAATCTTTAAAAAGAAAAGAAAGAATTCCAACTAATAAATATGGAAGGAATAACAAAATTAGAAAATCATCATTACACAACCTTAATGAAACAATAAATTCACACAGCAGTTATCAATGGACTGATATGTAAAAGACTGATGAGAAGCTTTAAAATGGAGGCGTTGGGCTGTTACCACCTTGGTAGGTAGAATAATGCCCACCTCTCCAAAGATGTCCACATCCTAAACTTTAGAACAGTTATGTTACATGGCAAAAGGGGTTTTGCAAGCGTGATTAGAGACTGAGATAAGGAGATTATCAGAAGGGTCCTTATAAAGGAAAGAGAGAAGCAGAGGAGAGAGGGAGGGGTCGGGAGAGAGGGAGAGAAAGAAAATTTAGAGATACTAATTACTGGCTTTGAGGATGCAGGAAGGGGTCACCAACGAAAGAATGCAGGTGGTCTAGACACTGGAAAAGGCAAGGAAACAGATTCTCCCCTATAGTCTTCAGAAACAACACTGCCTTGTTGACACCTTGATTTTAGATAAACGCGCCCTGTTTTAAGTTACTGAGTTTGTCATAATTTGTTCTAGCAGCAGGACACTTAACATACACATGAACCCACTGATCGATCTTAGCACTAAGAGGCACGAAAAGTACTGTGTGTTCTGCCATGATGCCAAATGAAGTACTATCACCCAAAAGATAAACCTGAATCTGATTACATCTTTACAGCTGATTTCTTTTACAAGAAATATGGGGGAACTGTTTAAACGATACCTCAAGGAAGTAAACAGACAAATCCACAATGTAGGACATTCTTTACAGACAACTGACTCCCAACAATACAAGTGCAAGCATTAAAAAAAAAGGAAGGTGAGTGAATTGCTCTAAATTAAAGAGACTTGAGAGAGATACAACAAATTAATTTAAAAATATATTTCTGAGACAAGTGGAGAAATGTGAATATGAATTGAGTATACAATTAGCATTACTGTTAGTTTTGCAAGGTGTGATTATAGCCACATAACATTGTGATTATGTTCATATTTTTAAAGAGATTCATGCTGACGTACACAAGATTGAAATACCATGATATCTGGGATTTACTTTAAAACAATTCAGCATAAAATGTGAAGGGAGAGGCAGTTTGAATGAAAAAAGTGTGGCCACATCCTGATAATTACTAAATTTGGATACTACATTTACAGTAGCTGACCGTACTCTTCTCTACAAAACTGCAAACAAACCAGGGCACCTGGCTGGCTCAGTCAGTAGTAGAGCATGCGACTCTTGATCTCAGGGTCCAGAGTTGAAGCCCCCACATTGGCAATGGACCCTACTTAAAAAAAAAAAGGAAAAAAACCCACAAAAACAAATCTGTGAACAAACCAATGTCAAAGCCAACCTGAACTAGTAATATTTAAAGTTTTTATTTATTTATTTATTCGACAGAGAGAGACACAGCGAGAGAGGGAACACAAGCACGGGGAGTGGGAGAGGGAGAAGCAGGCTTCCTGCGGAGCAGGGAGCCCGATGCGATGCGGGGCTCCATCCCAGACCTGAGCTGAAAGCAGACGCTTAACGACTGAGCAACCCAGGCGCCCTGAATTAGTAATATTTAAAAATCAGGAGCTTTCACATCAAAATCTGCATTTCTGACTTCATATGAAAAATTAAATGTGGCAACAGGGTCTACATCAACAGATTAGTACTGGCTACGCCAAATTAACAGTTCCTACCACTCCCGGTTATCCCCCATTTATTGTCACTGCTGCTGTTTTTAAAACATACCTGGCCCAATTCACTCATTTAGATTGCCTAGTGGGTGTTTGGGTTTAGGACCCCAGGGGTAGTTCAATTAAGCTGGCTAGAAGCAAGAGAAGAGAGCAGACATGGGGAGGGCGACTGAGTGATCTCAAAATGCTAGCGTGTAGATGTACAGACTCCTGCTATTGAGGTCTCTCCAGCAACTTTGGAGACAGATGTAATTCCCATGAGGCCATAAAGGTACACTATGCTTCCTGTGTAAGTGCTCACTAGAAGCAAGACCGTATGCATGATATTCTGGAAAATACGAACATGAAAATAATTCCTGCCCTCGGGATACTAACAGTCTAATAAGATAAGGTATAAAGAAAAATCTACAATATAAGATGAAAATAAGTGAGTTTAGGGTATTGTTCAGGGTGGCTCATATAAAATGCAAAGTGGAGAGTGACAATGTATATAAAACTTCAGAAACTGATCATAAAGAGTACTACAGAGCACGTTGGGAAATTCAAACTTTATCAGATTAGCAACAGTGAGTCACTGAAGGATTTCAAATTGGAAATACAAATCAGAAGGGCAACACTGGAGATGAGAGTAAAGTCTCCCTCATTGCTCAAATTCTCTTATTCTATGCACTATATCCTTTGAGGAGCCAGCAGCATGACCCCCAAAACACTGTCTATCTAAACCTCTAAAATTATACAATCACAGCTTTCTTGGTCAGGACAGAAGTCTGGTGCCTGAAGAGAATAAGAAAAAGTTTATATCTCCCAAATAAAGTATAAATAAATTGCATTTATTACCACTACTGGGTTCCAATACCTTAAACATAAATTATAGTCTTATTACACCCTAAGCTCTATTAAAATATTTCTTCCTATTTAGTCTAAAACGCATTTTGTTAAAAAAAAAAAACGCTTATTGCGAATAAATAAAGCACAATCAAATCTTGACTAAGATCATGTTACATTTACATTTCAAAGATCGGGCTGGTCAACCTAATGGCGAAATAGGACCAAACTGGCATTATAATAGTAGTTGTCACTATCCAAGAGTATCGCTGAAATTTACATAAAAATTGGCCAAATCCAGACTCTGGGGTACCATAAAAGAGTATTACAGCCTGAGACCATTTTGCGATCGACTTTAATCAATCACAGGAATTACAAATAAAAAGCAAGGAGAGCATAAGATTGCAGTACTTTTCTTTCACCTTAACTCCCAAACTAAAAATTCCGGCTCTGACATCAATTTGTTCTACACCTCTTTGAGCCTCAGTTTGCTCACGTGCAATATGAGGCCAACGAGTACCTACTTCATATAGTAGAGTACGAACTAAATGGTATCGCATATAAAGTGGCACAGGACCTGACGCACAGCTAATGCTCAATAAAAACAGGTTTTATTATTCACAGTAAGCTTCAGTGCCTCCATGATTTTCCTGCAGGTACCAGTCTGAAAGTACCCACAAATACTCAACACCCAGAGACTTCTTTGGAGAAACAAGTCACAGTTCAAGATACCTAAGACCGCAACTGGTATAAGACCCCGACCACGACCCAAAGTCGAGGCGGCCCCAGCTCAGCTGTCACCACAGCCGCCAAGGCTTCGCGGTCCTTCTAAGGGTTCCCTAGCATTGGTGCCGGCCCCGCCCCGCGAACGCCAACGAGCGGGGTGAGGGGGCGGTCTCGACAGCGCACCCTTTGTGCTTCGGGGAGACCCGCTGCCCTCGAGGCCTCCGCCCGCCGGCTCCCCTCCCCATCCTCAGCCTCCCCTCGTCGACGCCTACGGTCTTCCCTCCCCGCGCCGCCCACTGCCGCACCTTGAGGTGGGTTCGCAGGCCGCCAGCGCCCCCAGACTGGTCGGTGATCTCGTACGCGCCCGTCACCAGCAGGTCCTTGTGGATCTCCTCGCGGAGGCACTTGCGGGAATTAACGGGCAGATGGAAGGAGATGGCGAGCACCGAGCTGGGGCCGAGCAGGAGTAAGAGCAGCAGTGCCAACGGGCAAGGGCCACGCTGAGCTGGTGGGCCAGACAAACCAGACATGGTGCCGGAGACTGCTCACCCGCTAGGGCCTCTACCGCGCCGGAACCGGGAAGGCCCACGTGATTCACCTCTAACCTAATGCCGTGGGCGCCATTTTGAAGACTGGCAAATAGACGCGGACTATATTATAAGTCTTTTGAAAGGGATGAAAGGATACGACACCACGTAGTATCCACAAGTTAAGGTGGTTAAATAAGATTTTCTAGAAGGTAACCGCAAAGGTTTTATTTTTGTTGAGCTTAATGACTGCTCAGTAAGCCGTAACAAGTATGGGCAGCCCTGGAAGTAATTCTCCTTTAGCTTCCGGAAGTAGTACCCACGAGTTGTTTTTTTTTTTAAAGGTCGGTGATACCATAGCAACCAAGCCCCAATAGGAAACAGCCACAGGGCCCTTCGTAGGGCCCACCCACCAGCCGCCAAGGCGCTCCGGGCGGAGGCAGATGTGCAGTCCCAGCACCTTGCAGCCTCAGTGACAACTGAGACTTTGAGCATTTAAGAAGAAAACTTTGAGAGGCTGAGCGGAAAGACTCCAATTTGGCTATTAGGCGAGCGGGGCCAGTATCTCAGATTAGGTATACGGGTTACCTGGTGAATGTGAGTTGGGCGGCATCCGGTTCATGCAGTTGAGCCGTGTATTTGGGCTAAAGTGACGGCTTTCTGAATGTGCGTCTTATTTAGTAAACCTTAGGTGCCTACTGTGTTAGGTAACATTAAAACAGAATTTGGGTTTTGTATTTTTTTTTAAGATTTTACTTTTAAATAATCTCTATGTCCAACGTAGGGCTCGAACCCACAACTCTTGAGATCCAAGTGTTGCTTGCCCCACCCACTGAGCCAGGCGGCGCCTCTGTATTTTGTATTTAAATTGAGTAAAACAGTGTTTTATTTCAGCCTAAGAGATGGAGCTGATGAGGTTTACCAGATTAAGCGCTGTCAAGTTATTTGTGTGTTTTAAATGCATTGTTTATGCATTTGACCTTAGGGATCAAATAGGCTAGTCTGTAGTCAGTAAATTTACACTATAATCACTCATGTGTTTCTTTAACAAATATTTATTGAGTACCTACTATGTGCCGGACACTATACTATGCATAAATACTAACATGTATTGATTTAACGTCACTATTGCTATCAAATATTCAGGGCTGAAGAAAATATGAAGATGAAAAAGGAATACACAACAACCTATGTTTAGAATCATCTATTTTGATTAGTGTCCATTGAGCATCTACAGAAATACGCAGAAGATGGACTATCTGCTTTTAGCAATTTAAATGATTATTCAGTATTTAATAACTCCTTTCAGTCTGTCTAGTTCTTTTCCTGGAACTGAAGTCCCACAAGCAAAACAAGAACAAACATAAAGGAGCTGTAAAGCATTTTAAAATTTGACAAATGTCATGTAATAATTATTTTATGAGGTGTCCATTTAGGATCATTTAGTTTGATTATTTTATCCCTGATCTAAGATAAGATTGCTGGGCTACTCAGTACATCATGATAATTTGCATTGGCCTTTTCCCTGCCAGTGCAGGGGATCAGTACCAAGGAGTCCTCTACTTCATTGTTTACTCTCAGCTCTGAGGCTCTGCTGACCATCAGCCAAAGATTTGCAACCCCTAAAATCCTGGGTATGTGTGTGTGTGTTTTAATTTCTATCTTACATTTATATAATAGCTTATATGTTTTTAAATATCTTCACATAATTATCTCGCTTGACATTCTCAAACACCATAGGCTAGGCACGTCTGTTCATTTTACAGATAAGGGAAACTAAACTGAGGTCCTCAGAGGCCCAAGAGCTTTCAGACCCAAATCCCATGGTTTAAAGGTGACAGTCAGTCTGAGGGCCCGAGCCTTCTTCAGGAAGGCGCTATTATTTATTATTTTACAAATGAAGAAACTGAGACTTAGAGAAATTTATGCACTTTCCTAGGTCGCAGCCCACATGTACTTTCTTGTCCTATATTCTCATATATCCCGCCTCCACCTATTTCCTGTTTCCCTTCCCTCCTTCGTATTTTTCTCCATAGCACTCACCACTGTTTCATACAGTATATGTTTTACTTATTTGTCGTGTTTATTAATCTGTGTCCCTAGCTAAGGTATCTGTTTTGTGAGAGACAGAGCTTTTTGTCTATTTTGCCCACTGCTTTATCTTCTGAATCTAAAACAGGGCCTGGTCTACAATAAATACTGACTCAGTAAATGCAAGATTGATTCCTTAGCTCCTAGCAAAAGGCCTAACAGCAAGTTCCTTCCATTATTCCTTAGCTGTTTTCATACAAATTTATTTAATCCATAACATATCTAAAGTATAGGTATGATTTCAGTTTTGCCAACAAAATGGGTAGCTTTTTTTTTTAAATTGAAAAATGTGTTATTGTTTTCATATAAGAACACAGAAAAAAAAAACCCAAAACCATTCTCCCCTCTATACTGTGCACCTAGAGGACTGAGTAGATACTCCTGGGGAGTCCAAGCTTTAAACTCTGTATCTGCATTAAAGAAGGTGCTATTTTACATTTGTTGTGGGGAAAAGAGAGCAAATGGAAAGTCACACAACCAGAAAAAAAAAAAAAATGTGTCTTTTAGCCTCACAGTCTCTGCCATCCCATCAGCCTGAAACTTCCCCAGCCAGACCCAGGTTCTCAAGATTCCCAAGACCCTGGAGGTAAACAGATGTCACCAGGACACACTCTTTACCCAGACTATCCCTTAGCCACAGGTGTCTCAACCTTTCGTTGATATGAGAGGGAGCAGGTTTAAAATACACCTGTCTCCACCCCCAGACAGTGAATCAGAAGCTCTTATTAAAAATCTGCATTTGTAATAAACTTGCTGGGCCATTCTGTGGTCAGAAGTCCTTGGAGGCACTTCTGCCTTCTGCCTTCTGCCTTCTCGATGCCTCCTTTAACCGGCCTTATCCTCCAGTGTGGCTTGAGGCTCCCCACTCCAATGCAGAAGCAGTCAAGAATTCCTAACTCTGTGTCCCTGCCCATTCGTGCGTGTAGTCCCACTAACAGTGTGTACTTAAACAGCTAAAACAAAATGGGTTCTATGAAGATACAAAAGACCCTTTTGGAGAGCAATTTGGCAATATTTGTCATGTGACACACTCTTTGACCCAGAGAGTGATTTCAAGGACTACTGTGGGTCCTCTAATTTCTACAGTCCTCCTGGACCTGTTCCTGGAACCTTTGTGCTGCACTTGGGGGTGATCTCATCCAGTTCCCTGACTTTAAATGCATCCATAGGCTGATAACTCCCAAATGTGGATTTCCAGCCCTGGCCTCTCCTCTAAACTCGAGTCTATATCAGGCTCCCTACTTGACATCTCCAAATTGGATGACTAATAGGCAACTCATACTTAACTCTTAATTTCCCCCTCTCCCCCCACTCCCAAACTGGCTTCTTCCCCATCTCAGTAAATGGCACCACCTTCTACTTCTTCAATGAGACCATCCTTGTTTCCTCTTTCTCTTAGCCCATCCCCACACAGAGCCAATTCATCAGCGTGTCCTACCCGTTCTGTGTCCTAAATATATGCCAATCAGTTTCTACTTCTCTCTAAGCCAAGATTTGGCAAACTACTGCCCAGCTAGACAGGCCAAGTCCAGCATGCAAACTCCTGTTCTTATATCACCCAAGAGATTATGTGGTTCACAAAAACCTAGAATGTTTACTAGGTGATCCTTTACAGAAAGAGTTTGCTTCTCTCACCTACGTGAGAAAACAGCCTCCCTACTAATGTCTCTGCTTTGCTTCCGTTCTTGCCCCCACTATGCTCCTTAATATACCTTTAATGATTTTTCCAAAAAAATGTGAATCAGATCAATTAGAATACAGTCCATATACCTTATCACAGCCCAAAAGGCCACTGTGGTTTGGCTCCTGCCTACCTTTCTAATCTCATTTTACCCAGTGATCACTCCCTCCCACCACCCAACCATTTACTCTCCTATCTGTGGCATCAGGGCCTTTACACTTACCGTCTACCTGGAGTGCTCTCTCCCGGATATTGTCCCATAGCCTCTAGACTCTGCAGGCTGCTCTACATCATTCAGGCCCCAACTCCCAACTCCAAGGTCTCCTCCTAGAGAGCCCACCCTGCATAAGTAACACTGTCCCCAGGTTATTTTCTGTTCCACGATCTAGTTTTATTATCTATATAGCACATGTTGATATTTAAGAGTATCTTGAAGTTTCTTATTTATTATCACCAGCCCTACTAGCATTTTAGCTCTAAGAAAACAAGGTCTTTGTT
Source organism: Callorhinus ursinus (assembly GCF_003265705.2). Lineage (NCBI taxonomy): Eukaryota > Metazoa > Chordata > Mammalia > Carnivora > Otariidae > Callorhinus > Callorhinus ursinus. Next base: position 47,038,806 of record NW_027397070.1, read on the forward strand.
TTGTGCCTGATATATCCCTAGGCCAGGTACAATACCCTGTAAATACTGGGTGCTCAACAAATATTTGGTGAATGGATGAAAGAATACAACATAAAATAAAGCATTTAGCACATCAACATAGAGCAGTTGCTCAATAAATGCCAGTTCCTCTATCTAGTATTTTTTTTTAAGTTTTTTTTTAAGATTTTTTACTTATTTGAGAGACAGAATGAGATAGAGAGAGAGCATGAGAGGGGAGAGGGTCAGAGGGAGAAGCAGACTCCCTGCCGAGCAGGGAGCCCGATGCGGGACTCGATCCCGAGACTCCAGGATCATGACCTGAGCCGAAGGCAGTCGCTTAACTAACTGAGCCACCCAGGCGCCCTCTATCTAGTATTTTATTTGCCATTTTTCATATGGAGATGCTGAGGTCCAAAACTGTGAAGTGACTTGCCTCAAGCCATACAGTGAGTCAGTGTTCGAGTTGAGAATAGAAACGAGAGCTTCTAACTGCACACCAATTTTCAGACATAGTTGTCATTACATTTGATAAAACGTGGTACTTTTTATTGAGTTCCCACACTACTGAGAAGTTTTAGATTCTTTTTCTATCCTCGCTTATATTCGTAATACAACTTTTGTGCTTAAGTGAATTTAAGTCTTCCAGAATATCCGTGAAGTTGTCAATAGTTGGTGTGAAACTGGTAGCATCTATTAGCATCTCCCCTCAATTCACTTACTTGGAATAAAAAAAAGATTTATCTTCCTCTCCAGATTCCCATGGTGCTAAATTTTTATCTTCCTAGGTGGGAAACAAGAACCCTTCACCAACTCTCCATTAAAATTAATGTCTTTCAGGGCACCTGGGTGGCTCAGTCGTTAAGCGTCTGCCTTCGGCTCAGGTCATGGTCCCAGGGTCCTGGGATCAGGCCCCGCATCGGGCCCCCTGCTGGGCGGGAAGACTGCTTCTCCCTCTCCCACTTCCCCCTGCTTGTGTTCCCTCTCGCTCTGTCTCTCTCTCTGTCAAATAAATAAATAAAATCTTTAAAAAAAAATAAAATTAATGTCTTTCATCAATGTTGTCCATAGAACATGTCAAGATAAACTATCAGGACTCTGCCTTACATGTTACAGCCTGTAAATCCTGATTACCAGGATTAACAGTCTAGTAATATATGTGAGCTGAGAGCACTCAGAAGTCTGGATTTAACAAAAACAAAAAAACAATTATTAGGAAGAATTTTAGAGATGATGCAAGTTAAGGATATAAAATGTATCCCAAAAGAACAAGTTTCAGAAAGCTTAGGAGCCATCACATGAACCATCACCACTACCCACATGCCTTGAGAGCAAACCAAAGTTTTGGGAGTTGAAGATGGGAGGCATCTCTTCTGCCCCATAGGCACTGTTTGTTTATGGAGAACACCAGCCCTAGAGCCCAGTGCAGAGAGGTGAAGTCCTGGAGTCCTGGAAGGCAAAATTGAAAGGCAGGTATGAGGTGAAAAGAAATCTACTGGACCAATTGGAGTCGAAGAACCAAGGGACAGGAAGGAAGAGCTGTGAAGGTGGGACTCTAGGAGAGAAGGAAGTAAGGTCAGGGAGGTAAGCTGGGAACTGCAGGGGCCCCTTGTTTACCTTATGTCTATGGCCACATACGCTACAAAGAAAGAAAGTATTGAGAAAGAAGAAATGGGAAAATTACTCAGTGCTTTGTCAAGTAGCCCCAGAGTTGAGACCCTCCACAGGAGGATTAACAGAGAGCCAAATGCATCTACCTCCAAATGTTATCTACACGCTGCATCTGGACACAGCCATGCCTGAAGCTTGTACATATGCAGATCCTCAGAAGGCTTCGGATTACTTCAAAAGTACTCTAAGACCTTAAAGCTGGGTGACCTGGAGCATAGGACTACACTGTTTTTGGCCTTCTCTCTTGATTCTGAGAATATTTTGGGTTTTCTCTCCAGTGTATTTTCTTTGATAGGCTACTAATCGGCCAACATCTGGTGTCCACCATCACCAGTTGTCTCTGAAATCCACCAAAACTCATTCTTCAACCAATGCTCCATCTTGTGAGAGACACGGACAGTACGGATGGGACAAGAGCACCAGCTGCAGGAACCTTGATAATGCCTGTATGACTTCCCTGTTATTAACTTGAATCTCCTTTGCACACTGGAATCACCCGAACAACTCTTTAAAAACTGCCAGTGCCTGGGGCACCTGGGTGGCTCAGTCGTTAAGCGTCTGCCTTCGGCTCGGGTCATGATCCCAGGGTCCTGGGATCGAGCCCCGCATCGGGCTCCCTGCTCGGCGGGGAGCCTGCTTCTCCCTCTCCCACTCCCCCTGCTTGTGTTCCCTCTCTTGCTGTGTCTCTCTCTGTCAAATAAATAAATAAAAAATCTTAAAAAAAAAAAACAAAACTGCCAATGCCTAAGACTCACCTAGAACCCACCTCATACTGCTGAAAACAGAGTAGCTGAGTATAATTCCTAGGAATACCATATTTCAGTGGTTCCCTGACTTTGTTGCCCACTGAAATCATCTGGGGATGTTTTAAAAATGCTGATGCCAGACTCTCACCCTCAGACATTCTCATGTAAATGGTATGGGCTGTAGCCTGGGCACTGGGATTTTGAAAAACTTCCTTGGGACCCCATATGCATCCAGGGTTGAATACAAATGCTCCACCGTCACCCTTTCTAACCCAGTTCCTATTTTCAACACCTCACCTTTCAATGCCTTTTAAGTAGTGTGCTCTCAATAAATATTTCCTGGCTTGATTTCTCCTGCTGAAGCCCTCTGCCCTCTCTCCTAGAACACAACACAAAATTAGTCCTCTGGTAAGTAGAGTACCTGGAACAGGTACTCTTGGGGACAAGGTTCATTCCTCGGCTGGCCACGTTCTACAAGCTCAAGTGTTATAGAGAGGGAGGAATGAGGAGCAAGGGCTTCAGATGAGGAGGAAGCTCTCTGCAGGCACATGAGGGAGACTTTCTTCTCCCTTGCAGAAAATCCTTGTGGCACGTGGACAAGGAAGTATTAATAACCTTTCTAAAGAGGTACTTCTCCAAGATTTGGTGTTTCACAGACCACATCCAGTGCTCTCAGTTCTACAGATGGCCAACTTCTGCATTTCAGATAGCAGCTGCCAAAGATAGCTCAACTCGCATCCCTAAAGCAGAAGACCCAGCTATGGGGAAGGGAACCATCAGAATCTCTAAGCCAGAGGTCAAATGCCACCACCCACATGTTGGTCAGGGCCAAGAATACTGACCACCAAGCAAAATCCTTGCAGATAATAGAGTCTTTTGGAGTGAAATTAAAGTAACAACATTACAGCATTATAATAACCAGGGCTTCATGGCAAGCCCACATGGAGAGCCATGGACTGAACATCCCATAGGAGATGTATGTTCTAGACAGGGGTCCTGGCTCTGCCCTGCCACCACTTACTGGGTGACCTTGGGCTGGAAATTGTGCTTTCTAGGTGTGACTTCCTCCTCTGTAAAATGTGAAGCCAGAAGACTGAGCCTTTCTTTGACTTCTCACAAGCCTTCATCCAAGGAGAAATGGAGAAGTGGCAAGCTTGCAAAGGTGATGCCCCCAAGTCACTAACAGGTGTGCTCTACCATCCTCCTTTAGGGTCTGGTGTCCTGACTGGGGATCCAGCAAGCACAGCTGAGTTGTCTGCAGGCTGTGACCTCCACAGCTCAGTTTCTAATCACCAAGACCTCCCCAGGGTGAATGGTGTGAGTAGGAAGAAAGCGTGTGTTAGTTTCCGAGAGCTGCCGTAACAAATCACCAGGAACTGGATGGCTAACAACAGAAATGTATTGTGCCACAGTCTGGAAGCCAGAAGTCTGAAATCAAGGAATCAGAGGGATGTACTCCATCTGAAGACTCTAGAGGAAAATCCTTTCTCGCCTCTTCTGGCTTCTGGTGGCTCCATGCATTCCTTTGCTTGTGGCTGCATAACTCCCATCTCTGCCTCTGTCTTCACATAGACTTCTCTCTGTGTCTTTCCTGTCTCTTATGAGGACACCTGTCTTTGGATTTAGGATCCACACAGATGATCCAGGATGGTCTCATGTCAAGATCCTTAACTTAATTACATCTGCAAAGACCCTTTTTCCAAATAAAGTCACATTCACAGTTTCCCCCGGGGTAGGACTTCAACGTATCTTTTGGGGGACACAATTTAACCCAATACAGCCTCCAAATGGAGTAGGGTAGAAGGGTGGACAAAATCCTACCCATCCTTAAAGCCCAGGTCATCATTTTGCAATGTATGCAAATATTGAATCATTATGTTGTACATCTGAAATTAATATAATGTTATATGTCAATTATATCTCAATGAAAAAAAAAAAAGCCTAGGTCAAATGCTACCTTATCCAGGAGACCTGGTCACCTCATGCCACTCAGATATTATCCCCACTGGACCATCTAGTTATTTCTGCACTGTTCATGTGTTCTCTTCCTACCTCCAGACCACCTGCATCAGAATCACCTAAGGGGCTGGTTAAAAAATACAAATTTCTGACCTCCCTGCTCCAGCTGCTATTACCGTCCCTGCTGTCAGAGGCAGGCTTTCTGGGCAGGGGGCGCTGGAATGTGCATTTTAGATCATCTCCTGGGAGAGTCTGATGTCCCAGAGCTTTGAGAAGCCCCATGATATGCTGTGAACTCCACGACCCATTCTCGGCTGTATCTCTGATGTCTTACATATATTTAAGCTGATGAGAGGCAGGATGTACGGGTGTGAACCTGGCGTCTGAGTGCCTAAGTTCTGAAACCCATTACCTGTGTGACTTCAGGCTCCTTACCTAAACCCTCTGTGCTTCTGCTTCCTCACGTAAATGAGGTTAAGTGTAATGCCTACTCATAAGGTTGTGGGGAGGATTAAGTGAAATAAAACATCTGCAACATAGAACTGTGTCTGGCACATATGATGCACTCAGTGAACCTAAGTTGTCACGAAACAGAACAGGTTGCCAGGGGTTTCTTTTTTTCACTATATTCCTAGATCCCTCCTTCCCCGGAACAAACCCTGATTGTCCCCCCTTCATCAGTTACTGCTAATATTTACTGAGCCTTTCTCTCTTCCAGGCACCGTGCCGAGCTCAGTACGTGCTTTATCTCATTTCACCTGCACAATGATGATATAGGCAGCTGGTATTACTACTATCTCTCATTTTATGGCTAAGGAAACTGAGGGTCAGACAGGTTAAGAAATTTCCCCAAAGTCCCACAGTCAGTAAATGGTGAGGTGTGGATGTGAAGTATCAGCTCTGGGCCCCTCTCCCAATGCTTCCCTGCACTCCTACCCCACCCCACCCCCCAGCAAGGCACTCCCTGTGCCCTCAGTCCCAGCTTTCTCTCTGAACCAGCTTCCTAAACCTCCCTCACAATTTCCCCACACCAAATCCCATCTTTTCTGTTCCCTTCAAGCCATGCTTCCATGCTTTGCCTTCTTGGTATGAGGTCCTTCAAGAAAATGTCCTCTTCTCAGAGGTATTGAATCAAGTCATATTTCTCCTCCATTTTCCTGGAAGTCCCTTCAAATCCCAATTGGCCCTCAGGTCTCCCAAACCCAAATCCCAACCCTGCCTCTCACACAGCCACTCTGACTGGTTTCTCCCACAGCCTCCCGGTGGCCCTTGTATCCACTGAGAGCGTGCCTCCCTTCTTTCCTTGCTTCTGTCACTCCTTCAAGTGGGGGAATCCTGTAGGCCTGGATGTCAGAGAAGTCAACAACCAGTCAACCCTCAAAATGTCCCTCCCATCCTTCCCTAAATACCAGGTCTCTTGGCCACTCCTAACTCTTCCATCAGCCCCTGCCATAGAAGAGCCTTTTACCCTGCCCCACTCTGCTGCCCACCCTCCCACTTCTTGTCCCTGGCCCAGGGCATGGGGCCACTATCAGGCACACAGGCCTTATCACTACACAAACACTTCCTCTTTCCCCAATACTGGTTCTCACACAATAGGTAATCAGGGTAAACTTCCTCTGACAATTTACTGAGCAAACACTCACTATGTCTCTGCTCTATGCTAAGTCCTGTGGGGAATCCAAACCTGGTCTCCACCTTGAGGAACCTTGAATCTGGTCGAGCTGAAGCACAAAAATGAGTATCGGATGCTCTGACGCTTTGTGGCCCAGCACACCTGGGTTCTAATCCCATTTCTGCTCTCTATTCTATTAGCTGTCTATACTTTGGAACAAGTTACTTACCCTTTCCGATCTTGAGTACCCTTAGCTCTGAAATGGGAATGACACGGCCTAGGTGTGCTGCGAGAATGAACTAAGATAAGATCCATAAAGGACCTGGCAGAGTGCCTGAGATAAAGACGTTAGCTCCAGAGCTCCTGGGGGAGGGCGAAGGGTCTGCCAGGAGCCGCAGGCTTCCTTCAGGTGGGAGAGGAATGTGGTTATAGGAGTGGCTTCCTCCAGGGACTGAATTCTGCCTTGAAAGCAAACCCGTGAAGAACGGCTTCCTTCTCTAGTCCCTACTCTAGTGAGGTCTAGGAGTAGATAAGGTGCCACCTTTCAGGTGTAAATTGAGTGGTCCCTGCATATGACAGGGTCGGCCAATCGCTTAGTCAACAAGAACCACTAGCAACTCAGGGTGCTGAGGAACACAAATGATGTATAAAACTACGCCCTTGAGGGGCGCTTGGGTGGCTCAGTCTGTTAGATTAGGCATCTGCCTTGGTCTCAGGTCATGATCTCAGGGTCCTGGGTTGGAGCCCAGAGTCTGGCTCCCTGCTCAGCAGGGAGTCTGCTTCTCCCTCTCCCACTCCCCCTGCATGTGTTCCCTCTCTCACTGTCTCTCTCTCTCTCTGTCAAATAAATAAATAAAATCTTAAAAAAACAAAACTAAACTAAACCCTTGGGGTGTCTGCCTTTGGCTCAGGTCATGATCCTAGGGTCCTGGGATTGAGCCCTACATCAGGCTCCCTGCTCTGCAGGAAGCCTGCTTCTCCCTCTCCCACTCCCCCTGCTTGTGTTCCCTCTCTCACTGTGTGTGTGTCTCTCTCTCTGTCAAATAAATAAATAAAATCTTAAAAAAAAACACACACACAAGACTAAACCCCTTGGTTTAACAAGGGCTGGGGGTAGGGGTGGGGTAGTTATAACATGTCCCTATGCAACAACAACAGAACCTTACAGGGTAAGTTGATTTCCTGTGTAAGTACTAACTCTGGGGGCACAGCCTAAAATGAGAGGTCACTGTAGGCCTTGAGTAGTTGGGAAATTTCTCACTGTTGAGTATGCATGCAAAATCACAGCAACCCAGGCAAAGCAATCAGTGATACGTCAAGACACAAAAGTAAAAACAGTTTCTTCTCTCTGCTTCTCCATCAAAACATGGCAGCAAAATGGACCACCTTTTAACTTCCATACTTTGTTCGTTCTTAATACTGTAGGGTTGTTTTGTGCTCTGGTCCGGGTTTGTAGGAAACATGGGGGGAGGGAGAGGACAGAGGGACAGAGGGGCAGGGTACTGGTAGGGGGTACACAGTGCCAGGTGAGGCGCCGCAGGAATTGGAAAGCTGGCTCCTAGACTCAAATGGGGTAACATGGGGAAAGGGGTGATGCTGATTATCCCTCCACCGAAGGAAGATTCTAGAGACGGATACCAAGAGGGAGCATAGTGCAGTGGTGGACAGAGCCTCAGCAGGGGTGCGAGGCTGACTCAGTCTTCCTCGCGCCCTCAGCACTGACCAGCTGTGTGACCTTGGCCAAGTTACTTTCCCTCTTTGAATCTCAGTTACCTAATCTCTGAAAGAATAACAACATCTGTTTCATGGAGCTTTTGTGAGGACCGTAAATTATAGAGCACAGAGCCTGCCGGAATGCAGGTGATCAAGTTCCCTCCCCCTCTCACGCTTCTAAGAATGCTCCAGAAATACAAGACTGACCATATTTAGTGTCTGGTCCCCTTCCCCACCCCCTACCAACCTGGGGTTAAGTTAGAATTTAACTACTTCTGTGAAAGCCCCGTCCAGCGCTCAAATTCTCTGGTAATACATGCGGACTGGGTCAGGAAGGATACTCATCCTGTCACCTTCCTTCCGCGGGACTTGGTCAGAGACTGGGCTCTGAGTAGCACATGAAGTGACCCTGGGTATAAGTATCTGTTAGAATGGAACCCTGCAGGGGGTTGGAGGGCATCCGCAGAAGCCTGACAACCTCTTTCCTTTTCTTTTTTAAAATTAGTTAATTTATTTGAGAGAGAGAGAGAGGGTGCATGAGAGCAGGGAGAGGGGCAGAGGGAGAGAGAATCCCAGGCAGACTCCCCGCTGAGCAGAAAGCCCCACACGGGGGTTTGATCTCAGGACCCTGAGATCATGAGCTGAGTCAAAATCAAGAGTTGGATGCTTAACCAACTGAACCACCCAGGAGCCCCCTGACCACCCCTTTCCTATCCAGGGTTCCTGCATCCGCATCCAGGTTCTTTCCCTCCCTTTGCCAAGATTTGCCTTGGGTAATGGTGAGTGTGGCCATGGGGGTGGAGGGAGGGGTAACTTTAGTAGGAGAAGGAGAGTTGCTGGCTGGTCCCATGAGTGGGTGTGCAGGGAAGCTCCACTGAAAAAGAACATTGTAGTAATGGGATATCTGACACTGGAAAGTGATCTCAGGCCCTGGAGAGTTCACCCAGACACCGTGATTGTCAACTCTGGATGCATATAAGATATCCCGGGGAGTTTTGTAAAGAAAATCCCATAAGCCTGGCCCCATCTATGAGATTTTGATTCTCTTGGCCCACGGCAGTGGCTGTAGATCCTTGGAATTTTAACTGTGCCTCCAGGTGATTGCAGTGGGCGGGTGCGGGTGAGGACCAGTATTCCCCAGGCTGGTCACTGCCCCCACCCCCATCCCCAGGAATTCCCATGCCTCTGAGCCAGAGCTGCTCTGCACTCCTTTCTAACTCTGGGAGTCCACATGCCTGGTATCATGTGTACGTAGTCATGTGGACTTGCTTCCATCCTGGCCCTTTGCAATCCACTCTGAGACACAGCAGCCAGAGTGGTGCTTTTTAAACCTAAATCGGATCCCATTCCTTCCCTGCTTCAGCATCTTCCAGTGTGTCCCATTTCAATCCCAACACCTCACCATGACCAACAGGGCCCTGCCATTCCCCCCTTCTCACTCTCATACCTCCTGGCACTGGACCTTTTCTGTTTCTCAAAAGCACCAAGCTGCCTCCCCCTAGGGGCTTTGTACTTGCTGTGCCCTCTGCCTAGGGTACTCTACCCCAGGCTGGTTTATGGCTGGCTCCTCCCATCCTCTGGCCTCAAAGCCCTCCTTCCCAGAGAAGCCTTCCCTGATCAGTCCATGTGGCCCTCCTTCCCCACACCTGTGGCTCCTCATCAGAGGGAATACTCCCCTACTAGAGAATAAGATCTATGAGAACAGGGCACTCGACCAGCTGGTTTATCACAGTGCCCAGCACAAATGGATTCCCAATAACTATTTGTTGAACAAATGAGTGAATATGTACAAAGAATATGTTGACAAGTTAAAATCGTGTTTTTATGTATCTACTTCCTGTATATAATGTGATCAGAGGTCTGGAATGGAAATGAATGGAAGGTATTAGGGAAGAGAGCATCAAAGGAGAAGGGAAAGGAACATTTATTGAGCACTGACTTGGTACCAGGCACTGTTCTAGGGCTTTTCATACATCTGATCCTCATAACAACTCACTGTTTTTTTTTTTAATTTTATTATGTTATATTAGTCACCATACAATACATCATTAGTTGTTGTTTTTTTTTAAGATTTTATTTATTTATTCATGACAGACAGAGAGAGAGAGAGAGAGAGAGAGAGAGAGAAGCAGAGGGAGAAGCAGGCTCCCAAGGAGCAGGGAGTCCGATGCGGGACTCGATACCAGGACCCTGGGGTCATGACCTGAGCCGAAGGCAGACACTTAACCATCTGAGCCACCCAGGTGCCCACATCATTAGTCTTTGATGTGGTGATCCACGATCCATTGTTTTCGTATAACACCCAGTGCTCCGTGCAGTACGTGCCCTCCTTAATACCCATCACCAGGCTAACCAATCCCCCCTCCCCCCTCCCCTCTAAAACCCTGTTTGTTTCTCAGAGTCCATCGTCTCTCATGGTTCATCTCTCCCTCCCATTCCCCCCCTTCATTTTTCCCTTCCTTCTCCTAATGTCCTCCCTGCTATTCCTTATGTTCCACAAATAAGTGAAACCATATGATAATTGACTTTCTCTGCTTGATTTATTTTACTTAGCATAATCTCCTCCAGTCCCATCCATGTTGATGTAAATGTTGGGTATTCATCCTTTCTGATGGCTGAGTAATAGTCCACTGTATATATGGGCCACATCTTCTTTAGCCATTCGTCTGTTGAAGGGCATCCCGGCTCTTTCCACAGTTTGGCTATTGCGGACATTGGGGCTATGAACATTGGGGTGCATATGGCCCTTCTTTTCACTACATCTGTGTCTTTGGGGTAAATACCCAGTAGTGCAATTGCTGGGTCATAGGGTAGCTCTATTTTTAAATTTTTGAGGAACCTCCATACTGTTTTCCAAAGTGGCTGTACCAACTTGCATTCCCACCAACAGTGTAAGAGGGTTCCCCTTTCTCCACAACCTCTCCAACATTATAACAACTCACTGTTAACAAAGTTCCAAGGATCCACAGCCACCAACAGAATCAGAATCTTGGAGATGGGGGGGGGGGGCAGTGTTACTGTCCCCATTGTACAGATAAAGAAACTGAGACCTAGAGAAGGAAAATTACTTACTCCAAGTTAAACTACTAACAAGTGCCAGAGCAGGTTATAAGCCCAAGTTTATTGGACTTCAGGGCTGTCTTTTTCATTGCATCATTCTGGAAAGAGAAATTACCTTAACCATTTTCTCTCTCTACTCTCAGGGAATAAAAAAAACCTCTGGTGAATATGGACCCAGATAACAATGGCTAATTGGTGACTGGAGCCAATTTAGCAGAGGGAGCAGAACAGATAAGGGAAGGAAAGAGAATTTGTTAATTGTTTTGCCACTAGATCAATTTAAAATCAACCTAAAATCTGGTTTCTTAATTTTATTGGTGATCGGTTAAGAATTTGCACTCCTTTTCTTTATTTAAGAAAAAAATTATGGTTTGTTTGATTTAAGTTCTCAAAACTTACTACTTATGAGTAGGATTCTTGGGTCATCAGAATGTCCTGAGAGTACAAATAACCTTTCTGAACATTAAAATGCATAACCCAGAGGATTATATTATGTAAACCCAAAGGCATTTGGCCTTATTGGCCAACTTAGCGGGCTAGGTCATTTGGGTCCTCTATCTTAAACTTCCAAATCTAATTTCTAGCCAAAGGACTAGAATACACCTTTAGAATATGCTTTAAAAATATCCCCAGAGGGGTACCTGGGTGGCTCAGGCAGTTTCTGACTCTTGATTTCGGTTCAGGTCTGGTTCTCAGCCCTGGGATCAGCCCTGCATCAGGCTCCCTGCTCAGCGGGGAGTCTGCTTCTCCCTCTCCCTCTGCCCCTCCCCCGTACATGTGCGTGCACTCTTTCTCTCTCACATAAATAAACAAAATCTTTTAAAAATCCCCAGAACTTGGTTTATATCCAGATTCTCTATAATCTAAATCTCTGGCAACCATTTCTGCTCTGAGCCACAGAATGCCTTTCGTTAATTTTTAAATGTCACTGCTGGTTCTCAATTAAATCTGATCAAAATGTATCAAGCCATCTAGCATGGGACAGAAATGAGTTAGACACCCTCCTTGCCCATAAAATGCAAGTAGTATAATAACTAGCCTGCAGGGATTGTTATATAGAGGCTTAAGCTTAGTTAGGGAAGGACCTCAAGTGAGATATAAACACAATGTGGAGAATCTGTAACATAGGATGAGAAGTTTGCATGCTTCATTCTGTAGATGATGAGCTGTATTAATTAGGGCTCTCCGGTTTCAGAAGGCAGGAACCAAGTCTGGTTTAACTGAAAAGAAAAAATGGGCAACCTGTTGGAAGGACATTGGGGAGTTTACAGAATTGAAGGAAAGACTGACCAGGCAAGAGGGGATCTCCAGAGGATGACCTCATGACTCAACTTCAAACCTCCCATCCCTGAATCCCCACTAAAAATTCAAATTTCCAGAAGAGTCTGATTGGCTTAGCTTGGGTCATGTGCCCGCCTCAGAGGATCTGGGATGGATTGTCCTCCAGAATTTTGCAGAACAGGGAAAGGAAGAGAGTTCCTGAAGGAAGAGCAACCAGCCAGACAAGCACTGGATGCCCTGGTAGGCACTGGATGCTTCTAAGCCTAGAAATGAGGTGATTAACATAGATCACATGTCGCTAGGTGCTTGAACCAATAGGTTTGTTTCATCCTACAACAACCCAGTAATGTGGGCACATTTATTAACTCCTATCTTTAAAATGAGGAAAATTGCAGATTTGAGAGTTTCCATGGCTTTTCCCAAGAGGTAAAGCTCTTTTTGAACACTAAATCCTGTTTCTCTTTCCTGTGTGATTTTTCTATCCTTTACAGTCATTGGTTCGGCTCTAAAGTGAAGAACGAGAGAGGTAGGAGGTGGGTTAGTAAGCTGTCAGAGTCACCCAACATGGAAGGAATGAGCCAGGCTGGGCCAGTGGGAAAAGGAAGGAAGCAAGTAGACGTGAAGCACAATTCTCAAAAAGTAGTTTGCAAACTAGACTGAGCGGTAGAACCATCGGGCACTTTGTTAAAAATACCAATTCCATGAGTCCATTTCTAACCTGAACCAGAACATGCCCTGGGTGGTGGCGGGGAGTAAAACACACACCCTTCTTATGGCGGTAATCATTTTGCAATATGTAAGTATATCAAATCAACACACTGTATACCTTAAACTTACACAGTGTTATATGTCAATTATATCTCATAAAGCTGGAAAAAATTACAAAAAACACACGCCCATCCCCGACATAGGTGATTATTCTGTAGCCAGCTGGACACTGGTCTGTAGATGGGCGTTTGGAAATTGCTGACCTAGTAGACCCTTTTTTCTAAATGTCCTCTAGTCCAGTTTCTTGTCTTATCTCCCTGCTGTTGCAGTTAAGCATTATCAAGGTATAGCTTTGGAGTAGTTGCAATTTGTACTCATTACATTTGGAGTCATATATCTGCAGTATCTCTTCTGAGGTCTGAGGGACGAAAATAAGGACAAAGAGGTAGGGTGGCTCCTAGCTGTCCCCTTATTTTGTCAGTGTGTCTGGGGCTGGTGGCTATTGATGGGGACGCTTGGGAGATGACTTTGTCAGTTTTCCCTTTGGGGAGAGTAATCCTGGGTTCTTACCCCCCCTTTCGCGGTAGTAAGTCTCCATAACAAACACGCCCAAGTCTGGTATTTCTGAACTTAAGGCTTTGTGCTGAATACATGCTGTTTCTGGAGCCAGGCTTCTTTTGCAGTTTCTCCTCCCCACCCCACCCTTTGGTGCCGTTAATGGGCTGATCCAACCTTGACGTGTGATAACCTACTTAATAGGCTCTGGGTGTTCTCTCTACAACACTGCAGAGCAGTTCAGACCTTTCAGTCATACCTGGAGTTAAAAGGAATGGTGGTCTTTGGGAGTGGGGTCTGGTATAGATTGGAGAACAGGATTTTTTTTAAATTTTATTTATTTAAGAGAGAGAGAGAGAGAGAGCAGGAGAGGGGTGAGGGGCAGAGGGAGAAGCAGACTCCCCGCTGAGCAGGGAGCCTGATGCGGGACTCGATCCCAGGACTCCAGGATCATGACCTGGAACGTATGGCAGAAGCTTAATCGACTGAGCCACCCAAGTGCCCTGAGAACAGGATTTTTGATCTCAAGTTGCTCTCTTCCCCTCTTTTTACAGTGACGGCACTCATAAGAATGAGTCACTGGGAGAGTTTCCCCAAACCTCAGTCATTTGAACACCATCCTCATGGTTTTTGCCAAAGCTGTGTGCCATCTATCTGTTACTTACTAAGTATTTTTCATAAAATCAATTATTATGTTCTGCTGGAGTACTTGCTATCCACTCTAACTCTAGCCTTGCCATAAACAATAATGTTTGTGAATAATTGTTTATGAACAATTAATGTTATGTAATTCATCAAGTCACTGATTCATGAAATCAGGTCTGATATGCTACCTGTAAATTTTCTTCTAGTATGCATTAATATGAATACACAGCTATTAAAATTCTGTAAATGTTCACCTGTGTACTATCCAAAATCCTCCCATAGAGGGAGGTATATGTATCATCAGGGATATATGTATCACACTTTGGGAACATTATCCTAGAAAAGCCCATGTGCTAAGAGGCACATGGCTCCAGACCCCTCAATACATCGCGGTTTGGATGCCAACCATAAGAATATTTTTTGAGAGTCTACTTAGTGAAAAATTGTGCTTTTATATCCTCTTGCTGCAGAAGTTAAGCACTGGACTCCATGCTCAGTGTGGAGTCGGCTTGAGATTTTTCTCCCTCTCTCTCTGCCCCTCCCCCCTCAAATAAATAAATAAAGTCTTTAAAAAAAAAAGAAAAAAGAAAGAAAGTGAAGAAGGAGCACAGAATTGGACCTTGAAAGAAGATTAAGAGTCGAGTACATGGAGAGGAAGAGGAAACACCTTTCCAGGCAGGGTCCTGTCAACAGAACGTCAGAGAGGAGGACAGACAGCCTCTTGTTCCTATCTAGGAACTCTTGGACCTGCTTGGGAGGTGCTCCAGCCCTGTGCCCCTGTTACACTCGGCACTTCCGTCCACAGCATGTGAAACTAGAAGAAGGGAACCACCTTCACCCTCGCTCCCACGGGAAGACAAAGACTTGGGAGGTGAGTGCTCTTGACTTGAGGACTGAATCTGGTAGATACTTCCACGCAGTGACACCAAAGCTTTAGCCAAAATCCTCAGCTGGGCAAAGAAGGTCCGGAGCTGGGAGAAATGGAGCTGCTGTGTATATGATAAAGGGAGAGACCAGTTGGCTCCTGAGAGCAAGGAAGAAGTCAAGTGGTGCGAGAAAGGAAGTTGGAGAGGAGAGGGGGAGACAGCCAAGCGTCACGAAGGACCTCGAAGGAGAGAGATGTTTGAGTGCTATCAGGTGGAGTCTAGGGTCTGTGTCTCAAACCTCAGTAAGGTCTGCTGTTCCCACCACGGCCCAGAGAGTGGCTTTTTGTGCCAAGGCCGGAATGGGACTGAGCTCCAGATCTGGACTGTTGTGGGACAAAACAGGGCCCCTTTATCACGGTGGTGAGAAGATTCACAGACTGATCCAATTCAGGGGAAACAAGAGTTTGGCTCCGGAGGTAGCCATGATCACCAGAATCCCACAGGAGATCGGCTAAAACACGGGTGGGTACGAGACCTCCTCCGACTGTGTGCAATCACGGCAGTGCACAGGCATGCCTCCCAGGGACTCATCAGAATGCAGACTCCATTTCTGCCCTTGCCACAAGTCTCTTTGGAAACGTTGGCTGCTGACCAAGGCCTGCCAGTTAGGATTCCACACCTCCATTTACCTTCCTAGCTCCTGTGGCAGAAAACATTTCTGAAATGCCCCCCCTCCCCCAGGGATGTCCTAATCCCCCGGACTCCTGGAGAGGATGAAAGATCACCTGTGGTTGTGGTGTATTCTACGGCACAGTGGACCTGAAGACAGGGAGATGAGCCAGGTGGGCCTGATCTAATCTCATGGCGCCTTGGGAGAGGAGAGCTCTCTGCGGCTAGCAGCAGCAGAGGAGATGGGAGACTCAGAGCACAAGGGGGGTGTGATGCAGTGTTGCTGGCTTTGAAGATGTAAGGGGCTGCTTGAGAAAGAATGTGGGCCCTGTCTAGGAGCAGAGGGTGGACCCTGGCTGGCAGCCAGTGAGGAAACAGGGACCTCACTTCTACAGCCACAGGGAACTGGGTTTTGCCAACACCTGGAGGAGTTTAGAAGTGGGTTCTTCCCTGGGGACTCCAAATAAAAGCTCAGCTGCTTGATACCTTGACTTGTGGGAACCAAAGCAGAGAGCCCAACCACGCCTGCAGGACTTCTCACGGGCAGAACTGCCAGCTAATACACAGGCGTCATTTTAAGCCACTAAGTTTGTGGTGATTTGTTATGCAGCAATAGAAAACTAATATATGTACCTCCCATCTCCTACCTGGTGTTGACCTTGGCATCACCTCCTGGCTCTATGGGACTCACATACCCTTTTTCTTTTTTAAAGATTTTAGTTATTTATTTGACAGAGAAAGAGAGAGAGAGAGCACAGAGGAAGAGTGAAAGGGAGAAGCAGACTACCCCCGCCCCCCGCCCCTGCTGAGCAGGGAACCCAATGTGGGGACTCAATCCCAGGACCCTGGGATCACAACCTGAGCTGAAGGCAGATGCTTACCCGACTGAGCCACCCAGGCGCCCCTTACATACCCTTTTATTATAGGATGCTTTAGCTGGGACCTTTCCGTTTAGCCCCTCAATATTTGTCATACTCTACTGACCCTATTTGAACACAGGCCTGGCCTCCTTTGGACTGTTCCATCTGGAGGGATCCTTGAGTGGTGGGTAGGAGGTCTCTGATGTATTGTGCACCTCTTTTCTCCATTTGTTTGGGTAATTACAATCTCTAACTGACTTGGACCAGAGTCTCATATCTAATGGGATTGCAACATTTACTATCCATATCCTCAACACCTAGCACGGTGCCTAGCCTATAGTTTGTGCTCCATAATATGTGTTGATGGTGGTGTTGAATATAGAGAGGAGGAAATCTCTGGATCATCCTCATCAAACATTCCCATTGTTGGCATTGGATGTTGTAGCCCGTTACATTATGTGTAATTCTCAGGAGACACCGTGGTCTACTTCTCCTCGGAGTCCTCTGCTTCACCCTGCTTTTCCCCAACCCTCACCCCCTGTACTTCCTCCCTCTTCCAAGTGGCTAAATCTTTTATTCTTCAGGTCTCATATGATATTCTCTGAAAATCCTCTGGTCCCCCAGTTCAAGATTAGGCCCTCTCTTGTTCTCCAGCAGTACCCTATCATCACAGATGCCTTTGTTGTGTGTGTTTTCTTTTCTTTTTTTCTTTTTTTTTTTTAAGTAGGCCAGCATGGAGCATAAGGAGCAGGGAGTACAATGCGGGGCTTAAATCCACAACCCTGAGATCAAGACCGGAGCTGAGATCAAGAGTCGAACGCCCAACGGACTGAGCCAACCAGGTGCCCTGCAAATGCTTTTGTAATTATAATTACCATTTTGCTTGTCTGGAATCCCTACTAGGCTGTATGCTCTGTGATAGCGAGATATGCTTCTCTTGCCTTCTGAGATTCAAGTACTTACATGGGGTAGGTTCTCAATCAACATTTATTGAATGACCATGCTTCTTCATCACCTGGGGATCCTGTTAAAGTGCAGATTCTGAGTCTTAGACCCAGGTGGGGCCTGAGAATCCGCATTTCTTTTCTTTTTTTTTTAAAGATTTCTTTATTTATTTTGAGAGAGTGAGAATGAGAGAGAGAGAGAGAGAGAGTACATGAGAGGGGGGAGGGTTAGAGGGAGAAGCAGGCTCCTTGCTGAGCAGGGAGCCTGATGCGGGACTCGATCCTGGGACTCCAGGATCATGACCTGAGCCGAAGGCAGTCGCTTAACCAACTGAGCCACCCAGGCGCCCGAGAATCCGCATTTCTAACAAGCTTCAGGTGATGCTTCTGCTGCAGGTCCATGAACCACACTTTAAGCAGCAAGGTAATAGTATATGCACACCCATCATTACCCCATTGTGGCAAAAAGTTTGCATTTAAGAGAAGCTGGACAGGGTTGAGGGAGCAAATAATGGCCACAGGTCAAAATTTCCACTGTCATTGCAAAGCCAGCTGACTCATTGACAATAACCTTGGCCTTATTAGCAACTGAGCTAATGGCCACCAACCAATAAATAACATTTGGCTGATTTGCATTTCAAAATTGTTTCCTTCCCCTGCTCACACTCTAGAGCAGGTGCTAATGAACCATGAAATGGCTAAAGCGTTGGCAGCAAGCAGGAAAAGAGGCAGCCTTGACCCATGCCTGAAGAATAATAGTCCTTAAAAATCAAGAGCTACAAAATGCATTTGCACTGGTATGATGGGACCCTCCCAACCCCCTTCTCCCATCCTGAGCATCCATACCCTGCAGAAGGTCTTTAAGGGGAGGAGGAAGAGGAGAATGAAGAAGGAAAGTAAGAATCCTAAGTAGTCTCTGGCTGAGTGATCATGCTGTTCTCTCCTGAATCTGGTTGATATCCAGGTATTTGGAAACAGTTAGTAAATCATGTGCTCACTTGGGTGGGTAGTTCATCAGCTTCCAACATCGTGAAACTCACCTGTAGCTCAGTGAAAGTGTGTTTGTAAGATTCGTTAAATGATTATAAACATCAAAAAGAAAAAAAAAGAGCTACAAAATGCAATGTGGTATCCTGGATTGGATCCTGGAGCAGAAAAAGGGTATTAGTAGAAAAACTGGCAAAATTTAGTAATGCACCAATGTTGGTTTCTTAGTTTTGACAAATGTGCTATTAGGAGAAACTGGGGGAAGGGTATATGGGAACTCTCTGTATTATTTTTGCAACTTTTCTGTAAATCTAAAATAATTCCAAAATAAAAAGTTTATTAAAAGAATCAAGAGCTAGACTGTATAGGTTTTCTTTACTTTGTGTAATAATAGTATTGTAAGTTTCTGAAAATGTAGGACAATTGCCACTGATTTAACAATAAAAAATTGGAAATGTGTGTTCTTGGGGAAAAAAAATCTCCAACCAAAACTAAGTAGCACTTGGAGCCAGAGTGTGTCTTGTCCAGATAGCAAACCTGGCCAGGTAGCATACCAGTGATACCTACATTCCAGAAGTGTTTTGCCATCCATCATGAATTTCCTCCTGATTCCTACCTTCCTTTCTTTAGCATCTCAGGAATTTCTTCCATTCTTGAGAAGCCCTTTATTCCATACTAGGGACTCAGGGTGTCTTTTCTTTACTTGTTTGTTTGTGTAACAATGTTATCTTGCAGACTTGGCCATGGTATCACATTTTGCCTCTACCGTATTTCCTTATGTACTAGATAGAGACGCTATGCCTGCTGAGGCCATGGACCTTGAAATTAGCCATCATTGCAGGAGTAGCACCTGACTCCAAGCTGGGCACATTGCAGTTTCTTAGTAATTATTTGTTGGATGGATGAATAAAGGAGGTCCTTCAGCCTTTGAAGTAAATTTCTGCCTGAAAAACATGCATTTTCCAATGATATTTCATTTTGTATATATCTTCTTTTGGTGGAACTGGATGGAACTTACTAGGTCTTCAGGTCTTGTAAAAAAAACTTAACAATGGGCCTTTTCCAAGTCACGTGAATTCATGGGAAGTCATGAAGATCCTATCATGTCTTATGGAAACCATGGCTTTGACTAAAATAGTGCATAGGGAGTGCTCTGGTCTCAGGAGGCTGCTTCCTGGGATGTACACTGAGGCCCAGACTCTGGGCTGACCACGGATGTATAATCAGAGGCTATGCAGTCAAAGGTTTGTGTATTTATTGCTTTCTCTGTTCTGCAGTACCTGCTTCCCTAAAGAAGCTGCTTCTCTTTCACTCTGGTGGGGTGGGAAAGGAGCTCATAGTTCATCACCTCCCTGGTAATCCTGTGACCCCTGCCAGGCTGGTCAGCCTTCTCTGTGGTTTTTAAAGCTTGGAGCTGGAGAAGGTTTGCCTTTGAGAACATGGAACTGGGAGGATCTGATGCAAGGGTAGCTGCCGGCCGCCTTCTCTGCCATGTGGAAAAAGTCTGCAGGAGAAGGAGCCTTAGTCAGAATATGGAAATGGAGAAAGAGGGGCCTAACATCCATATTTGTGTCTGGATCCAACTGTCTTTAGACCACTTTAACCCCCTGAACTTGCCAGTTACAAGAGCTCCAAAAACTCTTTTTTCTTAGCTGATTTGGGTATCTGTCAGTCGGTGTGGAGAGTTCCATAATCCTGGAGAGAAGTGCACACCTCCCTTCCTATACCGAATGGGACCAGTACCAGCTCAGCCAGGGAGTTACCCACCTGGGCCCCTGCTTGGACTGTGTGCTGGCCAGACATCATCCACTGCCCTCCCACAGCTCACGCTCTCCCTTTCCTAGCATGACTCTGTCCCTGGAGGGTGGCACCTCACCCACAGACTACTCATCCTAACCTTTCTGACATTTAGCTGGTGACACGTGATTAGCTCTCAGCAATGGGATGTGAGTGGACGTGGCCAGTGTTGCTTCCAGGAGGGAAGACAGTTAAGAAGCGGTGGTTCCTCATCAACTCTCTTTTTTTTTGCTACCCACTGGCTGGATAAGGAGGATTGCGAGGGCCTCAAGGATGGCAGAGCCACAGTTGGAAGGAGCTGGGTCCTGCCTTTGGGCCAGAAAAACTCCCTTTTGACAGTTATAGGAGTGAGAAATAAACTTTTATTATGTTCCACCCCTCAAATGTTGGGATTTGCTTGTTACAGCAGCTAGCATTATGCTGACTACTACACTTTCAAGAGCTGGAGCCAGACTAAGTCAAAGATTTTGTAAGTAGGAAGAGTCACAAGCAATGCTTAAGAGAAAGAGACCAAGAGATGAAACAAGAAGAGCTGGACTTTGTAGTCAAGCCCAAGGGATGATTTCAAGGATGGAAATAGGAGACAAAGTTGAAGCAAACAGGGAGGCCTTGAGAGAGGTAGTAAGTGAGGAATAAGAGCAGAAACAGATCCACAGTGAGAGCAAACCAAGTGGGGGGTGCCCGTGGCTTGGTTGTATGGCTGCCAGCAGCATGGAACATGGGTGGGTCTTCCCGGTTGAGAGGAGCAGGGGCAGGATGGGCAGGAAGCACAGGTAACATGGGCGAATGGTGCCCGGCGTTCGGCCGGGGGGATGAGTCAAATCCACAAACAGGAAATCAGTGGATGATAGTAGAATATCCAAGGCTTGGGCATATGTTGGGATGTAGAACAGGAAACAGGTCAAGGCAAGTGGTTTAGAACTAATGACCGAGGTATTTTGGAAGCCTCATTCTCTGTGGAGTGTTGGGATGAGCCTGGTAGGTAAAGGAAGGTAGCAGGCCAGGTGGGGGTGGGGCCAAGGCAAGGGCTCATGCCCCGTTCAAGGGGGCAGCTGCCCCTTAGTTCCTGTGGACTCTTGCCATGAGGACACGCAGCCCCAATGTCTTCAGGTCTTCTAATTTTTTCAAGAAAAGCAGGAAATCCTGATTTTTTTCTTTTTTGGTGAAATCTCTTGATTTTTTTAAGTGCTGGCAACTAATTGAAAATTAAAAAAAACACCCTGCGGGCCAAACAGAACACATTCACAGGCTGAATTGGCCCACAGGCTGCCAGCTTTTGGCCTCTGGCTTAAGGGAAATGGGCAGAACCAGAAGCAAGTAGAAAAACAAAAACAAAAAACATGAATATCATTCAGAGTTTCCCCGGATTTCCAAGCACCACAGGAAACGAATAGAAGAGCTTTGAGACAATCACCCACAAAACACAGTACATCTGGTCTTCAGAAAAGCTATGAGCTTCTGGAAGTTGCCAGAGAGGTACCTTGTAGTTCCCCAAATCTGTTGCAGTTTTCTCAAAATTGAATCCATAGCTCTGATGGAGTGAGCTCATTTTCTTTAATCTCTCTCTCGGGTATGTCAGTTTTTAGGGTAACTTTCTTTTCTGAAAGGCCATCAGCTTTATTTTGACAGCTGAGTTTCCAGTAAAAGCAATCACTTGAGTGAAGGCAATTTAGAGAAAGAGAACTGGAGCCAAGTAAGAGTTTGGATAACTAAATTTTATGATAGGAAATGCTTCCAGGCCAAAAAAACTCAAAAAGTGTTCAAAGGTTTTCAAAGACTGGATCCAACTAGTTCAGTTTATTAACCTGTCCGAGCCAGGGTCATGCCCAGAGGATGTGGCAAATGCAGAATCTGATTATTTTTTAAATGTAGTCTCTTAGAGGGTATGTATTAACATGACTGGTGGCTGAACTCTTCACTGGTGCCCCAACTTAGACTCTAACTCAGGGCTTTGCGCACCCCAACTGTCCTGTTTGGCCAGGACTGACATGTTTCCTGAGATGTGGGACTTTCAGGACTAAAACTGGGACAGTCTTGGGAAAACCTGGACACCCTCCATCCATAGGATCCTTTCTTTTCCTCAGGGTTCATGCTATAAAGCTTTGACAGTTTCTTACACCTGAAACTAATATAATATTGTCTGTCAATTATACTTCGACTGGAAAAAAAAATTTGGACACTTTCTGGTTGTCCCTTAAAAACCAAAACCAAAACCAAAAACCTCTCCCCCCACTCAACTGCAATAATGCTGTGCTCTCCTGGTTTTCTTCCTATTTCTCTAATTGGTCTTACTCATCTCCTTTGGCTGCATTCTCTTCTTCCTCCTACCTCTCAACTATGAATTGCACCTCAAGGTCCAGGCCTTGGGCTTCTGTTCTATTTTCTGCCATCTCAGTGGACTCATCTTAACGTGGAAGATTTCCACATTTAGATCTTGAGCTGCTATTCTCACCTGAGATCCAACCCTCCAGCTCCAACAACTTCACAAACATTTTCCACTGGGATGTCCTTGATCATCTCATGCCCTGAGTCATTATCTTCCATTCTGATCCAGCTCCCACTCACTCACCAAGTACCCTCTTCCATTAGAGGCAACACCATCTTTCCAAGCCTTCAGTCTCAAAATCCTAGAGATGCTAGTCCAAAATTAGCACCCAGGTACTATAACCTAGTACCATAACACAGCTGTTATGTGTCCCCAGCAGCTACCAAACTGCTGGGCATATTGGAAGGGCTCAGTAAATGCTTGGTGAATCAAATCAGATCTTGGGGAAGGAGTCTAAGAAGGAGGACATGTAATAGCATCCTATCAGAGGCTCATGATATCCAAGGAAGTACCCAGAGTTTGTAGGGAGAAGCAAAGTGAAGGTCTGGCAGAACTTCTGCACAGTTAATTTAAATCTTCATTGACGCAACCTCAACCATGGTGTCACGAGAACGCCATGAAGGTGCACACATCAGTGTGTCTTTCCACAATGTCGGCTTTATTCAGTTGCAAAGCAACATAATTATTTATATTATTTATATTTATATTATTAACATAATTATAAAGCAGGTTCAGGATTCCAAACTCAGTGACATTTTGCCATGTGATTAACTTGGCCTCTCACAGGGTACACAAAGCAGGACCCAAGACAACAAACAAGATAGAGCAGGGGGTAGGAAGTTAACAAACCAAACTCGAAGTCAGTCTGTGGGCACACAGTTGAGATGAGGCCTCAGTCCCGTCTGGGTCACTTCTCGGCACTTACTGCTTATTATGTTCAAGCAGTGAAGGATCTTAGGTCTGTTTGGAAATCAGTTGGGCAGAGCCTTCAGTGGCAGCTGCCTTTTTGAAGTGGTCAGACATAGAGGGGTCAGCGTCTGAAGAGTCTGACAGTTTGCTGCAAAAATCCTCCCTTTGTAAAGGGGTTTAATCAGTCTTGAGCCCCTGTAGACCTCCTCTGCTTCTCCTGCTTATCAGTTCTGAGTGTGTCATCAGCTGACATCGGTCTCGGTGATAGGCTGGTAGCTACAGTCGCCTTAACTGATTGCGTCATTGCTTGACACAGGCCCCTGCTTGACATGAGTGACTCCATCTTGCTCTCTACACATAGATATTTGGCCACCCATTAGTTAAATTAACTCCAGTGGTATTAAATTTCTAGCTCACTTTGTATCGTGTTGCTATAGTTTCAGGCATAGTCAAAGATATTTCCAAGGTTCCAGACAATTATAAGGGTTAACATGACAAATATGGATTTTATTCTTTTGCTTTATTTGCTAAATTCCTGACAGGGAGTCTGTCTGTAATTACCAAGTGCTCACAATCAGAGCAAAGCTAGGGACCAGAATCCAGATCTTTTTCCTTCTGTCCTCTACCCTTTCCTACATTCTTAGAAGACAATCACTTTATTATTTTTTTTTAAAGATTTTTATTTATTTATTTGACAGAGGGAGACAGTGAGAGCAGGAACACAAGCAGGGGGAGTGGGAGAGGGAGAAGCAGGCTTCCTGCTGAGCAGGGAGCCCGATGCGGGGCTCGATCCCAGGACCCTGGGATCATGACCTGAGCCGAAGGCAGACGCTTAACGACTGAGCCACCCAGGCGCCCAAGACAATCACTTTAAAAATGCTTTATGACTATAGGGGAAGGGAAGGAAAAATATAAAAAGATGAAAATTGAGAGGGAGGCAACCCGCAAGAGACACTGAACTCTAGGAAGCAAACTGAGGGTTGCTGGTGGGGAGGTAGGGGGAGGGATGGGGTAACTGGGTGATGGGCATTAAAGAGGGCACTTGATGTAACAAGCACTGGGTGTTGTGTGCAAGTGATGAATCACTGAATTCTACCTCTGAAACTAATAATACAGTATATGTTAATTAAATTGAATTTAAATAAAAAATTTTTAAAAATTAAAAAAATTTTTTTAAAGTTTTGAAATAGAACTATAGCATGTTTTGATTGGGGCCAGCAGTTTGGAAACATTGCTGCTTAGGGAAATCCTCCACCCTGTAGGTCCCAAAGTCTGGGGATTCCCCAGAACCCCTTTTCTTTGCATTTATAAAGCACAAAACGTACCTTAGATCTGAGTTTCTCAACCTTAAGCACTATTGACATTTGGGGCTGGATGATTCTTTGGGGGGAGGGTGCTGTCCTGTGCATTCTGGGGTGTGTAGCAGCATCCCAGGCTTCTGCCCACGGATGCCAGCAGAGTACATACACACCCTGCACTTGTAACAGCCCAAAATGTCAGATGTTGCCCAACGTCTCCTGGGGGACAAAATGCCCATGGTTAATTCTTTTACTCAGAAACAATAAGAGAGCCTATTTACCTGTACTTCTGAAATGTCTCTTTGTTATTTGAGAATCTCTTTGGCCGAGCCCCAGACAGTTGCATTCCCAGGGTTGAGAGGAGAGAATTATCTCCAGGCAAGGACCCAAGGCTGGACCTGACAGGCCCATCAATCAAGGAGGCTCTAATTGGACCCATTACCTTATCTGAGAGCAAATTCTCCTTTGAAAGATCACCCCGCACCACAGTGCCTCTGGGATAATTTGCCTTTCCTTAGGGGGATGGAATGGAGCTGGGTGCTGGAGAAGGAAGGTCAGCTGGGATCTAAGGCGCCGGCCGAATGGGTGGCCTGAGTCAGCCGAGCTGCTCCGGGCCTCGGGGATTTCCAGGGGCAACTGGGTGGACAAAACTCCCCCTGGATGATGGTCTAGACAGGGCTCACCCTTCCCCCTGCTCCTCAGGAGCTTCTGCTTCCCCTTTAGGAAGAGGAAACACCCTGGCTGTTTATTTTTGGGGCTGAGGATCTGTTGTGAATAAGCCCCAGGATCGGGCAGCAGGACAAGCCTTCTGCACGTGGGGCATTTCAGGAAACAGGCTGCGGCCCTTGCCAGAGGGCTCCATGGGGGCCACTAGATGAATTAGGAACATGAAGGACAGGGCCCGTGATCAAATCCAGTAAATAAGAAAATGTAATTTAAAAGCAGTTTAGAGGGGTGCCCGGGTGGCTCAGTCGGTTAAGTGCCTACCTTCGGCTCAGGTCATGATCCCAGGGTCCTGGGATAGAGCCCTGCATGGGGGAAAAAAAAAAAATCTCTGCTCAGTGGGGAGTCTGCTTCTCCTTCGCCTACTGCCCCTCCCCCGCCCAGCTTGTGCTCTCTCTCAAATAAATAAATAAAATCTTTTAAAAAATAAACAAATAAAAGCAGTTTAGAGTTCTTGCTAACTTTCCCAATCTTAAAAAAACAATTTACTTGTTAAAAAAATAGAATGCCACAGCCATTGACAGCCATTTATTGAAACAAGTTCCATGTGCAAAGAACTGGGCCCATATACATACTATTACATAATTTTTTCCACTCAAAAACATCTTCTCAGCACTATTTCACGTTAACAATTATATATGCCCTATCACCTTTCTTTAAGCAATCTATATGCCCGACGTTGGGCTTGAACTCAGAACCCTGAGATCAAGAGTCACATGCTCTATCGACTGTATGCTCTATCACTTTTAAGAGCTAAGAAGTTTTTCTTTTTCTTTTTTTTTAAGATTTTATTTATTTATTCATGAGAGAGAGAGAGCGAGAGCGAGAGAGAGGCAGAGGGAGAAGCAGGCTCCCAAGGAGCAGGAAGCCCGATGCGGGACTTGATCCCAGGACCCAAGGATCATGACCTGAGCCAAAGGCAGACGCTTAAGACTGAGCCACCCAGGTGCCCCTCCAATCCCGTTTCTTGTCTGTAATGACCTCTGACACCTCCAGCTGGAAGTCATCTCGTCCTCCTCAAGACCCTTCATTTTCTGCATTACTCATTCATTTCCTTGCAGTATTCAAGCTTTAAGTTTTTAAAATCTGAATTCAAAAAGATCCTGAGGACAGGAACCGTAGCTTCTGTGTCTTGCGTTACTGAGGGGTTCAGCGGTATTACCCACAATGCCCTCAAATAGTTGTCCAATCCGAGAAGGAACGAAACGAACGCGTGAGTGAACGAACCCATCCTACCCTCACTCTCACACGAACGTCGCCCATGGAGCCGTTACAGGAACAGATTAGAATCCGGGCAGATTCTGAGCACTTGGAAAGAAAGGTATTTTAGAGGTTCTTTAACTATAATATTTTGCCTTCATTGGAAAGTGCCGCATTGTGGTAGATACCAAAAAAGCACACAGATAAAAAGAAGGTCACTCATAGGTTAGCTGCCCAGAGAAAATTCACCGTTAACATTTTAGTGCATATCTTTTTAGTCTTCCTATGCGTACATGAACTTCTAAAATATGACATACCCGTGTGTACATGCATGGATGTGTGTGTATGTACACCGCACACCCACACAACTTTAAACCCTGGGGCAGAGGCAAGATGGGAGGAGCAACTCTAGGATGCCTGGCCCCAGGTCCTGGGTTCTCGCCTAAGGGCACATGGAGGCAAGTTCTTGGGGCTCTTTGTGCCCAGGGGGTCGTTGAGGCAGGGGAGAGCGGCCGGCCCCTGGGCGTCCTGCATCCCTGCGCCGCACAGGGGACAGAGAGGCAGGGTCTCCTTCTCTTACCACTCCCTCTCATTCTTACCCCTCTCCAGGGAAGTTCAGTTACGCCAGGAGTTCTGGGTCTCATTCACCCTAGAAAACCTCAGCCCTGAGGCTACAATGTCCCTGTTGTCCGGGTCGCTTCCTATTGGACACACCGAAAGTACAGGAATTACCCAACAAGTGAAGTGGGTGAATGGGTTCTCCCTGGGAATTTTGACACTCCCAGAGGAGGGAGGGAAATACACCCACTCCCCAGGATGGCTCCTCGGACAGACTGGGGCTAACCGGCTGAAGGGTGTTTCCGGCTGGGCCGGTGGGTAAGAACTCTCATTGTGCATTGACCCGGTGCCCACTGCAGGCCCTTTACACACCTTCTCATTTAACTTTCAAAAGAAACCCTCAAGATGCCCATTTGACGAAAGAGGAAACTGAGGCGGGTACAGAAGCTTGTGAAATAAAACTCTGTGAGCAGAGCTGATACCACCCATGTGGTCACACTACAGTTCACTTGCCGGCACATCCTCGTCACCTCCTCCCCGGCCACTGAGGCCTCCCTCATTCTGTAAGAGTGACCTTTCTCCTCCCAGGAATCGTCCTTGACTCTTGCTGCCTCATGTCCGCATTTGGTCCTTCAGCAAGATGGATGCACGCTGACTCCAAGACGTCTCCCGAGCCTTCAGCGCCTCTCCATCCCCGCTGCTCCCACGCTGGTCTCAAACACTACCCTTCCCTCCTAAACTATTGTCATTGCCCTGCTCACTTTATCGTTTATTTTCCACACCCTAACCAAAAGGATCCTAAATCACAGCATTCCCCTGCTTAAAAGCTTCTAATGGATTCCCAACAAACCTTCCACAAAACCCAAGCTTGTTGCCTTGGCTTATGAGGCCCTACAGGATGTGGGCAGCTTGCTCCTCAGACCTCAGCTCCAGCTACTTCCCCCGGCCTCCTCACTCGGCCACACTTCTCTCTGTTCCCCCAACAGTCAAGCCAGCCCCACCTCAGGGATATTGAAGTCGCTGTTCTTTACTTCTGGCGTGCTTTCTCCCCTCAGCTCCCCACGTTAGTTCCTTCTTGCCATTCAGGACTCCGTTAAAGGACACCTCCCCAGGGAGGTTCTCCCTAAGCACCTGTTCTAAGTAGCCACTCCATCACTTGCTACCACATTGTCCTGTCTTAAAGATCTGCATAGCACTTACCACTATGAGGTGCTTTTAAAATTCATCGTTCGTCCATTCATTCATTCATTCATTCATTCATTCCCTGTGTCCTCCCACTAGACTCTATTCCCAATGCCAACAACGCCTGGCATATAGTGGCTGCTCAAGAAGACTTTGTGGAATAAATTTGCAAAATGAATGAATGAATGACATTTCTTTGGAATTAATTCATTCACTGTGGATTTATCATCTGCTGGAGGCCAGATGCTGAGCTGGGGGCTATGTGAAAAGCAAAGATGAATAAGACACATCAACCCTCAAGAAGTGTTTGACTTATGATGTCTGAGACATGCTTTAAAATAATCTAGAGAAAACAGAAGGGAGCGTATCTCAATAAGGCTTAGCGAATGTTGATGACTGTTAAGGCAGCATGATGGAAAAAGGGGGGTTGTTCCATTATTCTCTTGACTTTGGGATATCTTTGAAAATGTCCAAAATAAAAAGTTTCTTTTTTAAGAAATAAAAAAGCGGGGCATCTGGGGGCTCCATCGGTTAAGTGTCTACCTTCGGCCCAGGTCATGATCCCAGAGGCCCAGAATCGAGTCCCGCATTGGGCTCCCTGCTCAATGTGGAGTCTGCTTCTCCCTCTGCTCCTCACCCGGCACATGCTCTCTCACTTGCATGTGCTCTCTCTCTCAAATAAATAATAAATTAAATTAAATTAAATTAAATTAAATTAAATTAAATTGAAAAGCTTATGCTCAAGATGGGGAGAGGTATACACAAATGACTGGTTTGCTGCAGGCTGCTGAGAATGCCCCAAATGAAGGGGTTATGAGTGCACCAGCATTTACTACACTGACTGAGCCTCTAGTGAGCTCCAGGCACTGTGCTAAGTGCCTGGGTGTAATGATAACCGGGACACATACAGGCCCTACTTTCATGCAGCCTATGGTCTAGCCTATAGACATAGGGACAGTAGCTTAAGAAAAGGACAAACACAGGGTGCTGGGAGAGTGTGTTATAGAGAACACTCACTTGGTCTGGGGTTCAGGAAGGAGAGGGAGGTGAAGGGCAGGCAGGGACAGCCACCCAGGCAGAGGGAACAGCTTGCACAATGGCTCAGTGGTGCAAAAGAGCACAGCCGCATCCCAGGAAGCACAGAAAACTAGCATTCTAGGGAAGACAGAGCAAGGAGGAGAGTGGAAAGAGATATGGTGAGACCAGGGAACAGGGACCAGACCCCACAAGGACATGAAGGTCCTGTTAAACGGTGGACTGTTTATCCTCCACCACCAAAGGAGGATGTAGGAAGGTTTCTCGAAGTGGACGCCCAGTGAACTAGGTTTGAAGTCGGGGAGCACTGCAACAGGGTGGCAAGGGTAGCCCCCAGTGGCATTCCTGGTGAAGGTAGCAGAGTGAACTCTGATCCGGAGGGAAAGAGTTCAAGGTATTGAGGAAATAGTGGGTGGCCTGGCATGGGAGGGGCACATGGTATGTGCAGAGGTGTAGCGGGCAATGAGCCTAGATAGGAAGATCAGAGACAAGCTCCAGACAGCATGCTAAGGAGTTTGGACTTTATTCCTCAGACAGTGGGGAGCCACTGAAGACTTTTTGACCATTGGACAGATGCGATCAGAGCTGCCCTTAGCAAGGATGGATTTAATGGGAAAAGCAGGCAGGAGATTATTATCTATGGGAGAGGCAAGGTGGGTCTGATTTGAACACTCAGCCATGTATTGAGCACATACTATGTGCCAGGCATTGTATTGAAAGCAGAGAATGCAAAGAGGACAAAGAGACTGCCTCTGTCCTGCCCTTCAGCGCTCATAAATGGCTAAAATGACAATGAGAATCCAGTGTGATGTGACAGTGACATGACCAGGATGTTATGGAAACCCTTAAGAAAGGGGCTGCTGGACCTGCCTGAAGCGGGCGCAGGGGTCAGGAAAGGCGCTCAAAGTGATACGAAGCCTCCTTGAGCCTTTCTTGAGGGATGACTTACAGAAAAGAGTGGAGAGCAGCATTTCATTTCAGGTGGTGCCGGCACAGGTAGAAAAGCTCGCAAGTTTTATGTTTTTTTAAAGATTTTATTTATTTATTTATTTTTAAGATTTTATTTATTTATTTGACACAGAGAGAGAGAGCACAAGCAGGGGGAGCAGCAGGCAGAGGGAGAGGGAGAAGCAGGCTCCCCCCTGAGCAGGGAGCCCGATGTGGGGCTCCATCCCAGAACCCTGGGATCATGACCTGAGCAGAAGGCAGCCAGCCACCTAACCGACTGAGCCACCCAGGTGCTTGAAAAGCTTGGAAGTTTGAGAGCGGAAGGACCACAGGCTTGGTCTGAGGATGGGGGAGGCAGTGCTGTGTCCAGAGGGAAGGCCAGGGAGATAAGTGGGCGCCACAAGGAGGGTTTTGTGTATCAAACTAGTTTGCTTCTCATCATTAAGGTAATGGAATAGGGACGCCTGGGTGGCTCAGTCAGTTAAGCGTCTGCCTTCGGCTCAGGTCATGATCCCAGGGTCCTGGGATCGAGTCCTGCATCGGGCTCTCCGCTCAGCGGGGAGCCTGCTTCTCCTTCTCCCTCTGCCTGCCGCTCTGCCTACTTGTGCGCTCGCTCTCTCTCTAGAGATTTATTTATCTTTAGATAAATAAAATCTTAAAAAAAAAAAAGGTAATGGAATAAATTATCCCAACCTCTTCCCTTCGTTCTCTCAGCCCTGGGGGTGGGCAGTGCTCCCTACCAATGGTTGCCACCTCCTTGGTACTTTAGCTCTTTCCTGTCTTTTCAGTGTCTTAGCTGATAACTTTAGACTTTGTAAACGATTGATCTGAAAGACTAATCTGAAATCTTAACCGAGCTCTGTTAGGATTGCCCGTGTGATTTCAGTTCCCTGGCTGGACCCTGACTGACCTAGAGGGCTTGAGGGATGTGAGGAGGAGATCTGCATTTTGGAAAGATCTCTCTAGGAACAATTATATTTTTATTTTTATTAATCTGTTTTTAAGTAATCTGTACATCCAACATGAGGCTCGAACTCACGACCCCATGATTAAGAGTCACACGCTCTACTGAGCACACCAGCCCAGTACAGGCTGGAACAATTAAAGAGAATGCAGCTGGGAGGCAAAGAGCCTGTTCAGGCAGTAGTCTCAGTACTGGGGTGGGGGGTAGGGGGGAGCCCCAAGGACAACAGCCTGGGTGCGGGCCACAGAATGGACATAGAAAGGAGAGGACCCACTCAAGAGAGACTAGGGGAATAGAATTGACAGGAGTTGGGGACCATAATGGGAGGTTTGCTTAGGCTTCTGGATTTTCATGGAGTGCCATTTACTGGGGCACAAGATATAGAAGAATTAGGTGGGTGTTGAGGGGATTGAGCCTGAGGGGCTGTGGAACCACAGGTGGAAATGTTCCAAGGGCAGCTGTATATACAGATCTGTGGTCAGAAAGGGAGTGTGAATGGGACAGATGGATTAGGAAATCAAGCGGGAATTGTGGTGTTGGGTGAGATCACCCAGCGAGCATGTGGAGGAGGATGAGAAGAGGGCTGAGGGTGGAACCCTCGGAATTGCAACACTGAGATGTGCTGAGGAAGAGGAACCGCAGAGAATCCTGAAGAGAAGCCTGGGAATCACAGAAATGGTGGAGGGAGGACCAGGCAGGGCTTTTATAAGGAGGATGGAGCCTGGGCACCTTGGACTTGTCAAGGGGGTGTGTGTTCCAGGCACGGGTATACATATACATTTTTTAAAGTAATTCCTTCCCAGCGTGCCTGGGTGGCTCAGTCGGTTAAGCGTCTGCCTTCGGCTCAGGTCATGATCCCAGGACCCTGGGATCGAGTCCCACATCAGGCTCCCTGCTCGGCAGGGAGTCTGCTTGACTCTCTCCCTCTGCTCCTCCCCCAGCTCGTTCTCTCTCTCTCAAATAAATAAATAAAAATCTTTGAAGTTATTCCCTCCCACAAGTTCAGAATATTAAGCAGAAACCTTTTCGCATCAATCCTCGCGCCGCCCTGCAATCTGGCCCAAGCCATCATCACTGTCCCAGCGCATCAGGAGAAGCCACCTGGCAGGAAGGAGACAGGTGGAGCAGAGAGCAGCCGGGCATTGCAGTCAATAACCAGTGATAAGGCCAGATGTGCAGCAATATCAAATAATCCAGAACCGGCTTCATCCGGGTAGCAGGTAGTGGTCAACTGTCTTCAGCCAGGAGACACGGAAGGGGTGGAGGTGTCCCAGACACCTGGGAGGGGAAGTGGGAGGGAGCATGCGTTTATGCAGTGGGCCAGGCCCTGTGCTAAGCTCTTTGCATGTTATCTCAATGAACCTCCCCAAGGTCCCGTCCCTTTCAAAGATAAGGAAGCTGAGGCTCAGAGAGGTTGAATAATGGGCCCAAGGTCACATAATAATGGGGTGACCCAAGATTTAACCCAGAAGGCCAAAGCCTGTGCTGTCTCAAATGAGTCCTTGGTCTCCAACTAAATCTATTTCCCTGGTGACCTAAGAGCCAGGTTCTTTAACTTTTGGGCCTGGTACAAACCTTCCCGTAGAAGCTTGAGTCGAGTGATGGCTCAGACCCAATCAGCGGCCTGAGGTAGGTATTCTCCGTGAGTGGTTTTCTGCCGGTACTTGCTTCCAAACCAGACTTCCTGTTTCATCATTCACACCTATTGTCTCACTCACTGGGGTTCTTGCCCAATGCCTTCCTGGCCACTCCCGCTGTGGGGGTGAGGTGACTGGGGAACAGGCTCTAATGAGGTGTCCGTCAGACCTGCTCACCTTCCAGACAGACCCTAAGACCCAAACGAGCAACCGACAGCTCTGGGGGCAGGCCAATTACCATCCAATGTCTGAGACCCTAGAAGACCCCCTTTGAGCCTGGTTATGGGCCAAATGATCATACTAGCTAAAGGGCATTGGGTGGCTTTCTGTATGCCAGGCTTTAGGCTTTAGTGCCTTACATGCACTTTTTCCTGTCACCCTTCAAACAATCCCATGAGGTAAGTGATTATTGTGCCCATTTTGCATGCAAGGGAACCACTCAGAGAAAGGCGTCTATGCCCAGTAAGCATCAAGAATGTCTAAAACAAAGGCACAGGGTTTGCCTGCCTTGCCCCACTCATTTCCCCTTCTGTCCCTGCCCCCAGGGTCCTTGGCTTGGATTCCCTGATCCATGAGCAATTCCTCCTTCTTCCTCCTAAGGCCAAAGGAAATTCTGTCCAGGGTTGCAAAATGGTGGTAACAGAAATGTGTGCCTTGGGTGTACCCAGAGTCCCAGCCAGGAGCTTTTTACTCCATAATTCTTTTTACACAAAGAGAACCATAAAGCTCTGTCCCCTGTTACAGGTACTTTGTATTATTGGTGGCGCCGATAAAGAAGGCGTGCGTGTGAGGCATGTCTGTGTATGTGCTTATGTGTGTACATAAGGCAGGCTAGGAATCAGGCAAATCAACCTCATAGACCTGTCCCCTGTTTCTATGGTCATATGTGGGCTTCAGTGACAGTATTTTCTAAACCAACAGTCAGGACCCATGGAGAGGCCAGTGTAAGCGTCTTTGCAACAATGAAACCCCTACCATCCACATGAGATACAGAGGCTGTCGGCTAAGGGCTAAGCAGAGATGCTTTGGCGTGCTTTGGGGGAGGTCCTAGAGGCCCCTGGGCGAGATGAGATTTGGCTAAGAGTTGAGACCTGAGAATTTAACTACAATCTTGCCAGGGGCCCACAGCCTGCTAAGGATTAGCATCATTACATGCAATTTCAAAGATGCCGTTATGGAGGATCTGATGTTCCCAGCACATCCAGGGAAACATGATAGCCTAAAGCTAGAGGGGACCTCTGAAACAACAGATTGTTTTAGGGGTCATTATGAGATGCATTACGTTCACACAGACTGTCATGGAGAATTGAGCCAGGCCTGCTCACACATGAGGTCCAAAAGATTGCCCCTGCTTAAAATAGTCTGTGAATGGAGATGAAAGCGATTGGTTTTGCACGATGGGGATTGAACAAACATGTGTAGCTTCACTACCACTCCTCCTTACTGGCGTCCAGATCCTGGTGGGTGCCAGGCCCAGAGAGGACTGAGCCTGGGCTTGCAGTGATAACGGGGATGGCACAAGTGTGGGCAAAATCATGCTACAGGGGGAGGGGGAGGGTTTTTTTTTTTAAGATTTTATTTATTTATTTGATAGAGCAAGAGCATAAGCAGGGGGAGCAGCAGAGGGAGAGGGAGAAGCAGGCTCCCCGCAGAGCCGGGAGCCCAATGCAGGATTTGATCCCAGGACCCTGGGATCATGACCTGAGCCGAAGGCAGCTGCTTAACCGACTGAGCCACCCAGGCACGGCGGGAGCTAGGGTTACAACAGTGGTGAGAGTGGAGTCCAGAGGATGATTCATTCATTCTCAGGAGGGGGCTGGTACTTGTTTTCTCCTAATTTGTCACCTAGCAAATTACCACAAACTTAGTGGCTTAAACAACAAACATTTATTACCTCATAGTTTCTGTGCATCAGGAGTCCAGGCACTGCTTAGCTAGGTCCTCTGCTCAGGGTCTCTTCAGGCTGTAATCAAGGTGTTTCTTGGGCTGCATGCCTTTCTGGAGCTTGGGTCCTCTTCCAAGCTCATGTGGTTATTGGCAGAATTTAGTTCCTTGTGCCTGTATGAATAAGTCCCCCCGCCTTTTTTTTTTTTTTTTTTTTGCAGTTTTATACCTTTATTTGACAATCAGTGATTAGTTCTCATCCATATTAACTGTCTGTAGATTTTTGAAAGTGGTGACAGGTACACAGGTAACCAGTGTGTAGGGCTTGTCTGGTGAATCTTCATCCTCATTACGTTTTCTGGACAACCGCACATGGATATGGTATGGAACATTCCTTATTCCTTTGGCCCAGAAAGCTTTGTCGAGCCTGGTGTCAATGCGCACATCTGGAGTTCCCATCTCCTTCATGGCAAATTTCCAGATCTCTTTGAGTGCCCGAGGGCACGTTTCTTGAAACCCACTCCATGGATGCGCTTGTGAATGTTGATGGTGTATTCTCTGGTCACTACCTCGTTGATGGCAGAACGGCCCTTCTTCTTCTCACCACCCTTCTTCGCAGGAGCCATTCTGCCTGGCCCTGGTTGGAAAGGCAATTAAAGTCCCTCTTGGGTGCCTGGGTGGCTCAGTTGTTAGGCGTCTGCCTTCGGCTCAGGTCATGATCCCAGGGTCCTGGGATTGAGTCCCACATCGGGCTCCCCCTGCTCGGCGGGAAGCCTGCTTCTCCCTCTCACACTCCCCTTGCTTGTGTTCCCTCTCTCACTGTCAAATAAATAAATAAAATCTTAAAAAGAAAAAAAGTCCCTCTTTTCCTTCTAGCTGTCAGTGGGGATCATCCTCAGCAACCAGAGGCCACCCTCAAGTCCTTCTCACATGGCCCCTTCCATTGGCCCTCTCACAACATGGCAGCTTACTTCTTCAAGGCCAGCTGGAGAATCTCTGATTTCAGGGAGGGTCCCAACCCCTCTTTTGAAGGGCTCACCTAATTCGGCCAGACACACTGAGGATAATCTCCCTTTTGATTAACTCAACATCAACTGATTAGGGACCTTAATTACATCAGCAAAATCCCTTTTGCCAAAATCAAGGGGGTAATGTCACATCATATCCACAGATCCTACCTACCCCACACTCAAGGGTATACAAGGCATATATGCCAGAGGGCAGGAATCTTGGGGGCTGCCTTAGAATTCTGCCTACCAAGAGTAGGGGAGGGAGAAGGAAGAGGAAAGTGCCAGGGTGGGCAAGATTTACATCGAGTACCGAAGAATGGATTTAAGGACTATAGGCTCTAGCACTTCAGTGTTCCAAGGAAGGGAGGCTGTTGGGGAGGGAAGAGAGAAGAGTGGGAAGAACATTATGGAGACAGAAGACTATAAGTAAAGGTACAAGGGTATGAAGAGATCCGTTCAGGGGCACCTGGGTGGCTCAGTCGTTAAGTGTCTGCCTTCGGCTCAGGTCATGATCCCAGGGTCCTGGGATCGAGCCCCGCATCGGGCTCCCTGCTCAGCAGGGAGTCTGCTTCTCCCCCTCCCACTCCCCCTGCTTGTGTTCCCTCTCTCACTGTCTCTCTATCTGTCAGATAAATAAGTAAAATCTTTAAAAAAAATTTTTTTTAAGAAATCTGTCCGGTGGCAAAGGAATTGTCTAGTGGGGCCATAGGTAGCGGGGTGGGGTGGAGTGTGGAGAAAAAGTAGATATAATATTAAGGCATGAACACCTTGTTCTGTCAACGAGTTCTTGGCCTCAATTCCTGAAACCTGACAAGGCAGGCTAGAGACAAAAACTGTCAAAAAATAAGTCCTTTCCCTGAAGGTCTCTCCTCAGGGATCCCTGACCTCACCCATCTGTGCCTCATAGTCACGTTGGTCTCACAGGATGAATATCCACACGGAACCCTTGTGCCCAGGTTTCTAAGGGGGACAGGATTCTTGCTTTACTGAGTCAGCTTCTGGATGTTTCTTTGTGTGTGTGGAGAAGCCAAACAGTGGACGTATTGGAGAGGACGAGAGGAAGCCCGAGATGCTAGGCAATCCACACAAAAATGAAGAGCTAAGTGAGAAGAAGTTGGGAGAGGGAGAGAAATACCCATGAGGGCTGGGTGTCTGGAAGGGGTTCAGAGCAGCTATAAAGTTTAGAGAGGAGAAAAAAGGGGAGGTTCAGAAGTGTGGCTATGTTTACCGAACAGATCCCTTTTTTCTCTTCTTGATATTTAAATAAAAATGGGAATGAATTTTTAAACTTGTTTTTAATTAGTTTAGATTATTTCTCCTGTGTATGTGTGGTTCTGTTTTGGGAGATGATATGGGCCACATGGGAGCTCCAGGATATAGTCAGTTTACCTTGAGAGGAAAAGACTCTGACAAATCACTGATACCTCAGTGTGAAGTAGTTGAACATGTTACCTCTCTCTGAAGTATTTACTTAAAAGAGAGATCAAAGGTCAGAAACACCCTCACCCCCCAGAAGTGAACGTGTACTAGCAGAATTTCGGACGTACTATTACAGGATGATGACTTCCTTCAAAAAATCACAACCCAGTTTCATTCTGTCTTCTTCTGTACTATTCATGTCATTTTTCTGGTCTCTGGTTCCTGGGGACAGCTGCATTTTCTCCCTTGGAATTTATATATGGTCCTCAGGGATCAAGATAACAAACCTGTAACTATATATATATATGGGGGGGGGCAAGGGGAACCATCTGCCCTGCCCTCCCTCAAGCCGAAAAAGAAAACAAATCACCCAGCTGCCTTGGCTGGACAGCAGTTCTGCCCATCACACCTGTGAGCAGTGATCGTGGCTTCCACATAAGGTCAAGGCCCTGAGGCGGCCTACAGAACAATCAGCTAAATCACCCAGCCTTGTCCCTTCTCTTGACTTCTTGGCACCACCTTTTTACCTCCAGATTGTGTGTTTGGTGGAACTGAAATAAACACGGTAGGATTTTGGTTTTTTTGTTTGTTTTGCAGAATGGGGTTCAAAAGCGGGGCGGGGGGGGCAGGGAATATCCTTGACCTCAGCCGACCTTGACCCCGTATAGGCCAGACAGCGGTGGTGTGGAAGGAAGTGAAGAGGGAACTGTGAAGTAAAAGAGGGTGTGGACATTGACTTCCTTGTGAAAGGCCTGGAACGTCCTCAAAGCCCCATCGAGCCAAGCTCCTCGCACCAGCTCCTTGCCATTCCCTTGAAATGTTCTCAGAGTAGGGCTCCACATGGTGTGCACGTACAGCCCGGGTACACACACACACACACGCACACGCACACACACACGCACACACACACACATGCCCCTCTCTGGATGGTGACAGATGGGGCCTGAAGGATCTGGCAGTCTGCGTGGCTGATGGCAGGGAGTTGAGCCTGTTCTCCCCGTCTCCCTGGAGTCCCAGTGCAGACGCAGGTGCGCGTCAGTGCCTGCTCTAATTTTATCCCTGGTTGATGGAGGAGACTAACGGAGCAGCAGGGAGGCTGCTATTTCGGGTCTCTCCATGGCTCTGGGTTATATAAAGCCTATTGCTGTGACCTGCATTGCTTTGTGGCTGTGCCTCACTCTCGCTCCTTCTGTCACAATATGTCATCTGCTCAGACATTCACACACACACCCCCGGGGCTCTTGGGGAATGAGGAGGGAGGTGTGTGCGGGCAGGCGCACGGGCGCGTGTGTGCGTGTGTGTGCGTGTGTGTGCACGCGCACTCCTGCCAACTCACTGGGGGAGGAGGCCTGCATATGACTGGGAGGGGAGGATTGCACGCGAAGGTGGATTGTTTTGGAAGGAAATGGAAAGATCTTTCTGATGGAGGAACAAGACCGTGTGTGCTTTGGGCTTTAGGACAGAGCGTGTTTGTGAGATGATGTTATGGGTCTGCTGTTGGCACGGTGATAAGAATAACTTCTATTTCAGTATCTCTTTTCATTTTGAAGGAACCCAAGAGTTTCATAAATTATACACAAACAGCCCTGCCTCTGAACGGCAGGGATTTTTTGTCTGGAATTAGGAGCAGCAGCTAGATGCACAAATGTGAAAGCATGAATTTAGGGATGGGTTGATGACAGAAGGTGGTTATTTCCCACATCGTTGGGGACAAATTTTACCTTGGAAAAAATTTCCTTATAGATCCCCCAACCCTTCTGGTGCTGGTGTTGTGGCCATTGTGTAAAGACAGGTGCTTGCAAAAGTTAGTCATGTATGATATCCAATTTGTCTTTGTATCTCCCAGTATTGAACCTTAATAATATTTTTAGGTATGCCAATTTTGAATAAGGAACGTACGACAAAATCCTAATATAATGTAGCTTATTAGTCTATGAATTTGAAAGAGCCAGGTTTCCCAATATATGAATTATTCACACAGAACAAGCCTAACAGAGCTCGATGACCTTATCACGCAGGTGTTAGTCCTGTCCCCCAAAACAAGCCAGGGAAAGGAGATGTTCTGTACTTGGGGAGCGACGTGTTTCCCATATATAATCTCCAGGGTGTATTCTGGCCGACATGATGGAGCTCATCAGGCACTATCCAGGGGAGTGAAGATTTGGCGTGCATGCAGCTCGGCTCTTGGAGCCCCACAGAATGTGAGACCTCGCGCTGGCACCGATGTTTCTCATTCGAGTTTTCCCGTCACCAGCCGCTACCATAGCAGGTGGGGCTCCCGTTACTAGTAACTTGACCGTGGCACCGTTTCTGCGCTGCTCTTTGAAAGGTGTTGAAGACCCTTCTCTCCCACTGGCCAAAGCACTTCTAAGGGACTTTGGAGAGAAACAGCTCAGGAGCATTCCATGTAAAAAACCAGAAGGATCTGGGAAGCCTGCTGCATGGGACCTGCACCTTCGAGCTCTCCAGCGGAGGGAGTGGCTAAGGAAGCAGGAACGGGAACCGGACCAGAATCCGAGATGAGGCTGGTAGGGGCCCGATGGGGAAATGAAGCTAGGAATGGGGAAGGTGTAAATGAATCACTGGGTGTCTTGTTTGTTAATGATTGACTTAAGCAGAATCTCACTACTCTTGCCCCACCCTCCGCCCCTGGCTGAAGGCAGGAGCTCACTACTCCAGCTCCTTGCTGGTCACCTCACTGCTCCCCAACCTCCCCTACCTGCCCCCCAACCCCCGACTGTCAAAGTGACCTTCCTAAAACCTGCATATGGTCACCCCACTGCGCAAACCCCTTGGCATCCTCCTCGTTCCTCTCTCCAGAGGAAACCCATATGCTTTCACAGGCAGACAAGGCTCTCCGTGATCTGGGGCCTGCTTATCTCTCTGGCTTGGGTCACATAGCAACCCTTTCAACCCTCCCTGGAAGTGGGTCTCCTCTCACCTCCTTCATTCCACCCCCTGACCCCTTAAACCTTATTGAACAGCTTAAAAATCCCCTAAATGCGTGAAACTCGCTTGTCTTCTGTGTGTTAGCACAGACTGTTCCATCTACCCGGGATGCTCTTCCAGTCATTTTTTCCCCCCCTGAGCTCCCTTCAGGCCACATCTCAAGCATCACCTTCTCCAGGAAGTTGTGTTAACCCCTCCATGCCCGGATCGGGCATCAGGCTCTCCTCCACCGCGGTGTTGAAATGCTCCGCAGTCCGTTCTGCCCAGACCATGGGCTTCTAGAAGACCAGGACTGTACAGCTCCTGATCAGGCCCACTACTCAGCCTGCAACAAAAGTCTGTTGAAGGAATGACTGAATTTGAGCGGAAGCTGCATTTCAGAGCTACAAGTTCTTCAAATGTCATGAGGTGGAGAGATAGGGAGAGGGTTGCTAGGAAATGTCAGTGAAGTTGAGGAGGAAAGGGCGGGTCCTGGGAAATCTGACCAGGAACATTGCCAGTGGGCCTGCAGTCGTCTGTCTCCAAAGCCGAAGACAGAGGGCAGGTCCTGCCTCAGTTCCGTGCCACCCAGGTAGGGCTGCCCTTCAATTAGAGAGATTAGGGTGGCACCTGTCTCTCAGGGCTCAGTACCTTTCCTGCTGGCTGTCTGCACACCCTGCCTTTTCTGCACCCCATTCCGCCGGGTGCCTATGGTGGGAGAGGGGGAGGACTTGCGTTGGGACCTCAGTGCCCCTCCAGGAGCGCCTCAGGCCACTCTCCCTGCCCTCCGCATGGTCACACCAAGAACTGCCAAGGTAGCTGTGATTCTAGCATGACCCTCAGGATCTCACAGCTCCCACCCAGTGGGGGGCTGCTCCTCTGTTAGGCCACCCTCCGGAGAGGCCCTCCTCCGGCACAGGCGGGAAGACGGCGGGCTGAGCGCCTCACACGTACCTGGCGGAATGAGGTTAAGCCAGTTTCGGTCAGGGACTTGAGCTCGGCCGTTCTGGTGATAGCTGGCCCTTGGTATTTTTGAAGAAACAGAGACAGCAGTAGAGGAGGCCCCATACTGTAAATCAGACTTCAAATGTAGTGTGAGAGGCTCTTTCATGAAATCCCTGAAAGAGATTTCATATAGGAAATACTGTTTTATTTTTTTTCTTTCCTTTAAAGATTTTATTTATTCATTTGATAGAGTACAAGCAGGGGGAGCAGCAGAGGGAGAGGGAGAAGCAGGCTCCCCGTTGAACAGGGGATCATGACCTGAGCCGTAGGCAGACACCTAACCGACTGAGCCACGCAGGCGCCCCAGGAAATACTGTTTTAAAAGATGGTTAATTACCACTTAATTCATCTGTTTTAACACTCACATTTTCATTTATTGGGCTTTTTTACAATAGAGTCTAGCTTTTCTATACTCTCAAGGCATCACTGCCCCAAATATTTTCATTTAACTCTGTGTTGGAAGCTGCCTACGGATCTTCCGAGAAGACAGATGACGTGTGTGTGCGCGCGCACTGGTTGTCCTAAGTCCTTTGTCCCTGTTCTCAAAATTGTCCCGTGATAGAATAACAATGCTATTAACCCAGGGACAAACTGGCTGTGGGGGAGGTGGCAACCATAACTGGCATTTTTGGGGAAACTTTTGGAATTTCAAACAGTGTCTTTTTTGGGCTCCTGAATCCTGACAGACACTCACCTGGCAGAGCGGGGCAGCAGAGAATCTGTGTGAATGGGAGCTGGGAGGGCAGAGAAGAAAGGCTGGCTGTTGGCCTGCCCACAATTTTAGAACAGCTGCAGATGTTAGAGGAGCTCCCTCTGAATGAGATGACGCTGGGCCACTGAGGAGAAAGGGGAAGCAGATTCCGCAGCTGAGGACGAGGAGGAGAGGGGACTCGGTTTACACAGTGGGTGCGTAGTCAAGAGATTATCTGTATTAGGCACTCTTACCATTGCCCAAAAGGCATGTGATTTCCCTGCCAAGAAACGGATAATGAATTGGAACACCTTCCAGGGAGCAGAACAAGTTAAAACAATATATTCTGTGCTCAGTATATAAGATATTTCAAAATCAGTAGCGCATTCAGGTTTATGGGGCATGATGAGGGAAAAATTGTAGAGGATCTCATATTTGTCATTTATTTTGGTTTCTTTTTTAAAAGTTACCTGACCGGGCGCCTGGGTGGCTCAGTTGGTTAAGCGACTGCCTTCGGCTCAGGTCATGATCCTGGAGTCCCGGGATCGAGTCCCACATCGGGCTCCCTGCTCGGCGGGGAGTCTGCTTCTCCCTCTGACCCTCTTCCCTCTCGTGCTCTCTGTCTCTCTCTCTCTCTCTCTCTCAAATAAATAAATAAAATCTTTAAAAAAAAAATAAAAAATAAAAAAAATAAAAGTTACCTGACCACGGGGGTGCCTGGCTGGCTCAGTCAGTAGAGCCTGCAATTCTCGATCTCAGGGTTATAAGTTTGAGCCCCATGTTGGGTGTAGAGATTACTTAAAAATAAAATCTTTTTAAAAAAAAGATTTTATTTACTTATTTGAAAGAGAGAGAGGGAGGGAGGGAGGGAAAGCACAAAGGGAGAGTGAGAAGGAGAAGCAGACTCCCCGCTGAGCAGAGCGCCCAACGCAGGGCTCCATCCCGGGACCCCTAGATCATGCCCTAAGCCGAAGGCAGACACTTAACTGACTGAGC
Organism: Callorhinus ursinus; assembly: GCF_003265705.2. Lineage (NCBI taxonomy): Eukaryota > Metazoa > Chordata > Mammalia > Carnivora > Otariidae > Callorhinus > Callorhinus ursinus. The sequence continues at coordinate 47,081,592 of NW_027397070.1, forward strand.
CACCCAGGCGTTCCAAAAATAAAATCTAAAAAAAAAAAAAAAAAGTCGTCACATGATAGGGCTCTCCAGAGTGAGGACACTAGCTAAGTTTACTGAGTGCTAACTGCATGCTTGTTGCTCTTCTAAATGTTTTATATCCTTACAACTTTATGATGGGTATTATTATTTTTTTTTAGATTTATTTATTTACTTGAGAGAGAGAAAGAGAGAGGAGAGGGAGAAGGAGAGAAGCGGATTTCGCCGAGTGTGGAGCCCGATGCGGGCTCAATCCCTCGACCCCAAGACCACGACCTGAACCGACATCAAGAGTCTGACACAGAGACAGGGGTCTCTGTCTCACTGGTCTGACACCCAACCAACTGAGCCATCCAGGCGCTCCCATGATGGGTATTCTTAATATCCCCATTTTACAGATGGGGAAATGAAGCCACAGACAGATTACATAACATGCCCAAGACCGCACTGCTAGTAAAGAGTGAAGATTGATTTATTTGTTTTTATTTAAGTAATCTGTACATGCAATGTGGGGCTCGAATTCATGATCCCGAGACCAAGAGTCGCATGCTCCCCCGACTGAGCCAGCCAGGCGCCCCTGGAAGAGCTAAGATTTAGACCTGAGCAGTCTGGCTCTAGCTCCCAGATTGGTAACCACTATTCTATACCGCTGTGTTCCCTCTTCAAACTGTCTGTTGATGGCATGCAAGGTGTGTGTTTTACCTCAGCGCATAAGAATGAAAGAAACTATGTGGAAATCCTGTATGAATGTCAGCATGACATCATTATTAACAAAGCTTATGGATCCAGGTCAGTCGTGTTACTCAGGGCTTAGCAGCAACTCCACAGAAGACTCAGAGTGAGTCTTATGTCTAGATGCCCTGACCCAAAGTATTCAACAAGTGTTCTCTTTATTTACTCAATATATGATTATATAATATAAATTATTATAAATTATTCTGTGCCACGCATGCCAGGCACACTGCCGAGGCCCTAGAACTAAACTGGGACTAAGGCTTAGTCCTCGTCCTCAAGGAGCATGTTGTGCATGGACACCTCTCTGCCGATGGCCAACAGGTTAAAAGTACAGTATCCTAAAGGCTAATGATCACCTGTTGTTTACTTGCTACCCGCCTCAGCTGTGCAGGTAATTCCTGTTTGCTGGAGACCTTGGGGCCAACTCAACACCACCTCACCGGGCTGCCATACCTGAAAGTCACCCGTGTCCAGAAGTATTTGCCCAGCAGTTCTGAGAGCTTGAAGTTCTTATCGGGGAAGTGACATGGAGTGATGGCAAAGATGGTAGTTAAGATAAACAATTGTGAAAAGAATCTGTAGCAGGAACCGGGGGTGGTTTAACTATATAGACTGAATATGTAGAAAAGTTTAGGGCTAGTTTCTAGGGAGCAGCTCATGAAACCGGAAAGTCCGGGGGTAAGCCTGTATCAGGCAAGGTTTCATCTAGGAGCTCTAGGACCCAGCTATGGAAGGAGAGGTTTGGTTGCCAGAAGAAGCAAGAATGAGTGTCGGGTGGCCAAACAAGAAGTCCACCCCATCAATTAAAGGAAACTGTGTTGTTCAGAGGAAGATCTGATGGGGCCATATCTCCTCAACTGATTTGCTCCTCCAGAATTTCATTGTAGCTATCCCTCCCATCCAGACTAACCCGAGAGTAGAGCGAAGAAATGACAAACTCTCCTTATGCTCAGGCTAGGCAGATTATGAACAATCGTCTATACTGGGAGTAGCCAGGACTAGTGACCTGGAAGCAGGAGACTTGTGCAGGGAGGAGTAAGGTGAGAATAAAGTCTCGCATACACTGGAGAGGAGAAACCTCCACCTGCCTCCTTGGGAGTGTCAGCTTCCTGACGGCCTTTGATACACGGGACAGAAGCCTGGCATTTCACATGCCCCCAGGGCAGGCAGGGCAGGGAAGGCAGATGACTGCCGTGGACTGCTGCACCGAACCAGAAACAAGCACCCACCTAAAGGGGGCAGCTGTCCCCCATTATTACCCTATTTCCCCCCAAGGGAGGTTGTAAATCCAGATTGGATGTGCATGCAATGAAACCTCTTCATGTTTCAACATTGGCAACGGAGCGCATTTTAAAATACATGATGTGGGCTGGCACAGAAAAACATGTCCAGGGGTCAGAATCTAGTCTGCGGACCCCTTAGGTTGTGACGTCTGATAGGAGCCACGTTGTTACAGAGCCAGTGAAAGTCCCGTCTCCATTTGTGCAATTTCAAATCTGTGTGCTAATGAATGCCCAAATCAACAAATACCCAGTGACAGCCCCCTGCCCCCAAGTTGAGCCCTTTGATCTACACTATCTAACTAAAATCTGAAAAACACCGTGTAGGCCCCGAAGGAGAGGGAACATCACAGTGAGAACTGTACTTTCATTTCCTGGCGGGGGTGTGGTTAAATTCACAACTTCGGTGTGACACTAACCGTTGGAGGGTTTTACATTCGATTTCCTGTTTCCTTATCTTAATAAAGAAAGGAAAAGCAGCCCCCCCCCCACCCCACTGCAGCCACTGTTCACTGAGTTCCATAGGAAGACACCATGGGGGTTCCGACTTGGCCACAAGCAAAAACAAAACCTAAACCCCGGAACCTGGTAAATAGCAATATGCAGAAGACTGTGGGTCTTAGGGTTGCTCAGGATTGTTTTGATCATCTCCTGCGGCAATTTTCCACCATTTACCCAGTAGACTAGTGACCAAAGTCCTTTATTTTTGAGTTGCTGGAACCATTTCCTGTGGAAGGTTTAGAAAATGATAATGGTGGTGATGATAGTCGCGTTTGCTGAGGGCTCTGAGGGGACATGCTTCACATGTCTCCGATCGCATCTAAGCACTCCAAGAATTAGCCCCATTTTACAGATAAGGAAACTGAGATTTGGAGGAGTTAAGATAATATGCCCAAGTCACTCCAAAGGTTTTTGTTTTATTCCCAAATATTTATTGGTCACCTATTTATTGGGCCAGGCACTACAAAAAGATTGATAGATAAGTAGCTGAGGACAAAATGACTCTAACTTGCTGAAAATGATCTCTGGGTAGAGGCTCCATGTGGAATATCTACCTTGAATTTTCTTTCATTTGTTCAGACACTTAGCCTCTACTGTGTCCACAGGTCTTAGGCTGAGTGCTGGGGGGAAATGACGTGATCCTGACTTTTGGAGGCTTGTAATTTAGTTGGGGAGATGGAGCCTACGTAGTACAACACTTGAATAATAACGCAAGATAATGCATGTTTCAGGGCCAACGTAAATGATCCAGATAAAAAGTTCAGAGGGCACAGAGACAGCTTTGGGCTGGAATGGGTGGGATGGCAGAACGGAGGAGAAGGTCTTTGAGGGATGAAAAATTAGACATGCCATCCTCAGTGGCTGTGCAGGAGAAAAGGCCAAAGCACAGCATAAGCACAGAGGTAGATGGGGGAAAGAGCATGGTGATGCTGCATAATTTGGTGTGTAAGGATGCAATTTGGGCAATCACACGGTATGGTCTCATGTGTGAATCCAGGCTCGACACCTTTCCACTTGTATGATGCTGGATCGATTATTTAACTTGTATTAAGCCTCAGTTTCCTAACCTGTGAAGGGGGCAACGTGAAAGAAATGAGGTAGATAAAGCAGTGTCCGGCATATGGTGAGTCCCTATCTTTTTGGTCTCTTACGGTCTCTTTGTGGGGGTTCCTTACTTCTGTTCCATCCGAATAGTGGAGAGAGACGTGTGGCCAACCCGAAACCATAACGTAAGAGCCCTGAGGAGGACTGGAAACTCTACAGCCACGAACTAAAAGCAGCAGGTATCAGCCCCAGAATCGGATAACACAACCAAACCACAAATGTGCTGCTCAGGTCTTTAAAGTTCTACGCCAGGGCAAGACCCACTGTAACTTTGTGTGATGGAGTCAAACCACGCTTTTTTTTTTTTTTTTTTGCATTTTCTCATCAGACCTCACAGGAAATACACTCCTTTGTTGAGATTTGAGATAAGGTACCCCCCTTCACCTTGACTCTGCTTCGTGGCACTTACTCACCCACTGGGTCGCTCACTTTCTATCCTCGGCCCGTATCATCATCAGCTTATATTTAGTAGGGAACATGGGTTTGTATTTGCCCTTATGGTAGAAGTCAAACAGAAGTTAAATCTATTAAGCTGTGGTTTATAGTCAGACTGAGATGATAATCTAAGAAAAGGAGGTGAGAGTCTCCAGGGGGACACAGCTGGGTGTGTGTGTGTGTGTGTGTGTGTGTGTGTGTGTGTGTGTGTGTTTTAAAGGGTTATTTATTTTGCCATTAGTAATCCCCTACATTGCTGTTGCTCATTAATTATTTTAGGTTTCATGACTTTCGACCTAACCTCTGGGCCCAACAGAGAGGATCTATACCGAGGTGTTGACAGTGATTTCTCAGCAGCTGTTACAAATTAATAGCTTTGGCTGCCTTCCCAAGTTGACCCATTAAAATTCTCAAAGAAATTGGCTTTAAGGAATTTCCCAAAGATCCCTGACCTAATCTAATGGGATTTCTTCCCCATTTTAAGAGCACCCATTCCTGGATCTCTTCAGAAAGGACTCCCTAAGGATTGACAGCAAGAGGATATGGGAGGAGGAATATAAATAGTAACCCAGTAAGTGATAGCTTAGAGCCAATTTTCAACAAATTTATCCCATATCCAGAGAAAAAAGAATGCAAAGAAGTAACAAACTACTGCAACAATAACAATGCCTACCATGTATTGAGCATTTGCCGTACACATACATTATCTCGTTGGCCTCTTAACAACATTATAAGGAAGGTACTATTGTCATCCCCATTTTACAGATAAGAAACCAAGGTACAGAAAGCTTAAATAATCTGAAAGATAAATGCTCTGCAAATAATAATTTATAGGATTAGAACCCAGGGAGTCTGGCTCCAGGGCCAGTGTTACTTAATAATACCAACATCTACGTGTGTGTGTGTGTGTGTGTGTGTGTGTGTGTGTGTGTGTGTGTTATTGGAGGAGGTGGAGGGAAAGGAGATGCCATAAAAGGGCCAGGAATAGAAAGGTGCCTTGAAGGCTTTGGCTTTGGCCCTGTATGATGCCATCCTAGTAACAGAATAGAACCCAAACCCAGATGGACAAGTCTCACTCTCAGACACAGCACAGAACCCAAGCTCTGTCTGTACAGATATCCAGAAGACAGGCATAGTTTTGTACTTAGTCTCTGCCTCCATCCTGTTCTGTTCTTGTGGGGTCAGTAAGGTTCCAGCCCAGTTTTAGACTTGTATATGGGATCTAGTTAGCCTAAGGGAATTACTAGAGTTGTCTCTGGCCCATGTTGCTCTAGAGTGGTCAGTGAGAAACTGGGGGCCCAAATCAGATGACACTTCTGGAGGCATAGACCCAAGAATTCCCAGTAAACTGGACTTTGGGGCCTTGAACTCTCCAGTCTGATATGGGACTGCCTCAAGACTTCTCCCTGTTCCCATGTCTCCACTGATTCAGAGGAAGGGCGTCCACTTTGCTTTAGATAGTTAAGAGCACAGGCTTGGAAGTCAGCCAGTCCTGAGTTTGATAGTCACTTATTGCCTAGGCAGACTTGGAGAAGTTCTGTGCCTCCATTTTTCATCTGACAAACGGAGATGATTGAACGTACTTCATAGGGTTGTTTTAAGGACTGAATAAATGAATCCATATCAACCCTGTAAAGCACGCTAAGAGCTCAATAAATGTGGGCACTGGCAATTGTCTACACCTTGCTTCCATTTAAGAAATAATTGTAAGTGTCTCAAGGCCACAGTGTACATTATCACATCCGGTAGGGAGTGGCAGCCTTGGTGAACAAAGCCTGTGGCCTTGCCAGGCCCTGAAGCCATGTGCTCGGGCCTCTCCAGTAGAGGAAATGGTTTCATCACCTGGCTGTCTAGGTCAGGGCCACTTTCTTCAGGGAAGGGCTCTGTAGCCTTGCCTGCTGGACATGCTTGGTTACACCTGGCACCCTCGCCCGGCTCTGCCATCACCACCGCCCACCCCCCTCACCCCCCCCCCCACACATAGTGTGCGAAGGAGCACAGAGAGGCCCACGCCTGCTTGCCTAGCAGAGTGCTCTTTCCTGACAGGCCTGCGTGTGGTTGTGCAAGGCTTCCTTCTTGCTCCTGGGGTGGGTGGGGGATCCCATTGAAGCTAGTGCACTTCTGAAGGCCCTTTTAGGAACTAGCCAGATGACCATGGCTGTCACCTTCACCCAGGCAATGACTTGTCTTTCCTTGAGCGCAGAGTCCAGAGCAAGGGCAGTTTTTAGGCTCGGTAGAAAGGCATGTGGTAGCAGAAGTGTTAGCTGTTATTTCCTACGTGCTAAAGATGTTAGTTCTAGATAAAGGTTCAGGTAAACAAGGGGGCAAATCCAGAGTTCTAGACTAAGTCTATTTGACCGTGAAGTCTGTTCTCTTTGAATGGGATCACCTTGTATGAGAAGAATCCCTACTTTGGATGCTTTAGGAAAGTCCAGATTTCAACTTTGGGAACATGAGTTCCCCAGAGTAGAACCCAATTGTCAGGCTTTGGATTTTTGTTTTAGATCCAGGAGTTACGGTGCCCATGGGTAGTAGGTACTCAGGGTAATCCAGCCCAAATGGACATAATCAACCATCCCCTGGTCCTGGATCCCAGGCTGATGGGAGTCTGGCCAGCCTGCCCTTTGATCTGATTCTGAATGACGTTAGTAATACAAGAATAGATGAAATGCCAACCACACCTGGCTGGTCCATAAAAAGGAAATACTTCCCACACCTTGCTTTTGCACACTGAAGGCCCCCAGGTAAAGGCATCCCCGGTGCAAGCCGCGGGCATTAATGCCTGGGTGTGTCTGCAGGAACCACCCAGTACAAACCGGAGTGAACCTGTTGCCCTTTCCCTTCCATGCTGCCAAGTCAAACAGAACACAGGGAACACAAATAGAATCATCACAATAAACCGGTTGTTGGAGTCACAGGAGAACCCACTCACTGGCACTGCCACCCCCTTCACGGGCCCAGACAGGATGAGTTGCTAGGAGGGCTGAAGAAGGTGTGGCCTGTGGGCATTCCTGCCCAGCAAGAAACCCTCTGGCTCCCCCGGATTCACTGCCACCCACATGGGTCTCTGCTGGAGCTGCTTGCCAAGGCCGGGAGGGAGGAGGGTCTCCCCGTTCTTCCAGCCCTGGATCACCAGGGAAATGCCCTTCCCACCCACTCAACTTGACTAATGCCGCTTGTCAAGGAGCGAACTCTTTAGACACATAAAATCCTAAAGGCATCTGAGGGTTGGAGGCATTCATGCTGGACGTGCTCCTCGGCAGGGTCAGGCATGGGGGAGGAGTGAGGGGAAGGAGGCGGCCAGGGCCCAAGTGACAGCTCCAGACAGGGAGTTCTGGCAGAACTCTCCAGGTAGTGCCCTCCCTAGCCTGGGGCAGGTCGGAGTCTCCCAGAACTCGCCCAGACTTTTCTGCTGCCGGGGCTCTGGGGCATGTCTCTCTTTGTCTCTTGGTTCCTGGGCCAATGGGGAAATATAGGTTAATCCTAGGAGGCAGGGATGGATCCATGTTCTTATTTTGTGGTGTCAGCACCTTTTCATGAAGTTCTAGCAGAGCTCACAAAAAGATCTTCAATCTCTCCTCTGCCTTTTCTTTTTAATACATTTGGGAAAAAAGGGCTAGAGTCTCCCTGTGGAAAAGTGAACTTGTGAAGGGATCCAAGTAGAGGTTTGCCGTGTACTCCACTTCATCCTGGGGTGTAGGAAGAGCAAAAGCTCTGGACATCGACACCTGGGTTGGAAAACTGGCTCTGTACTACATCTGTGGGCATGTTACTTAAGTGCTTGAGCCTCAGTTTCTTCAGGTGTCAAAATGGGTACAAAAAGATCTAGTTCACAGGGATGTAGGGAGGATGAAATGAGATAACATATACGAGGACACTCTATACAGTCCTGGTACATTGAAGGACTAGATAAATCTTGCCTTCAGTTTTTCCCTCACCCACCCTGCCCCCCCCCCCACCCCCCCCCCCGCCACTCTCTGTCAGTGGCTTGCTGGGACCCTGGTTGGCCAGAAGGATCGGAAGAGAAACCGAGAGAGAGAGAGAGAGAGAGAGAGAGAGAGAGAGAGAGAGAGAGAATCTCACCATAAACAAAACTGTCTTATTCTAACTTAACCCCTGAGTTTGAAATAGGGGAGAGAACAAGGACTGCTCTTCCACTTTGCTTCTAGATGGTAAGTTAGGTTATTTATATGCCTGGGGGTAAATCATATCAGTGCTTTCCTTTCCCATCTAAACCAAAACACAAGCCACTTCATTCCCATGCCCAAACTGATTCAATCTAATCTACCCTCAAGTCAGGCTTTCCCATTTCCTTGAACTTGAGGTTTCTCTCTCTTCCATCTGCCTTATGCTCTAGGTGGAGTACAGGGCGGTGGGGAGAGGGCAGCCGACACTCCCAGATGGGTTTAGCTTGATCATCAGTTGTCAGAAAAAAGTAGAAATTATCATACTTCTCTGAAAATGTCAGAATTAGTAGGTTGCTGCCTTGCCCATAGTCCTGTAATAAGCAAAATCTGCATAAAGCTTGGATATGTAGTAAGAATGTCTACTACTATCCGGGGATTTTTTTTTTCTTTTTTTTAAGTGCAGATGATGACTTTGTTCAGTTCACTGTACCCTTCTTCCTGTGTTTGGCCTATATTTACAAAAGTCTGTTGTCCTCTGTTTAGTAAGGACTAGACAGGAAAAACATTATGGTGGAGATGGGTGGATGGGGCAAGGATTTGGGGAGTGCTGATCAACTGGGGAGTGGCAACAGAGTGGGAAGGGAATTAAGGGAGAACTGTTTAGAGAAGGGTGTCAGGGAAGTGAGTAATAGATAGGTCAGAGGACGGAGCAAAGGAATATTGAAAGGGAACGGATATGCTCTGTGGGCAGGTGGTAAAATATCTGAATGGGAGCCCAGGGAAGGCTAGCAAGGAGTAATAGGGAGGGAACCCTGAGGTGCTGATTTGTCAGAAATGGAAAATGGCATTGAGTAGGCACTGGTGGAGGAATGGAGGCATCCCAGCTCAACCCCAGATGCCATTCACTTTAATGAAACCCTTCTTTATGCTTCTGCCATTGGAAACAGACACCATGTGCTCACCCCAACGGCTGATTATTATAAGCATTTCACTTTATTTTTGTTACTTTTCTGTGTATACTACTATTTTATTTTATTTTTTTATTTTTTAGTAATCTCTACACTCAATGTGGGGCTCAAACTCACCACCCCGAGATCAAGAGTGGTGTGCTTTTCCAACTGAGCCAGCCAGCCATCCCTCCCATGGCTTCTTTTTAATTTCAAGCAAATAATAGTTCTGCTTTCAAAAATAAGACACGACGTAAATTCAGCTAGGCTGGAAGACTGTGATATCTGGAGAAAATTCACAGTCTTAGACCCTTCAGCTGTGCCTTATCATTCAAATGTTACATTCTGTTCAGGGCAGTTGTCTTCGCGGTCAACTCCTCACTCCTCTTACTGGATCTGGTTTCATTTGCAATTTGTTGCTGCAACCTTCCTATAGCTGTTTCCAGAATTGCACGAGGAAAAAGGTGCCTGGCACCCTGAGATTTCTCACAGCGGCTAGTTTGTATACTCAAGACACAACGGAGCAATACAGAAATCAAAGCTTCACTTCCTATCGACCTGGGTTCTTCAGGTCTTCCCACTTTTCAGTATCCAGTCCTCAAGGATTTCTAAATTTTCTCTCCCTTTGGGAGGACGGCTCTTGAATGGGGTTATTAGGCACCCCTCCCTCAAGTCTCCAACAAAGCTCTAAAGGAATGAATGTCTAACGTGCTGCTTTTTTAAAGTCTAAAAGACATCCAAACTTCTGATTCCCCTTGATTCTGGAGTTTACTCCAAGAGTGGGAAAGTTTTCTACGCTGGGTTTTGCTCCTGTGTCATGGGCCAGGCAGTTTGGTCAGTGGTTGTTCTGTGGGTTGCTGCTGTCTGGAGGAGACCGCCGTCTGGGAGGTCACCCTGACAATTAACCGGCAACTAAGCGTGGAGGGAGTGGTCTAGGTTTGGCCCTCAGTCTGGAGGCCAGGCAGCTCACAGATCTTGGCTCAGGACCTGGGGCTGAGGCGTGCTGGGACAGCCTAGGGGGTGTCCTGGCTTTCCAGTGGCTGGGGAACCCTTTCTGGCCCGGGGGCGGGAGACGCTGTTCCAGAATCGGTTCTGATTCCACTGCAGTCTCAGCACTTTCTAATTCCAGCTCCAAACAACAACAGCCGCCGCAGCTGCAGCCATAGCAACAGGCCCCGCCCACCCGGCCTCGCGGCGGGCCTGCGGCACGTGACGGCGGCGTCTGCGTCGCTCCCTCCGCCCCTGGCGCGGCGGGAGGGCGGGGAAGGGAGGGGGATGACGTTTACTCAGTCGTCTCCATGGATATAATGCATAGACGTCAACGTCGCCCCGTGTTTAGTGTGTAACGTTCCTCCGTCTCCATGGGAACGTCAGGCGGCCAAACACCAGGCCCCAGCAACAGGCTTCTGATTGGCCCGAGGCTTGCAAAGGCGGAGCTTCGTCGCCCGCGCCCGCTGTACTGTGTTGCTGTTTTGGTTGTTTGTCTCCTATTTGTTTATTTCTCAAAAAGATCCTGGAGGTTGAGGTCTGGATCCGTCGCCAAGGATGGGATCCAGGAGAAAACGTGCTCAACGTGCAGCCTGCATCTACCGGTTATACAGCCTCAAGATGACAAAGGTCCTTTGTGACCCAAGTCCATTGTGGGAGTCACAGCCCTCAGGCCTGGCGGCTGTCACAGTCCAGTATTTGGTGTTACATCCCTGACCCTACCCCACTGCACATCTCACAAATGTTCTTACCCTCTCAGCCTCATCCCAGAGACTGTGTTGCCTTCACAGTTACACTTGTTTGCCCTCTCCAGAGCAGTCGGGACCTTTTCCTACCTAGGCCAGGATTCAAGTGCTCCCCCCTGCAGGATTTGGCTACATTTTTCCGTCTGGTCCTAATTCTGCTGAATGACATCATTTATCCGTATTCCTACCCAGAGATGGCCAGATTGCTTGTACCTTGAGCAAATACCAGAGAATCCCAAAGGACAAGTGTTGGTACTTCTGTTCATGGATTCATTGAATCTTATGTTTTTCTCTTTGCCTATTTTAATTCAAAACGAGGGAGGCCACGACTTCTCCAAAAGAAATAGAAATAAATTGAGGACAGGGGTGGATGGGGTGGGGAGAATTCCGATCTGGGAATCCCAGATTTCTTGATATATAATAGTAATATACTGACGGAGTTAAACATTCTGAGGCACAAATGTCTCCAGAAACAGTTTTAACCTTACCCTAGGCTCCCACCACGAAACCAAGTTAACATCTGGCAAGAGATAGGGATCTAGCCTCAGGGGTTTCAGTCAAGTTGTGCTTAAAAGAATGCCTTAAAATCTTTAGTTATGGTGTCAAATATAATAAATCTTCACCAGCTCATGCACATACAAGTCTGAAATGTTTCATAAAAGGTTTAGATGACCCGATAATATGTTTTCAAAACCCAGAGAGAGAGAGAGAGAGAGACTGATGCAAACCTCAAGTTAAAAACAAGAAAGCAAAATTACTTTCATAGATTGGAATTGATAAGAAGGGCATCTGTTCTCTCTGCTTTAATCTTAGCCCACTACCTCCTTTCCTCTTTATCTGCTCTGGTGAATACCCTCGCTAACTGTCCTCCCCGCCACTCCTTAGGCAGCTTGTAGCCTACAATTTCCTTCGGAGATGTGAATGAAATTGGGGGCCTGCTTAATGCAAATAGGACCAAAGGGCACAGCTCTTTATCGTAATGAACTTCATTCTGATTAAGTCACAGAGACTGCAAGTGCTTACTATTTACCCAGTAAATACATTACATTGCCAGGCGAGTCTCCCTCCCGTCCTGATACTGCCAGGGGATATTTGAAAGTCTGATATAAGATCATTTTTAGACCATCAAACATCCCTTTTGAATTCTATCATCTCTCTTTATGTTTCCAGGAATACAGAATGTCTTGGTCTCTAACAGCCAATCTACCTGGGTTGTACGGAAAGAGTAATAATAAGGCAATATTTACGCTCTACATTGAAGACGACCTGAAAAGCCAGGAGAGATGACTGAGGGCATTTCTCAGTGTGGATGAAGAAGAGGGGAGTATGATGGAAGATGATAGATTTGACACTAGCACATGAACTGGATTTTATGATTCTGTCCAAGGGCATCAGTTGTAACCTCAAAGCTTCCATGTCCTTCTCCATCCCGCAGACTTAGTTCTTTCTTTTTGTTCTTTTGGCCATGACCCAAACATGGTTGTGGGCCATGGTGTGTGGCCTAGGGAGTTTTTAATCCAGGAAATACCAAATGGATTATAGTTTTGATGGTACTGAAAACAGCAGTTTGTCTCCTATGTGCTAGCATGCACACTTGCGCGCACAGACCCTTCCTGCCCTGGGGTTTGTCTGAGCCGCTCCATTTAGCTGACTAAATTCAACCTAAGGACGGTGCTGTCCTGCTCTGCTGCTGATTTCCTCAAACCACAAGACGATTAATCTCCCCAGCTTATTTCCTCAGCTATAAAATGGGGTCTGGAGAACTCACTGACCCTACATGTTTGCTTAGACCTAAGAGGACTACAATGATATAGTGATTATCATTTGGTACTGTGGAAATACCAAATGGTGTATAAAAGCTTGATTATTATTAATGGGCACAATTTCCCCCCAAATCTCCCCATTTTAGCACTGAGTGAAGCCTCAGCCCACCACGTTTCCATAGCAGAAAGGCCTTGTCTCAGGCCCGGAGGAGCAGCGAGCAACTTACCTGGCCTTCCCAAGCCAAAGTGCACATTGTACCTCTTGCCCATCCCAGCCATGACCGAATGCGCTCTTCAACTCCCACTCCTCAAGTCTGGCCTTCCTCGGTTGTAAAAACAAAGATACTGCTACCTGCCCTGCTTACCTCTCAGCTAGGAGGGTCACATCAGGGAATGTTCATGAAAGGGCTTTGAAAACCACAGAACAGAAGGCATTCAAGTTTAAATTGTTTTACTAGACGAGGTGGCCTATAAATGGAGCAGTGTCAAGGTGGACTTGGGTGTGGTTCATAGGCAGGCTGGATGAATGCCCACCTGTGTGATCTGACAGGTCCCGTGTCAAGGCATGCTCCCTTGCTGTCCCTAAGATTTCATTATCGGTGGGATATGCCTTTGAGTAAGCATTTACCACTCTCTTCAGGTCTTAGCTTTAAAATACAAGTTTTCTGATGAGTAGTAAATTAAAGTTGAACGTAAATCAGGTAATCAGACAAGTTCCTCCCTGACAGGTGAGACAGGAGCACAGGAAGGCACTGGTAGATCTGAAAAACAGGGTCCTGGGAGTCTAGAGAACATTATTCATTCTACTCAAAGTCCGCCCTCATCGTTGTGCTCGTTGGTGACGGGGCTCGTCAGAGCCCACCCAGCAGACCCGGAGCTCTACTCATACACGAAGAGGGAAGGCTCCCCTCCCCATCTTCTCCCAAAGCCTCTGAGGACACTACTGTACAGTAATCCAGAGCTCCCCACACTGCCGGATTTTAGGGGCCGGCAAAGGGTTTAAAGAGTTGGTACACAGACATAGGTTGCCAGCTTTGATTTTACCAAACAATGACCATTTATTATCACCATCATTTTATAAAGAAGAGGACATTTTATTTATTTATTTATTTATTTAGGTTTTGTTTATTTATTTGAGAGAGAGAGCACATGAGAGGGGGGAGGGTCAGAGGGAGAAGCAGACTCCCGCGGAGCAGGGAGCCCGACGCGGGGCTCCATCCCAGGACCCCGGGATCGTGACCTGAGCCGAAGGCAGACGCTTAACCGACTGAGCCACCCAGGCGCCCCGGAAGAGGACATTTTAACAGTACAAAAGTCAAAAGGACATAATCTAAGACTAAAGGACAGCCCTTTTCAATAGAATACGTATAGCTCTATAAAAACTCCCTGTTTTGTGTTTTCTCTTCCTGACCATTCTATTCTCTCTTCGGTCCCCATGGGGCGGGGGGTGGTGTTGACAGGGGTGAAGAGCAGACAGAGGAATCATGAGGTAAAAATCTAATTCAAGCATTGTTTCATTTTCCTAATCAAACCGACCACTTGTTCCACGGTGCACCTTTGGATCACCAGTTTCTTTGGCAAAGGGGAGTAACATAATCTCATCAGGATGGGTAAGAATATAATACAATGGTGGGAATATAATACTTTGGGTACGTCCCTTGGAATTACTTCCACTCTGGGGTGAGTCAGTTTGTTTCCGGTTGGTCTGATCCTTGCTTGGACCGAGCCCCACCCACCCAAACACTGCCAGGATTACCTGGGGAGGTGGGAGGTCGACTGCCCTACGCCTGGTTCAGCCAGATGAGATGGGGCTGAATGGTGGAGACTGGCATGGTGCCCAGAGGAGGGAACAAGCCTGCCTTCCAACTGGTGTCCCAGGCAGGTGCAAGAGACACTGGCAGAGCCAGTCTAACCAGCAGCTTGGGCAAGGTTTGGCCCACACTTTTTTCCTGTTTGCTGTTTCCTCTGGCAGAAGTGGAAACACTCTGCTTGGCAGGTTAGCTCGGTTGGTTAGAATTGGAAACGCTGTACACTCTACTTGTTTTGTGGTTGTATATAAACCCAATGCAACCAGCATTATATCATTATTATATAGTGTTATGTATTATATATATATTTCCCTCCAAAATCCAATGTAAATAGAACTTGAGGCTATAATTTAATTCTAAGCAATTTAAAAATAATTAAGGCCCATGAGACTGAGTTTCTCTCTCATCAGTCACTCCTGCTAGATACCTACGAAAATAAATTCACTTATTCAGGTCACCAGGGCACTACTTACCTATTATACTGGGGAGAAAACAGCCCAGTTATCCATTGTGGATTAGTGAATTATAAGATCATTATTTTAAAGAATGTATTGAAACTAGCCAGTCAAAATGGCATAATAACATACCTATATCGTTGAATTTGGGTGACTATTAAATAACATAACAATATCTGTAAAAGAGCAAAATCCCCAAGCAAGTACTCAATAAATTTAGCTATTGTTATTTCCACTCATTAAGAAGAATTTTTTGAACAGCTAGTACATGGCCAGATACTAGATTAGGGGCTAGTGAGTCCATCATGAGCAAAATAGGCAAGCTTTCTCCCTTCCTGAGCTGGCGAGACAGACACCAAACAAACTCAATCAACAGTGAACAGCTACTTATATTAGGCCTTCTGTAGGTGTTTGGGGGGTCCATCAGTGAACAAAACAAAGATCTCAACCCTTATGGAACTTACCTTTTAGATATTAGCCCAACTGCTTTCTAATTGAGTATTTATTATTAGAAACGGTGTTAAGTGCTATAAATGCAAAGCCTGGGTGCTCAGGGAAGTCTTGCGTGAGGACCTGACAATTTCAAGTTTGAAATCTGGAGAGTAGGTTTAATTGAGGAGGAGAGTGTGGGAGACGGGAGCAGAGAACATATGTTTAATTTAACGCTAGTAACTCACATGTAATTCATGCCTTCCAGGTTACAATGCTTTTTCACGAATGTGCTGGAGGCCGGGACTGCCAAAGATGGGAGATGGCCCCTGCATCGGAGCTTTGCCACCGGACTGCCACTGGAATTCAGTCTCAGCTCCAGAACACATAGCAGCAGCTGCGTAATTGGCTCCTTCCCAGGAAATCACTGACAGTCACTGCCTCAGTTTCCCTAGCTCTCCATTGCCCGGAACAATGAATACCAACTAAACAAGAATGACCTCTGAGAGCTGAACTCAGCTTCTTTTAACTTGTCACAATGAAAGTCACCCAGGGGACCCCTGGGTGGCTCAGTTGGTTAAGCGACTGCCTTCGGCTCAGGTCATGATCCTGGAGTCCCAGGATCGAGTCCCCCATCGGGCTTCCTGCTCAGCAGGGAGTCTGCTTCTCCCTCTGACCCTCTTTCCCTCTCGTGCTTTCTATCTCTCATTCTCTCTCTCTCTCAAATAAGTAAATAAAATCTTTAAAAAAAGAAAGAAAGAAAGAAAGAAAGTCACCCAGGAATGTGTCAGCATACATTTCGCCGCTGGATTTAAATAATCAAGCCGACGCTG
Source organism: Callorhinus ursinus (assembly GCF_003265705.2). Lineage (NCBI taxonomy): Eukaryota > Metazoa > Chordata > Mammalia > Carnivora > Otariidae > Callorhinus > Callorhinus ursinus. The sequence goes on from NW_027397070.1 coordinate 47,097,757, forward strand.
ATTAATCCATCCCTGAGGGTTGAGCTATCTTCTTTCCCCAAACATACATAATCCTGTAGTCCACTTTCCCCTTTGCTACTGAATTTTCTCTCCTTCAGGTTTCAATGCTCCTCTTATTTCCTCCCCATTAGCAAGTCTCACAGCCTGGTTCATATTCCAGCGACGAAATAGTTCACATAGTTCTGGGTAGACATAATATTTACGGGAACTGAAGATGGGTGGATTCTGATAATGGCTTGTGGAACAGTCTTCAGTGTAGTCAAAATAACAAAGAATTCAAGGAACTAATGCTTTGAGACGTTCATTCCCCATAAACTTCCCAAATGTTTTTGTTTAAACCCTGTGTGAATATCAGCAGAATCCAGTGGAGTGTTGTCCTGGGTGAGAATGCGGGGCTGGTTCAGTGTTCTGCTGTTTTTACAGCACATATTCTAGGCCGAATTCTGTTTGTTGTCAGTAGCTCTCTAACAGAGGGCAAAATGGAATGTGCCTGTTTTCAAATTCCTCTGGAAAAGGGTCCTGGAAGACTTCAGAGCCTGGTTTTGGGTATTTATGTCACTGTTCTCCAATGCTTTCAATGAAGACTCTAAGCTGTTGAGAAAGATCTTACCAACCACCAGTTTTAGTGTGGAGCCATTTATAAGAAGGATCCATATGGGTCCTTATTGCATAAAAATGAAATAGAACTGTCCTTACCTGGTCTGAAGCATAGTGACAGCAGGGAGGAAAGTAAACTGGGAAGAGCTGGGACATTTCCAAATTGGGTAGCACTGATCCAAAATTTGGTGTCTCTTGTCTGGGGGAGGGAGAGATGGTTTGGTGGCAACTCAGACACTAGAGCTTGAGGGTGCGCATTGCAAGGACAGAGGGTTGTTGGGTTCAGAGGCTCGGGAGAATCAACAGTTATGTTTCCCAGTACTTAACTTCACACTGGGAAGCATTTCCTCTGCCCAGAATGCTCTGCTCTTTGTCCTTCCCATGCCCGGTTCCTTCTTGTCACGCACTTCTCATGACGAAAGTCACCTCCTTCCACCTAACCCGAATGCTCACAACACATCCTTCCATTTTAATGACCTGCCCAGCACTCACTTTTATCTGATATTTTTGTTGTTGTTGTTTTCTTGTTTATTACATTACTAGACTGTGAGCTTCACTTTAATAGGAAGCTTGTCCACGTTGCACGGATTCCAGGGACTGGCACATAGTAGATGCTCAGGAAAGATACTGAACGATGCATAGAGAATAGGATAATCGTCCCTGTACAATCTGATTAGGAGAAAATGAACTTTGTAGAGGTGTTACCTAGTACCCACAGGTAGTTGTTTTTTCTGGTTCTTATGCAAGATAATACCAATTTGAGGCATGTGAAACCCCTTTCTTCCCTGGAGGGGATTCTGAAACCAATGGAAAAATAGAAAGCAGGATGGAGATCTCTGATAAGACTACAACTAAATTAATCTCAAACCAGATGTGTTATATAAACACCACAGGGCTGCTCTTATCTAAACATACAATCCAAAATCACTTCATCTGAAACTCTTCAGAGTTCTCCATTATTATTATTATTATTATATAATAAATATATATTATTATATATATAATATATATACATTATATACGTGTACAATGTACTTCTCTGGTCATTTTACCACACGGGCCAGAAATAGGTAAGGAGTGTCAAAATATTCACTGTGGCTTGGAGCTGCTGTTTGGTGAGCCTGCTGATCTGGCAGGCAGGCCAATGAGTGGAGTGCTATTTGAAGAACACCAGGTTTTCTCCATCTCCCCCGCCTATTTCACAACCCCTTGCTTCACTCTTTTCCAAGTTCCAAGCTCAAACAGACACCAGCTGGATGAAGCCCTGGTGCAAAAAACTTGACTTGGATAGGCAAAGTTATAGTAGCAAAGGAACCCCCAAAACCCCACCTACCGTGAAGTGTCCCATTCACAGGGAAAACGAAGATTCTTCACCCACACCCTCTGGGTAGCTTACCCACAGTTTATTCCAAACCACCTGATTAATCTGGAGGAAGGAATGGAATGATTGTGCCAGACAATGCAAATGAAGAATCCTGTGGGTTCTGATCCCATCCGCCGAGCTAAGCAATCTGAACCGGGCAGGAACACGTGGCACTCTGATGTGACCTTGAATATCAGCTCCAGCCCAGATAGGGCTGATGTAGGTAAGCCCAGCATCCAGGCCTCAGATGACCCTGTGGTATGTGATACTCTAGGCCTGTCCAGTGCAAGTCTAATACTCAACAAATACTGACCTGGCCCTTGCTACATGCCCAATCACGGCTGGATTGCCCAAGAAGCCAAGTAAGCACATGCTGGGGCCAGGACTGGGGCAGGGATGGGGGTAAGGGGCATTCAAGAAAAAACTGGGAAAACTGTAGCCGTCATTCTATTTATTGGGGGCTTGTTCTTGGGCAAGGCATGGTTCCTGGGGGAACCAGAGATTGCTCCCTCCCTCATGAATTCACACACAGGCCTTACTTCAGCATACTGGTTTTATTTTTTAAATAAAATTTTATTTTGCAGTTTAATATTGTTCTTATTTTGAACTGCTTGGGAGGGTACCATAATCATTTTAGTATAGGGGCCATAAAATTTTATTTGGCCCCATTCCCAGTACTTTTAAACAACAACAGCAACAACAACAACAACAAGTTAGGTTTTTAACCTTTATGCACAAATATTTTCTTTCTTTTTTTTAATGCCCAAATATTTTCTAAAAAGTTGCTTGTAGTATTAACTTGAGTTTGTGAAAAAGAAAGGATTTGGGGGACAACCTGCCCTAGACAGAATTTCTCGTTGTGCTGGTCACTGTTTCTGGAAGGGGTGATTGTGGATTTAAAACTATAGCACCTCGGGCGCCTGGGTGGCTCAGTCGTTAGCGTCTGCCTTCGGCTCAGGTCATGATCCCAGGGTCCTGGGATTGAGCCCCACGTCAGGCTCTTTGCTCAGTGGGGAGCCTGCTTCTCCCTCTCCCTCTGCTGCTCCCCCTGCTTGTGCTCTCTCTCTCTCTGTCAAATAAATAAAATCTTTAAAAAAATAAAAAAATAAAAAATAAAACTATAGCACCCATACCCTCTTGTAGGACAGGTAATAGAAGTATTTAGACAGCAAATATGATGGGTCTGTACAGTTCTCAGAATGGGTGTGTCCATGGGTTTTATAAGCATCTAAATTATTATGCCTGGTAAAGAAGGTGCTGATCAGGATTTTTGGTTCCGCTCGCTTGTGGAGGATACAGGTGAGAAGTCACCCATCAAGGCCCTTTATCCAAAGAGAGAATCCATACTGTCTTTTCAGCCACATGGACAATAGAGGATGAGCTTTCTGTTGAATGTCCATTCTTTCCACAAACATTTATTAAGTGCCTTCTAGAGTCAAGAAGCTAGACACTGAGGATAGTCTCCTACTGAAAAAGACAGATAAGGTTCCTGCTTTTGTGGAGATGATGGCCTAGTAGAGGAAGGCAATGAGAAAGTATATAAATGAGCAAATAGGGTAACATGGTGATAAGTCCTAGGTAGAAAATAAAACCAGGTAATGTGACAGAAAGTGACTGAGGGATGCCCCATTGGATGGGGGACAGGATGGGCTTCCTGGACAATTGATATTTGAGCAGACATTAAGGAAGAGTCAACATGTCAATATCTGGGGCGGAAGAGGAAACAACGGGTAGAATGTCCCAGCTACAGACCCAGCTTGGTATATTTGAGGAACAGAAAGAAGGCCAGTGTGGCTGGAGTGGAGTAAATGAGGGAAAGTGGTTCAAGATGAGGTTGGAGGGCTAGGCAGGGGCTGGGTCATATACCTGGTAGACCTCAGTAAAGAATGTAGATTTTTTTTTTTCTAAGTGTAATTCTGTAACTTGGCCACTAAGCAGGTTTGGAGGGATTTACGATTTAGTGTTTAGTGTTATGATTTAATTAAGAGCCCCACTAAGGGGGAGAGTAGACTTCCACCTTTCGATCTGTCCCTGTCTTAATTGATTACCTCTCAGTCTTGGGTGGGCCAGAGTCTGAAGGTGGAACTCTTCAGGAGAGTCATTTTTGAGATTTTACCAGTGATCTCTAACTCACTGACACCCCCGGTAAAATATCAGTGGGGAAAATCAGACCTCAGCTGGGAGTTGCAACTGGAAGTTTTCTTGTAGGACACAATCAAATACTAAACTAAGACAAAACATGTTCATAGCTGAGAGTGAGACTCTAATCTGTAGATCAGAAGGCAGCATAACTCTGAATTCCTACATACGAGTCAGGATTTTTCTGGTTTAGATTGGGGATTTTTTCTTGGCATCACAATTTATTACTGTCTCTTTTTAAGATCTTTCTTGTTGAGCAAGGTGGTGGATAAAGTGGCGTAAGCTATGCTTGAGATGTCTTAACACCTTGGAGCACGTCATGTGCCAGCCCATTCTGGCCATCCCTGGCCCTCCCCGTGCTGACTCGGAGAATTTTCCCATTGGATGGGAGTCGTGCAGTTGCAGGTTTTCATCAGGGTGTGTTGTCATCCTAAAGGTTTAGTGACGTAGATGCGGTTCTTTTGGAATTCCAGCAGCTGAGTCCCACTCGAGCTGCAGAAGGTCAGCTCAGGACATCCAAGGAACTGAGAGCCTGGAGAGGACTTGCTTGTCTGCCCATGCAGGAAGTTTCAGCATGACTGACAATGAGGGGCTGATGATGCTGGTGGTGGTGAAAAATGCTGCTAGCTTGGGTCGAAAAAGGTGTCCTTCTTTGGCACCATAACTATTCCCCAATTTCCTCAGCTCCAGATGGAGTATATCCCAGGGGCTACACGGAGCTTTGTGTAAATGTTCACATTAGCAGAAGGATGGGGATCCCACTGAATCATCACCTCCTGTCAAAGAGCCAAGAGTTGTTCAGAAGGAAAAGTTTTTCCCAAAGAGGCTAAATCCCTAGTACTAATTAGTGGCAGTAGTGGTGTGTGTGTGTGTGTGTGTGTGTGTGTGTGTGTGTGTGTGTGTGTG
>NW_027397070.1:47102771-47160747 GCF_003265705.2 Callorhinus ursinus
TGTGTGTGTGTGTGTGTGTGTGTGTGTGTGTGTGTGTGTGTGTGTGTAGGTAATCCTGTGCCTCCACCGCTTTAAAATAGGCTCAGTCTTTTTGCTCACTGTGTGAGCCATAGGGTGAGTAACCTTGACCCCTAAAGCCCTCCTTCGGGTGTCATGTGTGTGTGAGTCCTGCAGGAATTGTGGAATGCTTCTCCTCCTGGGGTCCAGACATTTAGAATGAATAAATTAGAGGGTGGTGGTAACATGGTCATTGTCATTGCAGACAATGTGGCATTTATGTACGGGCACTGGCTGTCTATATCACGGGGCTCGATAACAAGGGCAAGTTTGATCTTTCATCATGAACCACTGGAGTGTTCTTTAGACACAGAGCCTGCACCAGCTGAAAATAGCCCCAACATCTTGTTATTTTCTCTTCCCCAATTTTTGCCTATTCATACCCAAGAATAAAAGACTCAGCCTGTTTGGCTTTTCCAAAGATTTAAAGAACCTCATCCATTGATGGCTAAGGACCCATAAAGGACAATATTTGCCTTGCTTGGATGAGGGTATTCATTCATTCATTCAACCATTCAAGAGATATTTATTGAACACCTACCATGGGACAGGCACTGTGCTAGGTGCTAAGTGACTATCAGTACATGAAAAAGACAAAGGCCAAAAGTGTGTAGATGTTAAACGAGTCTAAGAAGCGACTTCCCCAAGTCCCTGAAGGAGTTGATTTTGCTATATGCATCTTCCTGACTTCTGGTCCCGTGCTCTGACCACAGCCCTTCATCGCTAGACCACACTTCCCCAAATAAATAACTACTTCTGCATGCTGGGGACGGGTTGTGTGCGGCAGCATTTACGTAGGCGGCACAGACAGCAGCCTTTCACTTAATGTTGCAATAACACCAGGCTAAACAATGTGCACTGACTTCCAGAGTTACTGAACAAATGCTTGATGTGGGTCAGGTCTCTTAATTCAAATGCCAGAAAAGTGCAAAATAGGAAAAGTCTCCATCTGATAAGGAACAACTGTTGGGGAGAGATAGATTTGTTTTCAATTTGGGTTAAAATCAGATACGGGATTCTACCCTCCTTTTCACTTTTGGATACCCAAATAGGAGGAACTCAGCACATAGATAATCGCAAACTGCGTAAGTTCTGGTTATACGCTCAGACTCGTCCAGAACACAGAATCCCTGCCCTGCTGGAAGGCAGCACTATGCTCACAGAGGCACACATGCATCTGTCTCAGTCACCCTGACCTTGGCAAATGGCAAAAATAATTTCAATTGTTAGTTCTGATTTCCCTCTATTTTAAGGCTACACCATGTGAGTTCCATATTAAAAATGTGTGTTTGCAGCCCTGAAATGGATTGAGATGTGCGAGTACATCAGGATGATCACAGATTCGGATGCTCTGGCATTTCAATCTTTATCATGTCATTTCCCAGAGGACAGTGGATCCAGGTTCCATCTCTATTGTAGTCACTTCCTCTGAGCCTGCTCTCCAAACCCTCCCGTGTTCCATCTCATCCTAGTCTTACCTCTGTCCAAGCATTGGCTGCTACTCTGCAATTCTCTACTCATTTGTCAGTCTTCTCGCCAAGACTGGAGTCTCTCGGAGGGTAGGGCCTGGTCCACTCTGTTCATTACATTAAGTGCCAGCCCCCAGCACTCATAGGAGTGCGCATCCACAGCAGGCTCTCAATAGTTCTTCTTTTTTTTTTAAGATTTTATTTATTTATTTGAGAGAGAGAGAGCTTGAGAGAGAGAGAGAGAGAGAGATCACAAGCGGGGGGGAGGGGCAGAGGGCGGAGCAGACTCCCTGCTGAGCAAGGAGCCTGATGTAGGGCTCGATCCCAGGACCCCGGAACAAAGGCAGACGCTCAACTGACTGAGCCACCCAGGCTCCCTCTCAATAGTTCTTTGACAAATAAATAAAAGAATTATGAATTCATGGTTCTGTCTTTTTCAGAGGATGGATTTATTAAGTCTCCAGCGCTGTGGTCATAATGGTGCCAGGAGGGAAAGAGTTAAGCTATTTGAGAGGAGCCAGGTTCATCCAAAGACCCTTTTCCTTTTATTGGCAAACACAGTTTAAAGTGATATATGGGATAAATCCTGGATATAAAATCTTGACACACCCTTTAGGTGTTGGGCTGAGCCGGTTCAAACTCTGAAGGGGAAGTCAACGAAATCATTCTAGGTTTTCTCTTAAGTGGCCTGAGATCCAGTTATGAATGGAAGGCAAGGCCAGACCCAGGAATTCAAAGCTTGACCTACTTTGTCCCAGCTAATAAGAAGAGAGATGGATTTGCTCTCAGCTCTCATAACTTTTTTTTCCTTTTCTTTTCTTCTTCTTCTTCTTCTTTTTTTTTAATAATCAAGAACAGTGCAATATAGCCCGACAGATGAGAGAATTAGGAGAACCGAAGGCCGAAGAATTGCTTTGGGATTCAGGGCATCTCCGAAAAGTCTGTTTATGTATTATGTGTTTTTCCTTCTCTCTCTCCTTTTTTAGTGAGGGGGAAAAAAAAAGCGCCTGAATTCCCACCAACATAAACCAGGGACATACAATGATGAAATTCTGTTTTCACCTCTGCCTGCGACAGGGAATGCAAAAATAGCAAGTGGCCCAGTTCCACGAATCCCCGCCTCCCTGCCCTCCCAGCTCCCGCCGGGTTCTCATCTCTAAGAATGGAGGTTAGCGCCCGGCCGCGCGCGAGCCGCACGCAGCCCCCGGACCCGGAGGATGATGTCAGGCGGCGGGAGTGGCCGCAGCCGGGCCGGGGAGGCCGAGGCCCCGGGGGGAGCGAGGAGGGAGGGCGGCCTGGCCAGGCCGACTGCGCGCCCGGCCGCGCGGCGTCGCCTGGAGACAAGCCCCGGCGGCGCAGTGTTGCTGTAAACAGCCGCTTCCCTGTTACTATCTATAGCAGGATCGCCTGGCTCCGGGGTGCGGCGGCGGGAGGCAGGTCCGCGGTCCGGGCTCCCCGCGAGCCCCGAGGGATCCGCCCGCTGCCCTAATCCCGCCTCGCCCCTTTCCAGGGGCCCACCGTTGAGCCCCTGGCCCGAAAGAGTGGGGGAAGGGACACAGGGGCTCTGCTGGGATCTGCGACTTCGCGTCCCCGAGGAGGCTGGCGCGCTGGGACCCAGGCGGGGGCAATGTGACCCCCGGTGTCCTTTGCAGCGGAGGAGGAGGCTGGGGGCGTCTGGGGGCGAAACGCACTTCCGAGCACCTAGCCGCCCCCACCCCGTTTTCCAGGCCACAGAGCCGCGCCTGAGGTCCCAGCGGCCGAGGTCTCCCGCCTGGGAGCTGCTGGCCAGGATCCTTCCAGCGCCCCCGGTCCTCCCCCCTCCAAGTCCGCTCTGGAAAATCACCAGCTGTGGGCTGCCAGTAAGCCCAGCTTCCTGGGGGAACAGAACCTCATCTAACTCCTCAGCTCGGACTTGCGCTCCCCCAAAGGCTCTCTCCACCCTGTACCCCCCAGCTGACCCCCTTGTCCACATAGCAACCCCCCCAACCGCATCCCACTCCCCAGGCCTCAGCTCAGAGCCAGGCAAACGAACCCATCAGACATCCTTGCATGGAGGTTCTGCACAATGTTTACTGGCTAGTGTCTCAGATTTGACAGTAACAGTAATATCCCTAAGTATGGCCGAGAAAAAGAAAATGCGCCTTTTTTCCTTAAAAACGAAACAAAACAATTAAAATTAAAATACCCAACATCGTAGATAAAGTAGGTTATCGTATTCTCTTATTTTGGATCTCCCGACTTTCTGCTTCCAAAAGCGGTTAACAGTCCTAGCATTGCTCCAGACTGGGGGCTTGAGGGTCTGCTTCCACAGTTTGCACAGAATTACGACTAGAATTGGGAAAGGCAAGGGGGTGGGGGGAGGCGCATTCCTTCTGGGGCCGAGGCTTAAGCCCTCGGGCTGTGTACCTGTTTTTCCCAAACCTGAGCCCCAGCACGTTTCCGGGGTTCCGTATACCAGTAAAAAGGCTCTCCCAGCCCATCCCCCCACCCCGCCCCGGGAACAAGGGTCCGCATTGAACCAGGTGCGAACGTTCGCTCGCGTTCTTCGCCTTTCCCGCCTCCCCTCCCCCGGCAGCGGCCCCCGCCTCCCCCCGCGCTGCACCCTCGGTGTTGGCTGCAGCCGGCGAGCAGTTCCCGTCAATCCGTCCCCCCTTACACAGGATGTCCATATTAGGACATCTGCGTCAGCAGGTTTCCACGGCCGTTCCCTGCCGTCGTGGGGGGAGCCATGCCCGGAGTCCCTCATCTTAGGGGGTCCCCGAGACCCCTAAGACCCAGATTACTAAACACTCAGGAGAAAATAAAACACGCCAAGACGGTAGGCGGGAAGCTGCGAGGGCGACGGAGGCGGCGAGGAGGTCGCAGAGGTGCCCAGGTCCTCTCGCCACCCCCCTAGCTCCTCGATGGTAGCGCCCATGACGTGTGTGGGGGCTCATTCATAGAATGCTGTTATAAAAGCAGTGGCTGCGGCGCCTCGTACTCCAACCGCATCTGCAGCGAGCAGCCCAGAAGCCGAGACAGAGCCGGCGGCGGCGCAGCGAACGAGCAGTGACCGCGCTCCTACCCAGCTCTGCCCCGCAGCTCCTACCTGTCTCTGCCCCTCAGCCCCTCGCCCCGGCCCAGACTCACCGCGACCATGATGTTCTCTGGCTTCAACGCCGACTACGAGGCGTCCTCCTCCCGCTGCAGCAGCGCCTCCCCGGCCGGGGACAGTCTCTCCTACTACCACTCACCGGCCGACTCCTTCTCCAGCATGGGCTCTCCCGTCAATGCTCAGGTGAGGCGGGCTTCGCGCCGCCGCGGGGCCCCGGGATCACCGGGGAGGAGACACCGGGGCGGGACGCTCGGGAAGACGAGTCGCGGACCCCTTTGACCTGGGTGGGAGGCTGCCCCTGCCGGAGCAGCCTTGTCTCCGGAGCCCCGCACTTTGTTCCGAGCGCACGCACGCTTGTCATAGTAAAAATTGGTTCTCCTCTGCCGCGGCAGGCTCATCCTGAGCTGCCCTCGGACCGCGCTCTCTGCCTGGTCTCTGACATTCGCTGGGGCAAAACGTGTCCCAAGCGAAGACTCGCGAACTAGAGCCTGGCTCCTCCGGGAGGCGACAGAAAGCGGCAATCCCCCCTCCCTTAGCAGCCTGGAGCAGGGAGGAGGGGCGGGGGAGGAGGGTGAAGCCGGCGGGTGTGTAAGGCAGTTTCATTGATAAAAAGCGAGTTCATTCAGGAGACTCCGGAGCGGCGCCTGCGTCAGCGCAGACGTCAGGGATATTTATAACAAACCCCCTTTCAAGCGAGTGATGCCGGAGGGATGAGGGGGACGCAGCAGCAGGGTGGAGGAGAAAGGCACTGCGTTGCGGATTTCTTGAGAGGGAACGGGGAGCCCTTCCATCCAGGATGAGGGGCATATAAAAAGACCCGAGCAGTCCCGGGCATGCTTCTCCTCTCTCTCTCTCTCTCCCTGCTGCATGCGGCACTGGAAACTCGGCTCGCCCCACCTGTGTCCGGAACCTGCTCACTCACGGCAGCTTTCCCCCTGTGCTTCGTTCTAGGACTTCTGCACGGATCTGGCCGTCTCCAGTGCCAACTTTATCCCGACGGTGACTGCCATCTCCACCAGCCCGGACCTGCAGTGGCTGGTGCAGCCCACCCTGGTCTCCTCCGTGGCCCCATCACAGACCAGAGCCCCCCACCCCTATGGAGTCCCTACCCCCTCGGCTGGGGCTTACTCCAGGGCTGGAGTTGTGAAGACCATGACGGGAGGCAGAGCTCAGAGCATTGGCCGGAGGGGCAAGGTGGAACAGGTGAGGAGTTCTTCTTCAGCACCTATCTCTCAGTAGGGAGCATGGGTTGGCATTGGTGGAGGGGGGGTGAAGCCACTACATAGAATTCACTACATATCCTCAATGGAGAACCCTGGCTCTAAGCCATTTCCATCCCAGGCCAGACTCTGATAGTCCCACCCCAAGAAATACTCTAATAATTTCTTCCCTAAGAGGTTCCTATCTCATGCTTTTAGACTGGGCTCTTCTTTGTTCTCTTGCTGAGGATCTTATTTTAAATGCAAGTCACACCCAGCCGGCAACTGCAGGTTAGAAATGGCTTCCTAGCAGAGGTGCCAGGAAGCTGGGAAGCAGTAGGGGCCACTTTAGCTGGGGTGGATGAACAGAGCTGATGGCAGACCTTGTTACTGACTGTTGGTCTTTTTGAAAATTATTTTTCTAGTTGTCCCCAGAAGAAGAAGAGAAAAGGAGAATCCGAAGGGAGAGGAATAAGATGGCCGCAGCCAAGTGCCGGAACCGGAGGAGGGAGCTGACTGACACACTCCAAGCGGTAGGTAGATCCTGTGGGTCACTACTTTTTCAAACTTAGGGGGAAAGTTGGAGACTGGGTATTGGGGAGCAGGGTCCTTGAGTAAGCCCATGTCTTATGCTTTGCTCTATCCCTCTGTATTATACAGGAGACAGACCAGCTAGAAGATGAGAAGTCTGCTTTGCAGACCGAGATTGCCAACCTGCTGAAGGAGAAGGAAAAACTGGAGTTCATCCTGGCAGCTCACCGACCTGCCTGCAAGATCCCCGATGACCTGGGCTTCCCTGAAGAGATGTCTGTGGCTTCCCTAGATCTGAGTGGGGGCCTGCCCGAAGCTGCCACCCCCGAGTCCGAGGAGGCTTTCACCCTGCCCCTCCTCAATGACCCTGAGCCCAAGCCCTCCGTGGAACCCGTCAAGAGCATCAGCAGCATGGAGCTGAAGGCCGAGCCCTTTGATGACTTCCTGTTCCCAGCATCGTCCAGGCCCAGCGGCTCTGAGACCGCCCGCTCTGTGCCAGACATGGACCTGTCTGGCTCCTTCTATGCAGCAGACTGGGAGCCCCTGCATGGTGGCTCCCTGGGGATGGGGCCCATGGCCACAGAGCTGGAGCCTCTGTGCACCCCCGTGGTCACCTGTACTCCCAGCTGCACTACCTACACGTCTTCCTTCGTCTTCACCTACCCCGAGGCTGACTCCTTCCCCAGCTGTGCAGCTGCTCACCGCAAGGGCAGCAGTAGCAACGAACCCTCCTCTGACTCGCTTAGCTCGCCCACGCTGCTGGCCCTGTGAGCAGGCAGGGAGGGGAGGCAGAAGGCACCCCTGAGTGCCACTGCCCGAGTTGGTGCATTACAGAGAGGAGAAACACGTCTTCCCTCGAGGGTTCCCGTAGACCTAGGGAGGACCTTATCTGTGCGTGAAACACACCAGGCTGTGGGCCTCAAGGACTTGAAAACATCCACGTGTGGACTCAAGTCCTTACCTCTTCCGGAGATGTAGCAAAACGCATGGAGTGTGTATTGTTCCCAGTGACACATCTGAGAGCTGGTAGTTAGTAGCATGTTGAGCCAGGCCTGGGTCTGTGTCTCTTATCTCTTTCTCTTTAGTCTTCTCATAGCATTAACTAATCTATTGGGTTCATTATTGGAATTAACCTGGTGCTGGATATTTTCAAATTGTATCTAGTGCAGCTGATTTTAACAATAACTACTGTGTTCCCGGCAATAGTGTGTTCTGATTAGCAATGACCAATATTAAACTAAGAAAAGATATGACTTTATTTTCTAGTAGATAGAAATAAATAGCTATATCCATGTACTGTAGTTTTTCTTCAACATCAATGTTCATTGTAATGTTAACTGATCATGCATTGTTGAGGTGGTCTGAATGTTCTGACATTAACAGTTTTCCATGAAAACGTTTTATTGTGTTTTTAATTTATTTATTAAGATGGATTCTCAGATATTTATATTTTTATTTTATTTTTTTCTACCTTGAGGTCTTTCGACATGTGGAAAGTGAATTTGAATGAAAAATTTAAGCATTGTTTGCTTATTGTTCAAAGACATTGTCAATAAAAGCATTTAAGTTGAATGCGACCAAGCTTGTGCTCTTCATTCTGGAAGTTTTGTAAGGTTCTGAAAGGTATTGGAGACCAGTTTGTCCAGAAGGGTGGCTCCTGGAGGGGGACACGCCCCTTTGTTTGATCCCGTATCAAAAAGGAGAAGGAAGCTCTAGAGCTGATGTTGGAATGTCTTACAAATACATGTGTTCACATGGTGGTGCTAAGATTCTCTAGCAGATCTGCGGTGGGAATTGACTGTGCAATAGCTTTTGTGGGAACATGTCTGCCTGCTTCTCTCTCTGTTTTGAAAGTCAAAGGGGGAAATATTTAAATCTAGTTGTGCTTATATTAAGTTGAAATGTCTTAATCTTAACGGGGTCCTTTTGGCAAACAGAATTAAGCTTTGTATAAACCACTTTAACTTCTTATTCCCCCAAAATTATGTGAGGGGTTACTCTCACCTTAAAGGTGAGCAAATTGAAGAATGGTTAGAATGAATGACTTTCTCAGTGTTCCACTAGAGAGATTCAAGTCTTAACTTCCTCATTCCTTACCCTATCTCTAAGGCTGAGCTGTCTTTTAATACTCAGTTAAAAAAGAAAAGAAAAGAAAACTTCTCAGGCCTAAATCCCTACATACATTTAGTTGGACTATCTTTATTCTCACAAGGAAAGGAGGACTATTGTCCTATCCCTTAGTAATAAGTACCTTGTAACTTCTGACATTTCTTGAACATCATATGCCTGCCATTTAGCTTACACTGGGGGTGGAGAAAACTGGCTCTGAGAATTTGAAAGGGATCTCGAACAGTACAAATAATGGTTGATCATTCAGTAAATAAAAAGTTACATAATAGCTCATTACAGAGAAGTCAACATGACTCTGAATAAGCTGTAACTTAGAACCTTTATCATCTTAAAGAAGAACATGACCTTTGTCCAGGGCACCTCTAGTAATGGGGCCCTTACACGCACATGCACAGACCACAAAGGGAGGAGCCCTTCCCTCTGCTGCTCTCAGGTACCACGCTGGCCCCATGCTTGGAAGCCAGAGACCATCCTTCCACACCTGCCTGGGGCAAGAGAGCTTCAGTGCTAGCCTCCCAATGCTTTGGTGATAATGAAAATCACTGGGTGGTTATGGGGTGTCACACTCAGTCAAGCTGAAAGTTTTAATTGAAAATGACAGTTCCATTGAGGTTGGAGTTCTCACCTCTGATCTCCCTGTGCCTCACACAATAATTGACATTTGAAACCAACTTACTTTAGGCTCTTAAGAGCACTGATACATCACATACCACTTGCATATTACTTTTGCCTGTCTTGCAATAATGGAAGTGGCTTTAGACTCCCTGTTTGCTATTTCAGAGGGTAAATTTTCCGTAGTCTTTATTATTATTATTATTATTATTATTATTATTATTATTATTTTAGAGAGTGAGTGGGGGAGGGGCAGAGGGAGAGGGAGAGAGAGAATCTTCAGCAGTCCCACGAGCCTTGGCCGGGGCGGGGGGTGGGGTGGGGTGGGGGTGGGGTGCTCGATTTCACAACCCTGAGATCATGACCTGAGCCAAAATCAAGAGTTGGATGCTCAACTGACTGAGCCACCCAGGCACCCCTCTGTAGCCTTTAAATATGGCTTAGACTAATTACAAAATTACTGTAACTAACACCCAGATCTGAAATAACAAGATGAGATACCCTGTAAGGAAGCCAGCTGGCTCCCCTTACATGTACAGAAATAACCCATGGAAGGAGATTTTCCAGGTGGAGAAGTGTGGCTGGACCTCAGCTCTGGACACTGAACTGCTCCCAGGACCTGACTAATGGCCCCTGTTAATCCCATGCTGACTAGAGAAAGAACACTGCTTTCCCTTTGACAGCCTTAGCCTATGTCCAGACGCTTCCTCTAGTGCACCATAACCCAGTGGAGACCAGGCTGCTCTATCAACAAGACCACATTGCAGGTCCAGGAAGAGGTACTTGCATATAAGGAATTCTCTTAACAGGCTTCTCAGAGGCCAGAGTGTGCTCCATAGGAGTGACATCCCACCAAGCTCCCTGTGGATTATTCTCGTGGGATCAAGAGAAGAAAGGAATTCCCTCTCTTTCAGCCAAAGGACTCTTCCGAAAAGCTCCTTTCCCGAGTCAGGATTCAACAACTCCCACGGATGGTGGATTCTAGGAATGTTGACTTCCTCTTGGGAAAGACTGATCTCTACCCACAAGATATGACCTCACTCTGGTCTTAACAAAACAACTATCCCAAAAGATAAAAAAGATAGACATATAATAGAAAGGGATGGGAATAAGGATAGGAGGGGTCATTTCTTTATGGGGAACATGTCTACTTTAGCTCATCAGTGGATCCCCAGACCTGTCTCAGTGTCTGGTGCATAGTACAGGGTTAAGAAATATTTGCCTGGTGGGTGAAAGAATACATTCTGCACTATTTCCATGAGCAGAAATAAATTCCACACGTACTCTCTAAATTCTCCCATTCCAAGGGCGCCTGGCCAGCTCAGTTGGTAGAGCATGTGACTCTTGATCAGGGTCGTGAGTTTGAGCCCCACACTGGGTGTGGAGCCTACTTAATTAAAAAAAAAAATCTCCTATATCCAGACCCTTTTATGATATTAAGCAATGGGGATTTCACCTCTTTTATGTCTGGCTTCAACACATGCCCCACTCTGTCCTTGGCTTCTGGAATTCATCGACTGCCTCCTCTGGATTACCTCTGCCCATTTAATTTCAAAGTGAATACCCTGCCGTAGTGTTTCCACCTCCAAATTAATTTTAGATAGAAAAAAGGAAGAAGAAAAAAATATTTATCTCTATACAATAGTGGATTATAGATTCTGTATTGTCTTTGCACATCCCTGCATCATGTGCAATTATTAAAATTAAAGGGTAGCGTTTAGCAATTTGTTCTAATAAGAGTAATTTTGTATCAGCAACAACTTTCCATGTGTGAATGAAAGTAAATCAATTGCTATCTTTAATTAAAGGACAAAGGCGAGACTCAGGCAAAGGAAAAGTTCTCAGGTGATTATTCTGAGAGCACCTGAAGTTTCAGTGTTTTTCAAACCAAAAAAAAATCTAAAACCAAAAAAAAAATCAATCTTTAAACTATGTATGAGATTTCATCTAAGCACAGAATAATCAGATAATAAACGAGATGTGAGCATCATTTGAATGATGAACATCAGATTGCTTTAAGGTGTGCTATTTTGCTATTAACATTAAAGAGCTGACTCCTGACCCCTCCCCATCTCCTTCTCATCCTTTTCCCCTGCAGGCACCCTGCTCACCAGCCTTCCTTCCATTCTTGACACAAAGCATGTTTATCCCTGCTGCGGGGCCTTTGCACTTGCTGTCCCTCTGCCTGAGCCCCTTTTCCAAGGCTGACTCCTTCCTGTCATTCAGGACTCAGCTCAAAGGACATCTCCTCCAGGAGGCCTTCCCATATCATTCTATCTGAAGTAATCTCTGTGCACATTTCCTCCCCATGACTCTGTCTCACTATCCTGCTTTGTTTCCCCATAGCACATGTCACTGTCTGCAACATCTAATTAATGTGTTTTTTTCCTTTTTAACAAATTTCTGCCCTTCACCACTGCATTGTAAGTTCCATGTGAGGGGGGGCCCTTTTCTGTCTTGATCACTTCTGTATCCCCAGTATCTATTAGGCACTCAGATGCTTGTTAAATGGATGAAGACAGAAAAATAAATGAAGGCAGCTGAAAACTACAAAAATATCTAAAGGGAGATAAATAGAATTTAAAGGTAAAGGTAAGCTGTGTATTTCACAGACTTCTTCCTGGGTAGAAGAGCATGTCCTTTGTTTAAAAAAATTCCTGTCAAGGGTTCTACAATATTAAGGTGAGGAAGTAGCTAGCGTGGGAAGAAATTTTAAGAGGCACCAAAAATACAAGCATACTGCAGGTCAGGGACACTTCCAGACTAATTACAAATTGAGAAATTTGTTTCAACATCAAATGAAGAATGGATGTATAGGTGAATATAGGTATAATCATCTTCAAAGGAACAAACCTATGGTTTTCACTCTTGTTCATATGAAATTTTAGACCTTCACACAGATCCACTTGAGTTCACTGATGCCTAGCAATTGGTAAGCTAATGTATAAAGCCTACAATTTAGTCTGCATTGGAATAGAAGAATAAGGGTTAGCTGTTTTTACTGTCATTGTTGATATCAATGTCATTATCATAATCATCGTTTGCAGGAATGTGCCCAGACCTGAGGGAAAACAGTTGGGAATAGAGTGTACTGAATTCTGATGAACGAGTTCAAAGTTCCTGAAGGGAGCTGGCTGGATAGATTTCCACTTTCTTTGCACCCAGGAGAAAGCAACAGTAGCATAAACTGGTTGAGTTCAGAGCTATTCATTTCAGTGGCTTCCTACACTCACTCAAGGACGAAACTAAGTTGCTTTTCCTTTGCCCAAGGGCAGAAAGGGCTCTTGCCCATTGTCCCAGGGAGGCTACCTGGCCTAATGGCCATCAGCTCTTCTTAATTAATAAGCCCTTTTTACTTTCAGCTCACACTGACAAGCGCTTAGGTTTGGATCAGTTGATTAGGATAAGAACCTGGAGGGGTTGGTTGGATAGTTCCATTAGGAGCAGACCCCCAGGAAGGAGGACTTGTTAAAGGATGAGGAGCAAGAAGCAGCACCTTCATCCTAAGGGTGGATGGCACAGGCCCCAGTGGCTGCCATGTTTACTTTGGGGAACAATTTATGGTCAGATCTACAGAAACAGTGGTTGATTTTCAGGCTTTTTGATCAATTATGAGACTCTCATCACAGCTATAATTATCAAAACTATGATAAGTTAATCTAGATTTGAGAAATTGGATCCAATATAGCAGAGTGGTTCAGAGCATAGACTCAGCTTTGAATCCTGGCTCCCTGACCTTGGGCAAGTTACTTCACCTCTCTGCACCTTAGTTTTCCCATTAGTAAAAGGGGGATAATTGTACCTACCTCTTGGGGTAGCTGCAAGTATTAAAAAAGTTATGTATTGGGTGCTCATTATGGTGTAGATATGTTAGCTATTATTTATTATCTCTATAATTAAGGGAGATGGGGGTCAGGGGAGAAAATATTTACCCTCTGGAGCAAGCATAGGCTTCATTTAATTCAATAAAAAGTCTCTGGGTGTCTATTATTTATCAGGTGCTGGTTTCAGATGGGAGCAAGACACAGTCCTGTACTCAAAGACTTCATGGTCTAGGAAGGGAGAAAAACATGTAGGTGCATACATCATAATACACCATAACAGTGAAAACAGCAGATGCAAAGGTTGCCCAGAAGAGGGAGTGATGAACTCTATCGGGGGGAGTCTCTGAGCAGGTGACCTCTGAGCTGGGCTTTGAAGATGGAGTTTGCTAAATGAGCAAGTGCCAGGTGGAAGGATTCCAGGAGGCAGAGGATAGCACTATAAAGACACAGACTCATAAAACACACTTGCTTTTGCTGGACTATAAAATGTGGGTGGAGGGGGGAGGAGGAGAGGAAGGGGGATGTAAATTATAAAGCATCATATAAGTACATTTGATTTCATTTACATTAATATTGCAGCATCAAAGTGGAAGGGGTTGGAGATAGGTCAAGAAGAGGTAACTGTGGCCAGCTCATGAAGAGCCTGGTATTTACTTGCTTCAGTTGTGTGTAGGCTGAACCGAGGCAGTGGTGGTGGGAATGGAGAAGGAACAAGAGGTAATTAAGGGGTAGGGTTGGTGGGGCTTGGTGATTGAGTGGATGTGGGAGGTGAGGGAGGGAGAGGAATCCAAGTCACCCTTAGGTTCACTGGGCTTGACACACAAGGAGGCTGTATGACTGTGGAAGAAGGGCCCGTTTGGGGGATGAGAAGGTCAGACCCATGTTGGGTATGTGGAGCTTGCCATGCCCGTGAACATCCAGGGGGGGGGTGTAGGCAGTTGGAATCGCACATTAGAGGTTCTATATGTGAGTTTATAGAGTTTGCCTGGAGGCATGTGGTTGGGATAGAACCTGGAGCCCTAGGGTATAATATTGGTAATGGCTAACATTTCACGCATACTTGCTGTGTGCCAGGCTGTGCCATGCATCTCCCAGGCAATGCCAAATCAGGGACCATATTTGCTTCGCTCATCGTTCTACCTCCGGTAACTGGCACATCCTGGGCACACGGTAATGATTTTGTTGAATGGAGGCTCTCATTTAGTCCTCACAACCACTCTATGGGGCAGATGGTATTAGGATCCTCCTTTTACAGACAAGGAAAATGATCTAGGAAAGATTACGCTGACCAAGGTCACACACTTGTAAGCAGCAGATCTGAGATTTGAAATCATCTCTCTGTGACTGTAAAGTCCGAAGTGCTTAACAGTTTTGTTAGAAGGTTAACATCTGCTCCTAAAAACATACTTATGTGACCTAGGGTGAGACTCGAACCCCTCTGAGACTGCCACATCAGGAGTGGGTTTCAAAAATCTCAGAGCTCCCTTTCCAGCTTCAAAACTCTGACGTCAAGACGACTCCTGTGGAGATGCACTGCAGGGGCCCACACCCCGTCATTGAGGGCGGAAGGCCTG
Source organism: Callorhinus ursinus (assembly GCF_003265705.2). Taxonomy (NCBI): domain Eukaryota; kingdom Metazoa; phylum Chordata; class Mammalia; order Carnivora; family Otariidae; genus Callorhinus; species Callorhinus ursinus. The sequence continues at coordinate 47,117,262 of NW_027397070.1, forward strand.
AGGAGTTGCCGCAGGCCTACCTCCCTACACCAGGAGCATCCAGGTGGGAGCCGTCTGTCCCAGGTGCAGGCCAAGCAGGTGGATTAGGGCTCTATTCCCGGACAACAGATTATCACCAATTTAGCAGCTTGAAACAACACTCATGTCTCCTCTCAGTTTCTGTGGACTCAGTGATTTAGCTCTGTCCTCTGTTCAAGGTCTCGCAAAGCTGCAATCAAGGTGTCAGCTGAACTGAGTTTTTAGCCAGATGCTTGAATGGGGAAGAGTCTGCTTCTGAGCTCACTCTGGTTGTCACAGACTTTATTTCCTCATGATTGTATATCTAAGGCCTGACTTGCTGCTGGCTCTTGGCCAGAGGCCACCGTCAGGTCAAGGAGGTGGCTTCCTCAACATGGTTGTTCACTTCATCAAGCCTGCCAGGAGAACCTACTAGTGTGTGCTGGTTAGATGGATATCTATATCATCTATAACTATATCTACATATCTCCCTTATATAGCGATAGATATAGTAGATAGATAAATAGTGCATATTATATAACATCGGAGTAACATCCCATCACCTTTGCCATATTTTATTGCTTAGAGGCAAGTCTTAGTTTCCACCTCTACTCAAGGGGAGGGATTTACACAAAGGTGTGGACACCAGGAGGTAGGAATTACTGGGGGTCCCCCGAGGGTCTGTCATCCACAAAGGGTCACGTTACCTACTGAGAATTTACAAGTAATAATAAATCCAGCTAGGGCGCCTGGGTGGCTCAGTTGGTTAAGCGACTGCCTTCGGCTCAGGTCATGATCCTGGAGTCCCGGGATCGAGTCCCGCATCGGGCTCCCTGCTCGGCAGGGAGCCTGCTTCTCCCTCTGACCCTCCCCCCTCTCATGTGCTCGCTCTCTCTCATTCTCTCTCTCTCTCAAATGAATAAATAAATAAAATCTTAAAAAAAAATAAATCCAACTAAAGTTGGTCTGCTTTTTTATTAATGCCATGAACTGTCAAATACTTCTTCCTGAAAAAAAGTCTTTTGTTGTTTTAAGGTCTGAACAGTTGCTGGGATTGCTGTTGAGTTTTCACAATGCATAGGTAAGCTTCATTTTTAAAATTACTTATCTTTTAATGCATTGTATTCTACATGGAAGTAAACTCCAAGTTATACTAACAGTTGGTTCCCAACACATGGACTTAGCTATATGCCTTCATTTTACGAGTAAAGCTGTAATGGTTCAGAGTCATTTGAGATTGTTTTGGGTGCAGTGCACCTCTCCAACTCTCTGGTAGTACACAGTGCTGTGTTTAAATAGATTTGAAATAAATGAGGACAACAGTGACTGTAAAGACTGAGAAATTGTACTTGAGTTACTTCAGTTCTGTTATATATATGACCGTGTGGAGTTTTTGTGTTTAAAATTTAATACTGTGAAGGGAGCGATGCAAACTGAGAAGTGTGATGTTCTTAGTTGGTAAATACACATCTCAGCTAATACAGGAAATACTTTACTAAATTTTAGTATTAACCTTAAAGTGGAAAATTCCCTTACAATATTTATTGTAAAACTGAAAAACGATTCAGGAAAACAAAACATTACAACATGATTTAGTAGTTGCCTAATACTTGGTGAGCTACTGTTTTGCTGCTTAGGAATAAAAATAGCTTGCCCTAATTTGGCTCACCATGGGCTAGACTCTTCCAAATACACACTCACACACACTCACTCATATCTGTATGAACTCGTTAAAACAACCCTAGCAGGTGAGTCCTGCTATCAATCTTATAAAGAAAATAATCTGGGGCACAGAAGGCTTGTGATCTGCTCCAGATCATCCAACTAGAGTGGCAGAGCTGGAATTTGAACCGGGTAATGTGGCTCCAATCCCTGAATTCTTAGCCGCTAGTGAGAAAAGACAAAGCAAAACCAATATCCCCGACAACCCTGCAGGCCGATGGAAGCCCTTCAAAAAGGACAGGAGGGCTGCTTTCTGTTCCAGACCGGCCCCTGCTGGATCCTGGGCGGAGGGAGAGCGGGCTTCCCGAGGGGGTGCTCTCTGGGCGTCGCCTTCTCTGCCCTCGTCTGCCAGGCCCAGGTTTCTCCTGGCCCTTCCCAGCTTCCGGCCCTTTGCTCCAGGCCAGGTCGCAGGGTCAGGAGCTCGCGAGTCCTCTATTTACTGTTTGGTTTCCATGGTGACACGTAGGCGCCGTCAGCGCCTCCCGTCACGGGCCCCGCAGCGCGGCCCCCACCCGGCGCCGTGACGTCTGCCCGCCGCTTCCGCTCTGCCCATATTTGGCGTAGCCCGCGGGTCGCCGGTCGGGAGGAGGCTGCGAGCCGGACGCCCGCCCCGCCCCACCCCCTAGTCCCGGCCACGCCCCCGCGGGGGTGCTGCCGGACGCTCTGTGTCATGCGCCCCCCGCCCCCGCCCCTTCCCGCAGATCCGAGGTGCGGCGAGGGACGGGGGCGTTAAGGAGCCTTAGAGAGGGCGTGGGTGATCGGATGAGCTCTGAGGTCTCTAAATATTCCTTGACTCTTTGAGGCTGCAGGCAAGATTTGGGGCTGTCTCGTCCGTCCCGGGTGGGTGAGCTCGGATCACGATTTTCTCACTCGGTGCCGGAAATCATGGAAAGAACCATCCCTAGCCTAACTCTTATTTTATAGGCTCGAGCTTAAAATTCTCGCCCATGGCGCAGTGGAAAGCTTTGAAGCTGGAGGCTCTGGGATCAGTGTTGCCCCTTGGGGGATAAGTGACCTTGGGAAGGGTCACTTCCCTTTACCCGGCCTGGTAAAAGGAGCTGTGGGGGTGGGTGGAGTGATCGTATGTTTGCAGCAGTCTCGGTCAGGTTTGTGAGGGGGGGATCGTCCATCACCTTCGAACTATCCCGTATCCACATGGCATAATTGGAATGTCAGTGAAGCTCGCTGAGGACCCCTACAATTCTGATCCTTATAGTAACTGGATTTGTGTGGCTCTTTGAGCCTTGCTCGTATGAGGCGCTTAATTAACTCAGTTAACTGACTATTGAATGAATCCTAGGCAAATTACCTTCGGATTTCACCTTCATAAATCCGGAACCCCGCAATTCCTCTTACAGGCCGAAGGAAGAATATTGCGATGATTAATAATCGCGCAGCAGGGTTGCTGATGTAAAGCGATTTGCAGATGTAAAGGGCAATAAGCATTCCTGGGAGGAATCCAGCGAGATTCCAGAAGTCTCTGAGGGAGCCGTGGGTGTATGCCGCCAGGCCCTGAGGGCGGGGGTGAGGCGGGCAGTGCCGCAGAGGCCACTGCTGGGGACTCGACTGGCTGCCGGCATGGGGCTAACTCTTCAAGCTGCTCAGTCGCGCGCCCCTCCGCCCCCCAATTCCCCAGTTTCTCTGGCCAGAGGACTGTATGTTTTCCAGAATATCAGAGCTGGAACGCACGTCAGACATTTCCGTCTAATCCAGCCTTTCTCTTTCACAAATGGGGAAACTAAGGCTCAGAGAAGTTGATTCATCCATCCAAACTTGCACAGCTAGTTAAGAGACAGATAAAGATGAGGATTTCTGACTTCAAACTAGAGTCCTTTCCACCTCACCTCTAAACCCCTGTGCTCTTGTGGCTTGGGGACCCTGCTGCCTGGCTCAGATGGTGGGCTGTGCAGTAAAGCTAAGTACTGACTGCAGGCCTCCTAAAGGATGCCAGTGGGACACCTTCTGCTCTACACAGCCCACAGCCCGACCCCAGGGCCTGCAGTGATGTCCAGGAGGTGTGTACTGCCAGAGCCACAAGTATTTCTCCTTACAGTGCCTGGAACGGCTTCTCTTGTCCAGAGAACCCGAGTTGGCTGTCCTGAAATCAGGCTTAGACTAGCAGTAGGTCATTTTTCATAGTTACCCAAGCCCTGCATTAAGCTTTCCTCAGCCAAGACAACAGCAGAAGGCGTGTAGCCCGAACCCGTGGGAACCCCTTTTTGCTCATTAGAAGGTCTTTTCATGGTACACAGAGGTTGGATTCTGTAGGGGAATGCCTCATATGTCCCCGTCTCTCTTCCCTGTCCGTCTCAACCAACTTCCTTTTACATTCCACATTCTATTTCTTCCCTAACTTCTAGACTGAGTATGAAGGCAGCTCAGACTGAGAAGACTGGTGCCCACCGCTGGCCGCAGTCATCTCTACCGGCTGATTGGGAGGCCCCCTGGTGGACGTGTGAGGCACAGCGCCCTTCTCCAATTCCAGAAGCAGCACCGTGGTGGTGCACTAGAGGAAGGAAGGGCTCTTTGTTCACTCGGATAGAAATGGCAAAATTTGGCAGAAGAAAAATAATCCCACCCCTTTCTCTTTCTAGTTTATTTCTGAGGATCTGGTCCGTTGGGATGCAGAAAAGACTTGTGTTGTTTCTCTTGCCTGGACTGTATTTTTCCTTCCTGCTTATCCAAACTCTGCCCCCTTTTCAACCCCTGTTTCGAGTTCTGCCTCCTTCATAACAATCTTTCTTACTCCCTCTCCTATATATCTTTTAAATACAGCTGAGCACAGGCCCAGCACACAGAGTGCACACTTACATATGTCATCAGTGTTGTTTCCTTGAGGGCGGGAGCCAGGTTTTTGTGTCTGTGTTCATAGACTCCATATGCCCAGCACAGGGCTGGCGACAGAAACTGCTCTCAATAAGCTCTTGCTGATTAATTGATAAATTAATTGATTAATCTCTGCAAAAGCAAACTCTAAGCCTTCGCTTCGACCAACGTTCCATAATTGTCAGTTCTTTGGGGGAATCTAGATAGTGACCTAACCAAATATCGCCTTGCACAATAAGTAGTTCCACAAAGAATTTCACAAGAGAACAACACCCCCCCCCCCCCGAGAGGGATGAGGAAGTTTGAAGTGGACTCTCAAAGATGTGGAGGAGGGTGGCCATGTGGAAAGGTCAAAGGACGAAGAATTAGGAGGGAGAGGCCTCTGTTCCTGGGCTCAGAGAGGCAGCTTAGGCTCTAGAGCCCGGTGTAGATCCGGACTGCCCCACCTGCTGTGTGGCCTGCTTTTAAGCAAGTTCACTGCCCTCTCTGGGTGCCAGTTTCTCATCTGTACAAATAAGTACCCATCTCCTAGTAATAGGATGAGGATAAACTGAGTTGCTATTTGCCAAGTGCCCAGCACATAAGTGCTATATAACAGTTTGTAAATGAATTTTCCAACTAAGATGTCTTGTCAATGGGATGGGGATTATTATACGATCTCTCGGTTCCCTTTCACACCAGCCTTCCAGGACAGTGCATGAGCTCTGGGGTCAGGCAGGCCTGAGTTGACTCTTGTCTCTGTTAGCAGTTGTGTGACTTTGGGCAAATTGTTCTACTTCTTGGAGCCTTGGTGTTCTCATCTGTGAAATGAGGATAATTGTGTCTGCCTCAAAAGACCAGTGTGTGCATTGCATGCTTGTGAGGTACCTAAAGCATAGAAGGAGCATAATAAACAGAAGCGATGGTTATTATTGACGAGAGGAGCCATACATAAAGAAGAGGGTCTCCAAAATCTATGATGTTTCAAGAAAGAGTGAGCGTATTGAACAGCCACAAGGCCAGCTCAGCCATGGAGCTCGGGGTGGTGAGGGGGGAAGGCCTGGGTCTGGGCCATGACTGGATATCACAGGCACTGAAGAAACCAAGAATGGTTTGTACATCAGCTCTAGAAACATTTTCTGCCCGAAGGCTGCGCTGAGGGTGTGGACCCAGTGGGGTTGGGTGCCAGTTGTAGGTCCTTCTGCACTCCTTCCCAGGAGAGGAGACTCGACATGTTGTGGGCAGGGTGGGCCTCGGAAACCTGTCCTTGTGGAGTGCGCATGTGTGGGAATGGCCCAGAGACCTCCTGCCCTGCAACCTGGACTTCCAGCACTGGTGTGGCCCTCCCTCATGGCAGAACCCGCCTGCACAGCTCCTCAGTGCTGCCATTCCCAAACCTGTCCCAGGACACCGGGACTGATTGCCGGCAATTCTCCAAGGGCTGGGGGAAGAGGGTGTGTGATAGTCTTAAAAGCCAAATTAACCTTACTTTCCTTCAGCTGCAGATGTGGAAAAGTATTAAACGGGGTATGCAAATGCTGTTTGTATTTCTTTGAGTTCTTTTGGGGAAGGGGGAAGGAGGGTTGCAAAATCCCAACAATAATAGGGTGTTGCAATCCCAAACATGCTGGGAATCACTCTTATGGTCTTCATGCTTGACTGCGCTTGTCCCTTGTGACCCACGAGGAGTTGTGTGCTCCCTGATGGCAGGCTCTATACTAAGGAGGTCACTATTCCGGGATCCCAGACACAGTCTGAGACCTGGACAGATTCACCTTAGGGGCTGTTTGGGGATCACATAGGAATCTGTAAGCCCCATTCCAAACTCCTATTTCTCATGATGGCAACAGGGTGGACCCCAGTGACTAGCATCCAGAGCAGAACTCAAAGGAAGAAACTATTTGTAAAAAAAACCCAGGACCTATGAAGAGTCACGAAGGTGCCAGTATTGTTGTCTGTGGCAGAAGAGGGAATGTGTTTTTCTTCTTTTTGCTTGTTTGTACTTTCTGATTTTTTGTTTTTGGCAAGCACCTATTGCTTTTGTAAGAAGAAAAGATGTTTTTAAAATGTTCCCAGCAGAGCAGTTTTTTTTAAATAGATAATAAATGGGAAGGTTCAAACACCCTCTGATTTTTTGTTGTTGTTGTTTGTTGTTGTCGCTTTTCCTCTTTCCAAAAGAAATAGATGCTCCTGGTGAAATCTTTGACAATTCAGACAATCAAAATAGAGAAAATAAAAAATCACCTGTAGTCTCATCACAGAGATAATGACTGTCATTATTTTTGATTTTACCTGTCCTGCACACTTTATAGTCTTTAGCTTTTATGCCGTGGTGTTTATGAAAATAGGACCACGCTGTAATCATGTTTTGTAATCTGCTTTTTCTACACCGTAGATCATGAACATATTTTTCTATGTGATCAAATTTAATCGCTAGTTACATAGGATTCTGGTTATAAACATCCAACAATTTAACCAATTCTGCATTGTTGAAATATAACCTTGGGGCAGTTTCTAAATTTTTCGCTGTTATAGACAAGGCTGCAAATATCTTCACAGCTAATTTTTTGTGCACATCCAAGATTATTTCTTTTGGGGGTGGGCCAAGGGTGTGCTCCTCGAGGCTTTTGAAATGCAGCTGCGCCCTCAGTAGAGACAGTCCCACGGTAGAGAGCACAGACCCTGTGACAAAGGGGAAGGTCATATCGGCTCACCCTGTTTCTAGCTGTGTAGTCGTAAAAATTATTTACCTTTTCAACACTTCAATTTCCTCAACTATAAAACTGGAACAATAGTAAGTATGTAGTCAAGATGGTTGTCAGGACTGGCTGAAAAACAATGTATAAAGTGGTGGCGGGCACAGCACACGATGATCCCTGCGTAAACGGAGCCCTCCGTGTAGTTTCTTGAAGTCTGGATGGTCTCTCCTTCAGGGGAAGGAGTTGTCCTGAAACTGGGACTTGCCTGGGACAGTGTGGGGGGTGGAACCCAGGCAGGTTTAAATGGTAAATGGCAAAGATGCTGGAGAGGGGACAGTAGAGATGCACAGGTAGCCAAGGAGGGGCTGGTGGGGAGGAGGGGAGGAAGGGCTAGAAGCGGAGGGAGTGGGACTCAGGGGGCAGGGGTGACATGTCGGCAGGGACCTGGGCAGCAGGGGGGTGTGCCAGTCACTCTGGGGGGGGGCGGAGCCTCTGTCCCCCACTCCGGGTGCCCCACCAGGCGGCTTGAGCCCCATGTTGCTTCACTCCCTGCCAGTCTTCTTTCGGTTCCTTGAGTGTGACGTTCCTCCGTGTTGTGTGACCTTTGTACATTCTCTCCCCCTGCCAGGAACTCCCACTCTTTGCCTGGCTAATTTTTTTTTTTTAAGGTTTTATGTATTTATTTGACAGAGAGAGAGAGAGATAGCAAGAGCAGGAACACAAGCAGGGGGAGTGGGAGAGGGAGAAGCAGGCTCCCCGCGGAGGAGGGAGCCCGATGTGGGGCTCGATCCCAGGACCGTGGGAACATGACCTGAGCCGAAGGCAGACGTTCAACGACTGAGCCACCCAGGCACCACCCCCCCCTTTTTAAAAGATTTTACTCATTAATTTGTCAGAGAGGGAGAGAGAGCGAGCACAAGCAGGGGGAACGGCAGGCAGAGGGAGAGGGAGAAGCAGTCTCCCTGCCAAACAAGGAGCTCGATATGGGACTCCGATCCCAGGAGCTTGGGATCATGACCTGAGCTGAAGGCAGACGCTTAACCGACTGAGCCACCCAGGCGTCCCGCCTGGCTAACTTTTAGGTAGCATGAGATCACAAGCTTAAAGCTCACTTCCTCAGAGAGGCCTTCCCTGACCATCTGGTATAAACCAGCTCCCCTCCCTCCTGTGACTGTCTCATGGCCTCTGTACCCACATGGCAACATCAAGGTCTGTAGTTACGTGTGTGATGGTTCTCCCTTGGTGTCCCCACTAGGCTGAAAGCTCCACCAGGGTAGGAACAGGATCTGTTTTTTGTTCACGATTGTATCCTTGATGCCCAGGACATAGTAGGCCCTCGATAAGTATTTACTGAAATGGAAGAAGAAACCAGTTGCTTTGTGACCTGTAAAATGCTTTTACATTCCCTCCTGTGGTTCAGTCTCATCTTGATTGATGCTGGCTGATTGGCTGAAGGAACAGGAGATTTGGGGGCTGAGAGGGATGCCTTAGCCAGTTCCTCTCCCCTCCTTTCCCTTGAGCAAGTGGGCTTCCCTTTCTCAGACTATAAACTTGAAATCAGTGACTCTTAAACCTGATGTTGTATATCAATTACCTGGGGATCTTCTTAACATGTGAATTGTGATCGCAGGGGTCTAGGATCCTCCCTAGGGTTAGGTCCAAGATTCTGCATCTCTAGCAAGCCCCCAGGTCAGGCGCCTGTGGTTCAACAGGGAGGCTTTCTCTTCCCGGTGCCACGGGGATGCTCACCCTTAAGGTTGGGTCGCTTCGCCCTCTGTCGGCCACTGAAGGGCATGGCAATCCTTGACCAAGGAGATAAAGAGTGCCTACAGGGATTTTGTTAAGCCACACCAAATTCTTGGGGGACAAAATCTTCTGCTAAAAGGAGATGGCACACAGATTCTGAAAGTATTAGGAAATGTACTCTTAAGAATGCACTCTGGGGGCACCTGGGTGGCGTGACCGACTCTTGGTTTCGGCTCAGGTCCTGATCTCAGGGTCAGGGGATCAAGCCCCAGGTGGGGCTCCTAGCTCAGTCCAGAGTCCACAGAAGATTCTCTCTCCCTCTCCCTCTGCCCCTCCCGCTCATGCTCTCTCTCTCTCTCAAATAAATAAATAAATCTTAAAAAAAGCAAGCAAGCAAGCAAGCAAGCAAGCACTCTGTAAAGGATCCTGCCATGCTGAGGCAAAAGGAATGCCCTGAACTGAAGGATGTTAGGGCTGGGAGGGACCCTGACACTCAGCTAGTGAATGATTTCCTTCTTTCACCACTGTTTGCGTTCCCCCCCCTTTTTTTAAATAGCAGAGGCCTTTCTTCATCAGGGATGCATAATGACTTGCATGGAGCCTAGGCGCTTTGGCCTCTGTGGGCTCCTTCTTCTATAAAAATTAATTGAAAATTGTATTTTATGATTGTTTTGGTATAAAGATAAATATGTTAACATATATAATATATTGTCATTTTTATTTTTTTATTTTTTTTAAGATTTTATTTATGTATCTGACAGAGAGAGACATAGCGAGAGAGGGAACACAAGCAGGGGGAGTGGGAGAGGGAGAAGCAGGCTTCCAGCCGAGCAGGGAGCCTGATGCAGGGCTCGATCCCAGGACCCTGGGATCATGACCTGAGCCGAAGGCAGATGCTTAATTGGCGCCTCTATATTGTCATTTTTCGATGTAAAAGTTAATTTTTTTCTTCTGATTTTCAAAAGAAATTAAACCATTTCTGTGGATTTGTGAAAATATTGTGGGCCTTAGGCACCAGGCGTTTGTATCAGCCCTGTTCTCTGCATGGTGCCCGGGTTCTATCTCTCTACCCACACACCCAAGGCTGTAGGATGTGCCTCGAGGGCCAGATTGCTTTTAACGCAGGTGCCCAGATCGGACACGTTAAAGGACTTATACAAAATACTGAGTGTTTACTCTGTGCCAAGTGCTTGAAACATATTGTTTAAGTTTCAGAACAACCTTGTTAGGTAGGTGTTACTGCCCATGTTGTGCCCCCAAGAAAATCAGAGTTGAGAAGGTGACGTGACTTTCCTCACATCACAGCCTAGTGGGTGGCATATCTGGGATTTGAACTCCAGGTCGGTCTGATCCCTCCAAAGACTGTGCCCTTGATGTGACAGGATATCTGTTCCCAAATGTACATTACAGTAGCAGGGATACTAAGGGACAAGATGTTCAGGGAAGGCTGGAGGGTCTTTGGGAAGAGGAAGAATCGAGGCTGGCTTTGGAGAAATCACTGCAGAGATGAAATGGCTGGAAAAGGCACCTGAAGCCACAGAGATGGAGAGGTGGGGGCCCTTGGTTCAGGGGACCATGGGGAGATTTCCCAAGCAGGAGGGGACTCAAGGTTACGAAGCAGAGGGTGATGAGGCAGGGCGTGGCTACGAAGAATGAGGAATTTGGGACCAATCTCATGCTCAGGGGAGGTTTTTTGTTTCCTTGTGCCCTAAAATCTGGTCCCAAATATCAATAACATAACAAAGTTTCATCTGCCGTCCCTGACTCAGTTAAGATTTTTTTTTCTCAGTTAAAATCTTATCCATCAAGTAGGAGTTCTGAAGTTTGCCCTACACTCTCAGAAATGTCAGGAAGTTCAATGACTGTCAGTTTCATAAGGGTGGGGAGCCTGTGGGGGCCTGGGTGCTCAGCATACCTTTGATGAAGGAGTGGACATGCTAGTCTACAAATAAATCCCTTTAAAGCCCCAAGGAGCAAATAGCGGGCTGGAGAAAGGGCCCCTGGCCAGAAGAGGGCGCTTTTCAGCGAAACAAGATTTGGTATAAGGAACCACGGGGATCTTTCTTCAGGATTGTGGATTGAGAATTTGCATCCCTGGGCTTTGCTCTAAACTCTGGGATTTAGGTGATCAAATCATTCTAAATTCTTACATTAACTCTTGTATTATAACTAGGAAAAGTGGGTAAAATGCAGTTTAGTTCCTCCATTTCATGTTCTTTTAATGCTTTAGGCAGTTAATACAGATATAATTATTTTTTGGGAGAGCAGTGCTTAAAACAGCAACCAGTTTATTATACCTCATGATTTGGTGAGTTAGGAATTAAGACAGGCATTGGCGAGGAAATTCTTCTGCTCAATATGGCAAAGGCTGATGTCCTCTGTGTTATTCAGCTGGGGGATAGGCTGGTCTGGAGGGTGTAAGATGGCTTTACTCAGAGGACACAGATGTAATTTTACATTTTGTGTGGTTATTTTTGTGTCTGTCGCCCTCACTAGTCCAGAAGCTACCAAGGGGCTGGAACTGTGTCTGTTTCTATCACTTTATCACTAGTGGCTAGCACCGTGCCTGGCCAATTGAGGCTTAGTAGATATTTATCAAATACATATTTGTTGAATCAATGATGTAATTTTAAAAAAAGATTTTATTTATTTATTTGAGAGAGAGAGGATGAGAGATAGAGGGCACGAGAGGGAAGAGGGTCAGAGGGAGAAGCAGACTCCCTGCCGAGCAGGGAGCCCGATGCGGGACTCGATCCCGGGACTCCAGGATCATGACCTGAGCCGAAGGCAGTCACTTAACCAACTGAGCCACCCAGGCGCCCTCAATGATGTAATTTTTATAAAGAGTGTCAGGATCCTCAGAAAACAGGCATTGGTATAAGGAACCACTGGGATCTTTCTGCAGGATTGCGGGTTGAGAATTTGCATCTCTGGGCTTTGCTCTAAACTCTGGGATTTAGGTGATCAAATCATTCTAAATTCTGTCCAAATGACTGTCATCATTGGAACTGACATCACTTGATGATGATAGTAGCTCAGTAAGTGCCAAGACTAAGCTAAGTACTTTACAGCCGGGCTGGTTGGCATAATTTACTCCCATTTTATAGATGAGGAGCTGAGGCTCCTGACACAGTTTCAAAGGGTGACATACAAGAAGGCCCGTGTATATCACAAATCAGAGAATCTGAGGTAAACTCAGGAGCCCTAGAGGCCAAGCAAATTACTAAAATGAGTTATTTGGGAGAGAAAAACCTGATGATATGACAAAAGGCAAGACAGTGTGTTTTCAATTGGTCACAAACGATGTTCCAGATTCCTGCTTCTACAGTTATCCAAATAATAGAAGCAAAACCACCCTAAATGTTGAGGTGAAAATTCACTTGGATGTTTATTGCTACATTCACTTAAACTGTTCCTCAAAAATCCATGTTTCTTCTTCTTCCTGGTTTTATTTATTTATTTCTTTACTGTTCTTAAAGATTTTATTTACTTGAGAGAGAGAGAGCAGGAGAGACAGCAAGCAGAGGGAGAGGGAGAAGCAGGCTTCCCGCGGAGCAGGGAGCCCGATGTGGGGGCTCGATCCCAGGACCCTGGGATCATGACCTGAGCCGAAGGCAGACGCTGAACGGACTGAGCCACCCAGGCACCCCTGGTTTTATTTATTTTGATGTTAATGCACAGCTGCACTGTTCTGTCAACACGGTGCTTTGCTTCTTTAGTTTTATCAAACAACAGGCTGGCTTAGTCATGAGTGTAGCGTCACAGAGCCAAGGCGGGTTAGTTAGAGCGTCGTTGCTTGAAGTCTGACGTCGCCAGGGGGATCAAAGCACTCAGGGATGATCTGATGCCTTGGCTTCCTATGGGCTCTGCCTTGCCTGAAAGGCTCTCCTAGCTCTCCTTCCTGTGATGGGGAAATACCCCAGGGCGTCAGGAAATTCCTGCCCCGGCAGGGAGCTGACTTCCCGGTCGGTATCCCGGGGAGTCTGAGCCCAGCCCCCTGCAGCCAATCAGCAGCGGAGGTGCCTCAAACTGACAAGCAAAACGAAGCCCAACAAATGCAGCTGGAACTTGAACAAACAGATTTGGGTGAGGCTGGGAGGGGAGTCAGGCCTGGCGTCATCCAGGCTCTGGGCCAGGCCGTTGTCATGGTGACAGCCAGCCCGTTTACCAGCGGGCAGCAGAGCCAGTTTTCTGAGGGGGAAGCCTACGGAGGGGGGCTGGGGTGCCCGAGGGGGCCTGCGCTTCTCCCAGTAAGTAATGAAAACCCACAGAGAAGGCACGGCCACTCCCAGACAGTAGTGCCTTCTCGAAGGAGCCGGTGGATGGCGGGGCGAGGGTGTGGGGGTGGGGGCCAGTGGGCTGGGAGAGGCTGGCCAGCCCGGGAAGGAGGGAAGTGGCCACCGAATGAGCAGAGAGGCCTCTGGGAAGGCTGGAAGGCATTCTGGGCAGAAAGGATTTGCAGCTGTGTTAGCTTTCTTGGCAAAACATGAATTGAAGCAGATCACAGAGTTCTTTAAAACAAAACAAAACAAAACAACAACAACGACACACAGGCCAGTGGATGAGAGGGGGTCTTTGGGACTGTCAGGGGTGGAACATGAAAATGCCTACGTCTTTCTCCAGAGGCTCTTTTTCTTTTCTCGTCTTTTCTTTTCTTCTCTTCCTCTCCTCTCCTCTCCTCTCCTCTCCTCTCCTCTCCTCTCCTCTCCCCTCCCCTCCCCTCCCCTCCCCTCCCCTCCCCTGCCCTTCCTTCCTCTCCTCTCTTCTCTCTTTTTCTTTTTGCTGATGTCCACAAGTCAAGTACTTGGAGGGCAAGAGGAACGAACAGCATTCAGCATAAAACAAAACGTTAGAAAACATCTGTTTTGCAAGGCAGGGCCTGCGAGGTGCTGGTGTCCGTGAGGATAGGTTACTTTAGGGTAAAGAATAGGCACCTTCCTGCCCTCAGAGGCATTGCAGATGTGACTGGTGTGTCACACTTGTGTCATTAGGTGGCAGAAAGAGAGGCTTGTCTACGCTCAGTGTTCTGGCCTGTGAACATCTGGATAATTAATAGTCTGACACTTGATAAAAAAAAAAAAGACATTCTTTCTGGCTAATGTGCCATATTAGCAAAACAAATGCCGTGGAGGAAAGAGTCGTGGTACGTCCTCCAGCAATCTCTCTGCCAAAGCGTCTGCCACGCCAAAGGACAAACGCTGTGTGAGTCCTCCTATGTGGGGTCGCCAGAGCAATCACACTGTAGAGACAGAAAGTGGAAAGGTGGTTCCCAGGGGCTGGGGAAGGGAAGGAGGGAGTGATGTTTAAGGGGTCCAGAGCTTCAGTTTGGGAAGATGAAAGTAGTTCCAGAGATGGATGGTGGCGAGGGCTGCCCAACAACGTGAATGTGCTTAACACCACTCACCTGTATACTTGACAATGATTAAAATAGTACATTCTGTGTTACGTAGATTTTACCACGATTTATTTTTATTTATTTATTTATTTTTAAGATTTTACTTATTTGACAGAGAGAGACACAGCGAGAGAGGGAACACAAGCAGGGGGAGTGGGAGAGGGAGAAGCAGGCTTCCCGCTGAGCAGGGAGCAGGGAGCCTGATGCGGGGCTCGATCCCAGGACCCTGGGATCATGACCTGAGCTGAAGGCAGACGCTTAGCCGACTGAGCCACCCAGGCGCCCCAGATTTTACCACAATTTCAAGTGTCTCAGTTAAAGGCTGCCTTCTTGTTGTACCAGGAGACCGTGGTGTTTGTTTGACGGCCGAAGTCCAGGGCTTGCTGGTTCACCTCTGTGAGCCTCAGCTGTGCCATCATAGGGAGGACGGTCGTCTTCCCTCAGCCAGGAATGAGGAATGGACACGCAAGCACCGAGTGAACGGGAAGGCACCACAAGAACGTGAAATATGGGTAAGATACTATTTCAAAACTCCTTGTTAAGGCACCCAAATGCTGGGGGCAAGATGAAGGAGGGGCGAAACAAAGGAAAGGATGATATTTGGCGATCGCAGGAACTGGAAGAAGCCCAAATACCGTAGGAGAGTAGAAGAGAGCTTGGGCCTCCTTCTCCGGGACCAGAAGGTAGGACCGACTTGGGCTATCACAGCGATTTAAAATACTTCTCCCTTTTGCTTTGCCTAAATTGAGAAACAAGTTAAGCCCACCCATCAGGAGGAAATGAAACGAAATGAACCAATGTCAAAACATCACCTCTCAAATTTCACTAAGGGAAATGGTATAGTTACAACACGATGCTGGGTCCAAGTTTATGGGATCTGGAACCCAAATGTGCTGGTGGAACTCAAGTCACCATCAGTTTCATTAACGGTTAACGATTTAGTCAAAGCGACTTTTTTTTTCCCACTAGAAGAAATACTCAAAGAAATTCATCACCACCACCACCACTTACCCAACATGTTATATTAGCATCTATTAGCATGTGCCAAGCCCTCATCTAGATACGTACCCTATCTTTCCATTTCTTATGACGTCCATGCAAGGTAAATCTTTGTGGATAACCACATGACGGTCGTGTTTAGCAGTTTGTTCTTTCTGATTGTTTGTTTCCTCGTCCATAAAATGAGAATAATGTTACAGCCAGAGCGGTTTAGCAGCTCACCCCTAGTCACACAGTTGGTAAGTAGTAACGTCAGGATTTGAACTCATGTCTCACTCCAGAGCTCTGCACCGGAGCACCACACTATACTGGTGAAGACACTATTGCTGAGAAGCTTCTGAAACACAATTGGTAATGAATATTTTGCTCTGGAAGCAATTTGAATGAGCAGTTGGTAAATTGCTTTATCATGACATTGCATGATGTCCTATTGACATACAATGGGGAAGAGTGATGAGTACCATGAGTGTCTTAGCAGGGATCTGGCTCTAAAGATGGATGAAACCACCAAGTACAGAGTATGAAAATGCTTGGCTGTGTTGTGTGTGTGTGTGTGTGTGTGTGTGTGTGTGTGTGTGTGTGTGCTGTGTGTCTTGTATGTTTTATTCTCTCTGTGTTGTATGTTGTATGTGTTATGGATGTGTTACATGTGTTGTGTGTGTATTACATGTGTATGAGTGGGTTGTGGAAGTGAAGGAGACTTGCCTGATGACTGATTTCTTCAACACTGAAGACCAGACATTCTAACAGCCAACGCTTACATGGTGCTCACTCTGAGCCACGTGCTCCTCTCAGTGCTTCCCATGTAATAACTCATTCATCTTTGCAACAGTCCTGTGCAGTGGCTACTAACAGTATCCTCAGTTTATGAATAAGGAAGTGGAGGCACAGAAGGATCGATCAACTTACCCAACAGTAAAAGGTAGAGCTGGGTTGGAACCCAGGGAGATTGGCTTCAAATTCTGTGGTCTTTTTTTTTTCTTTTCTTTCTTTCTTTCTTTTTAAAAAAGATTTTATTTATTTATTTGAGAGAGAGACAGAGATAGCAAGAGCTAGCAGGAATAGGGAGGAGAGGGAGAAGCAGACTCCCCGCTGAGCAGGGAGCCCGATGCGGGGCTCGATCCCAGGACCCTGGGATCACGACCTGAGCTGAAGGCAGACACTTAACTGACTGAGCCACCCAGGCGCCCCTAACTGGTGCTCCCAGATCACCATGTGGAAGATGATAGAATTATCCTCCTTATTCTGTGGGTGACGAGCCTGTGGACCATGTGAACACATGTTGGCTGAGACAGTCAGCACTCTCTAATTAAACATTAGCCTAGGCAAGCCCCTCTTTGCAGGCTTTGTAGTGCATATGTGATTTCTATCAATTTAATGGTTATTAAGAATTGAAAAGGATTGTTGTCAAAATCTTACATTTGACGCTTGTGAAATCTGTACAGACAAAATGGTTTCATTGATTTGTTTCCTCTGAAACCGCGGGCTACCTAGAGATGACCAGTACCTATGGATCAGATGTTCTCTGGAGCGTGAGGACAGACTGTGATTTATTTGAGATAGGATGGCATTCCATCTTTTGTCTTTCTTTAATTGCCTTCCCGGCGCCTGTCACTTTGAAGTTGGGAATAACGGAAAAAGGTCTTTGGTAATGCCACTCAAGGTGGAGGAGGAGACCAAGCCTGTTACTATTGCAACACAAAGGCACTGGTTATCCATCCATCCATCCATCCATCCACCCACCAAATGTCTACTGAGGACCTGTTTTAGGTGACAAAAACTCAGAGATGAATGAGATAAAGTAGTCACTTTTGTGGAGCATCTATTCCAGTGGAGAAAAAAAGACACCAAACTAATGAATAAATATAAACACAATAGAAGTCTAGACAGAGATAAGGGCTATGAAGAAACTAAGGCAGGGAAAGTGGAGAGGGAATGGCATATTTTACATAGTGTGGCCACAGGGGCTTATCTGAGGATCTGCAAAGTGGTTAATCTAATTGTGTAAAGAATTATCTTAAACATCCCAAGCCTAGACCCCACTCTCAGTGGACTGCTTTCTTCTTGTTCTGCTTCTCCCACAGGATCTAAGGGTAGCCCATGTCCCCAAACCCTCAGCTGCAGAAGGGTGGTGGACAAGGGACATTTAGGCAGGGGATGAGGAGTAGGTAAAGCTAGACCCTGGGGAGGGGAGCAAAGGGTTCAAGAGCTTGGGGGCCCATGGGATAAAGGGTCAGTGGTTGTTCATTGATTACCTGCTCAGTATCCATTTCTCTTCTCCCCACTTCCTACCAGCACTCATATTTGCCTTCTGGGTTTGGGTGGGATGTCAGGGAGGTTCCTGACTGTCCTAACAATCAGCATCATCTTAATCCTTTTACCTCTGTGATCAGTTCACATTGTGAAGTTCGAAGTGTGACACTTGAGTCTTCTGATGGATAGAGAAGTGAAGTTCTCTCCCCTCCTGGTGGAGACAGGTAACCCTGGGTCCATCTTGTGACCTCCATGGAAGCCATCCTGAGGATGAAGCCAACACATGGAAGAAGGCAGAGAGCAGAGAAGTGGAACCAGACTCCCAGTTGCTCTTGAAACACATAGCATTGGATTTTCCCCTTTGTGAACCAATTCATTCATTCAAAAACATTTCGAGTGCTTATTATGTGCTAGACATTCTCCTACATGTTTGGGGGGAAAAAAAATCCCTGTCCAGTTTTTGTTGGCTTCTCTTTTACTAGCATAGGCGGAGTGGTGGGCTGATCACCACCAGAATCAGTCTGCCTGGGTTTAAATCCTGGCTCCACAACTCTGTGGCTGTGTGACATCAGGCGAGTTACTAAACCGCTCTGTGCATCAGTTTCCACACACAAAAAGGGGATAATTCTAGTGCCTACCTCGTAGGATTGTTGTGAGGATTAAATGAGAGAATGTGAAGGGTGTGGGACAAGACCGGGCATGAGGTATGTGCTTGGTGCAGGGGCTCTGATGTGCCACCCACCCCATGCTTTGGGAATGCCTTATTTCTCCCAGCCACAGGGAGTGCTTTACAAGTCTTGCCCCAGGGGAAGATGACCATGTTGCCCCAAGGCCAGGGTCTCTTTCTGGGAACAGTCTACGTCCCATGACTGATCTATGAGGAACTATAAGTGCTGGACCCCTTGCCTCAACTCAGGACCACTCTGAAAGGTCACACTGGTTCTGGAACTCTCCCTGGGGTTGGTGGACGTCTTTGTTGGGCTTCTGTCTCAGCTCAATTTCTCCCTCTGCCCAATTCTGCTTCTTTTTCCTCCCTTTCTGTGGATGTTAATCCCAACAGCACGTCATGCATGCTGGTCTCTGAGTTTCTTCTCAGGAATGCAAGCTACTCAATAAATGTTAGCTGTTATCCTCACCCTCATCCTCATCCAAAAGCATCCTAAGTGATAGAGAAAAGAAGAGAAAGTGTGTAAAGAGGTTTTCTTACTAACTGGGGAGGGGTGACCATACGGGGCAGTGCAGAGTGGCTAGAATGAAGACCACACATGTTTTGTGGAGCTGAAGGGTTGTTCTGTGGAGCAGGGGAATCCTTCTCAAATCCTCGTCTCCAATTCTGGGTTGGAATTGGTGACTTGAACCTCAAGTGGAGCTCTGTGTATGAGCTTGACTGGCCAACAGTAAGATTTTTCTTTCTTAGTGGACTGTACCACCCTCTCCCGTCCAATATTAAGGGTGTAGTACAGGGTTACACTTTTACCTTGTTATTCAGTTTCCTGTCACAGCTGTTCTGGGAATCTGGCAAGCACTTTTCACATATAAAAACTCAGTTTTTAGTGCTGTGATGGGTGGACCAGTTGGAAAGGGATGGAGGCTCCTGGTTTTATAGTCGCATGGGGGCAGGAGTTTGCTTTCTTGAATCTGGAGAGCTATCAGGACACTGGTATTCACAGGCTGAATCTGGCAAATGAAAACCAGGATTTAGCACATACCCTGCTCATAGCTTTGCTGGAGGGGGAAGCTTGTTTCTGTCCTCTTGCTTTTTAGGCCAAGTGATGGTGATGCAGGAAAGCAAACTGGCTGTGCTTTCTCTAAAATGCTGATGGATTCAGCTGAACCCCACAGCATCATTCAAGGACCCACCACGGGTGAGCATGGTGTGTGTGTGTGTGAGAGAGAGAGAGAGAGAGAGAGAGAGAGAGAGAGAGAAGTCAGGTCCCTACCATGTGCAGGGGAGATAAGCCATGTTATCAAACAACACGTTACCCAGTACAGTGGATTTAGAACCAGACAGACCAGTTCTCAGAACTTGAGTCGAGTTCTAGTCGTGTTACTGAAGGTTCGGGTTGACACAAAGCTCTGGAGACCTGTGGGTAGGAGATGGTAACTCAGGAAAAGGGAACTGTCTTGTTTGCCGTGTTATTTATGAATATTCGATTTTGCTCCAGAAAATGAGATAAATTAAGTATAGAAGCAAGTAGCTTATGAGATTTTTTAGACACGGTAGAATAAAGAGAACATATATGGGTTGAATATAGATCAAATGAGAACATTACTTATAGACAAGGAGTATGAAGACCAAGTAAACCTTAAATATTTATAAGGCGTGGGTCATGTCTTCTCTAGATTGAAGCAACGTCACTCCTATGTTGGCCACTCAGTGGTGACACCCCAAGAAACACAGATAAAACCTGCAGCCGCTCAGGAGATTCACTGGGGTGCTGCAGTGTGAACAGGTGTACTTGGCCCCGAGTCTTCCCAATAGAGGCGGTATGTGTGTTAACTTCAGGCGCCCCCTCCAGCCGGTCACCTTGGCTTGCCCCCAGCGCTGCCCTCTGCAGCCACACCAGAGGAGAGAGAGCTGCTGTGGCAGAGAGAGAACAAGAGGTAGAATGTTGTGTGACCCAGGGTTCAGCTAGCGTGATCCTTCTACCTGCTGGCACTTGTCCTACGGGTGTTCACCGGTCCTGTCTCTTTGCCTTGCTTCTTTCCAGTGTGTGTTCTAACTTGATTAAATAAATGCCGAGATTCAGGCGTCTTCATTTGGCCCATGAGCCCTTCTGTTCCATGACCTCTGGTATAGGCTGCCTGGAGGTATAGTCAGAAGCTACCATTGCCTCCAGGTAACTTCACAAATGACATGGGAGTCGTAGCTCAGCCTTCCTGGAAGCAAAGCCCAAGACATAAATTCTTGTGCAAGTGATTTATGAGGGGGTTCTGTGTGGAGACAAAGTCTGTGAGGAAGTGAGAAGAACAGGATGGGAGAAGGGAGGAGGTCACACAAAGATGAGGTTCAACTGATGTGTAACCTCAGCCTGGTGCCGTGGAGAGCTTCAGAGCATGGAGAGTATGCAGGTCTGACCTTCCTTGAGGCAAGAGGGCCAGTCTTTTGCACCTGGTGTTAGGGAATGGATGCGCCAGCCGAGGAAAGGAGGTCTGGGTGGGGCGCCAGCATCTGCTACGGGTGGTTGGTCTGAACTCCCCTCCCAGGTGGGTTACAGTGGCAAGGGAGGGAAGAGAGGACTTAGTAGGTTGGGAAAGTAGTGGGAGAAAGGACTGGAAAGCCACGATACCATATGACTTGGAAGGGTCTGAAGCCAGAGCAAGAAGTTAACACCTGATTCCATGGGCAGGAAGCCATAGGGAGCCATGGTGTGCTCTTGAGCATATGTGTGATTTGGAGCAATGTTTAGGAAGAGAGTCATATGACGGTGGTATGTGTTGGGAGGAAGCTGCTGGCAAGGAGGGCAGCTGGGCCTGGTCTGGGCACTACTACAGGTAGCTTCAAGCGTCTCTGTCCTCAGCAGCCTTTGGGCAGCTCTATGCACTCAGAAGCCCTAGTTTTGCAGCCCTCTTCCTGGTCTCAATCTTACCCGATTCTCTTAAGAATCAGCCTTGTCCTGAAGGAAAAGGGACCGGTACCACATGCCCAGGATCCCTAGGCCAGGCTGGGGTGGGCAGGGGTGGGGAGAGGTACATTGCTGAAGGGTCTCCCTTGGAGAAGAACACCTCCTAAAAAGCTCAGCACAGGTCGAGGCTGGCTGCAGAGGGCTGGTTAATGCTGGAGTCGTACACACTGAGCGGGCTCCAAGTGAGGTTACCTGCTCTCTAAGTAATACAGAGCTTCTAAGCCTCTGGCTTTTGTGCAAGGCACTGTGGCCACCTGATCAGCATCAGGCTGAAGATTCTTGGTTTCAGACCAAGCCAGCCTCCAAGCAATGATCCCTCCTCAGGGCAGAGGTTTTGACTGTCTATCAAAACTTTAAGGGCAGTGGTTCCTAAACTCTAACATGCAAAAAACACTACGTGGAGGGCTTACTGAAAGCACAGGTTTCTGGGCCTCACCTGCAGAGATTCAGACTCAGCAGGTCTAGGGTGAGGGTGAGGAATTTGCATTTTAAATATGTACCCTTGTGACTGGGACCAGGCTGTGAAAGGGTCATAAGTGGGGAGAGGGAAGATCCAGCACGGATTTACTCAGGAAACCCAGCAGCCCTGTGAAGTAGGTAATATTATTTTCATTATTCTCAGTTTATAGATGGATAAACTTAGGCTCAAAGGATTTAATGGCACTTCCCAAACTCTCAGAACTAGTAAATGACAAAGCTAGGATTCTAATTCACTCACATACAGCCTGTGCTGCTATCTAAGATCTGGAGAAAGAATAATAGGGTGTCTAGCTAGCCGCATACATATGCAGGCTCGTCTCCTGACACCCCCCCCGCCCCGGCCCCAATATGAGCCCTCTGGAGCCAGGTTAGTAGTACCAGTGAGGAACAGGCTAGGTTGCGCTGCAGTAACAAATTAGCCATCGGGTTCATTTCTTGCTCATGGTACGTGGCCATTCAGACCAGCAGGGGGCTCTATTCATTGTAGTCACTCAGGGATCCAGGCTGGGAGAAGCTCTGTGTTGACAGGGTTCCACAATTGCAGGGGTAGAGCAAGAGGACACTGGCTCTTGAACCATGCATTTCTATCTGGGAATGAGTGGGTGTCACTTCTGCTCAGATTTCAGTGGCCAAGGAAGTCCCATTGCCCTGCCTGAGTTCATCAGAGTGTGGAAATGTAAACAAGAATATAGTCCGCCACGCCAACATCCGCTCATAAGAGCTTGAACGCACCTCCTTTTCTCATGTCTTTGCACATGCTGTTCCATCTGTCTGTTCATCTGTCCTATCCCTGCTTCTCACCAACTCAGTGTCTAATTCTAGACTCCCTGCCACCAGCTCTGGGCAGCCTTTCCTCATCTGTCCCAGTCTCCAACCCCCCCGCCGCCAGGGCCCGGGGCCGCTCCCTGTTAGGATGCATGCCGTGTTGCACTGCGACTGTCAGTTTGTCTGTCCTCCACCCACTGGACTGTGGGCTCCCGGGATATGGGCACATGCCATGGTGACAGGCCTTGAAGCTCTAGCCCCTGAGAGGCAGGAGGCGAGCAAGCGCTCAGGGGCGGCAGAGCAGAGTGATAAAGAGCTGGATTCTGGAGCTTGCAGGAGCTGCCCCTCTCCTTTTCCCACAGGAACAGGATATGTATGGGCTTCAGAAAATGGGGAAGAGGAAGGTAAGAATTCTGTGACTTCAGGATGAGCCAGCGCACACAGGAGAAGGAAAACCCCTGCAGCAGGGGGCTTTTTCCAAAGCCTCATTGCCCCATCATGGAAAGACTCACCTCAAACCCGGGTTAGTCACTGCCTGGCACTGGCTGTGTCACCACAGGGTGAATTTCAAGAGACCCAGAAAGGACATTCTGCAGCTGGGGGAAAATCCTTGCTGTCCCCACTCTGGGGCCCCTGGGGCCCATTAGAGGTCATTGTTAGCCAAAGGGCAGGTGTTAGTGGTCTCTTCAGAGGAGCTTTGCTTGAGTCCTGTCATGCCACAGCCTCTGGGGGCTGGGGAAGGCTGTTTGGGTTCAAGATCAGGGGATTGAGGCCTGCTCAGCAAGGGCATTAGCCTGACTCTGATGTGGGGCTCTGCAAGGTCTGAGTCACTTCCTGGGCACCCACACCTGGAGTGACCGCAGAATCGAATCCCTGAAGTGTCCCACCTGCAGCCAGATGGCTCTGAGACCGATGGGGGTATGAGGAGAATTCAGGATGACAAGTACTTACAAGGGGATGGGGGTGGGATACAGCAGTCCCAGAGTCAAGCTGTAAGTCCCTTGAGGGCTGAGGGCAGATCTCATTATTGTCTTATCCCTAAAACCTGTCCTGACAATGGCCAACATGGTCCTACATAACCGAGCCCTCTCCTCCCTGCTCACCTCTGCTTACCTCTTCTGACCTCATCTCCCCCTACTCTCCTTTCCGCTCCAGGCACACTGACTCATGGCTCTTCCTGTGTCATGTGTCCTCCTGCCTCACAGGGCCTTTGCACCTACTGTTCCCGAACTGCTTGTACCCAGAAATCCACATGGCTTGTCAGTCAAGTCAGGTCTCTGTCCAAACCTCACCGTATCAGAGAGGGCTTTGGGTCCATGTACCCTGGCTTCCTTAGCCCACTTAACTTTTCTTCCTGGGGGGCGCCTGGGTGACTCAGTAGGTTAAGCGTCTGCCTTCGGCTCATGTCAGGATCCCAGGGTCCTGGGATCGAGCCCTGCATCTGGCCCCCTGCTCAGCTGGTAGCCTGCTTCTCCCTCTCTCACTCCCTCTGCTTGTGTTCCCTCTCTCGCTGTGTCTCTCTCTGTCAATTAAATAAATAAAATCTAAAACAACAACAACAACAACAGCAAAACAAAACAAAAAAAACCCTTTTCTTCCTGGGTCTTTCTGCCTGGAGGGAGTATGTACTTGGTTATTTTCTGCCTCCTTTCTCTCCACTGTAAACTTTTTGGAGCAGGATTTTCCCTTTTCTGTTCCTGACTTTATCTCCAGGGTCTCGCCTGGTATAAGTGAATGTATAGTCGTCACCGAAGCAATGTCTGCTGACGAACTCAGCCTACCAGAACAAAGGGTCTGTGGTCAGAGAGAACTCGATACCAATCCGGCACTCAGCTCTCCTGTCTAATTTGGACCTAGGCCATGTTCTTCTTGGACCTGTCATCCTCCCTTTTTCTTATTTCTCTGGGGTTACCTCCCCAGCCTGATGGGAAGCATCAGCTCTCCTCCAGGGGAGCCTGAAATCCATGACACTTCCAGGCAGCATGCAGAAGACGCACTGCTGGACAGGCTGGGCAGCCCGACTCTGACCCAGGCAACCCGTGAGGCCGAGGGCTCAGGTTGGTTGGCCACACTCAGCCTTGGGGTGGGGGGGTGGTGTCTGGCTGACCCACAGATGCCTTCATTTGATTTTACTTTGAAGATGAATCCAACATTCAGAAGTGGAGACATTTCACAAGACAGTCAGAAGACCCGGCCACTGTGTGCCTGCACTCAGGCATGGCACAGCCCCTGGAGCTGAAAAGCTGGCCCTGTTTTAGCTCAGCTCTCCGATTGGCCACGGTCCTCATGCCTCCTGCAACATTTGCTTTGGGGCCATATGAAATAAAGCGCACGCATGCATGCACACAGGGTAGCTTCTCTCCTCACACTAGCCGTGGGACTTTGGCAAGTCTTGCAAGACGGACTTCCCAACGACCCCTGGGACTTGAGCAAACTTGCAAGACGGACTTCCCAACGACCCCCTGAGTCCATGGTGAGGACTGGATGGGAAATTCCTTGGGAAGCAGAAGCACTCTGCCCCTCCCCCAAGCACTGCTCTACCACTTCCTCTTCTCTCCGCTCCCCTCCCCAGATGCCACCCCTTCAGTCCCTGGACACTACTGTCCAGCCAGCCCAGGTGGGTCCTGGCTTTGCAGCTGGATCTGCCTTCCCAGGTGGGGAGAGCTGCGGGCAGCCACTTGCAGCTGCACCTGCATCCATGTGGGTCTCCACTAGGGAAGGATGCATATGTCATGGAGAAGGCGTGATGAGATGCAGGAGGGCTCTGAGTCCTAGCGGGGCTTGGCCTCAGAACAACTACAAATGAGATTTGAGCCACCAGATGGGCGGTTGCCACTGAAAAGTCTTCCCTTTCCAATCCTAAGGTCCTTGTTCTAGAACCAGGTGTCACGGCAACCGCCTGTGAAGTCAGCTGGGTTTGCTCAGCTTTGCTAGGAAAAGCTACTTCTTCCCTCCTGGGGCTATTAAGCTAGTGCACCTTTTAAAAGGTTTTAAACTTTTATTGCTTCTTTGAAATAAAGCGTTCCTCTCATTCCAAAATGAAATGCATTTCAAATGGATTTCTCCAGATTTTCTTTATTTTGATTACAAAAGTAATCCATCCATGGTTTTTAGAGAAATTGGGGAAATACATAAAGATGCAGAAGGAAATGAAAGCCTCCTATAATCACTGTTAATATTTTTGGTTTATGTCACTCTAGACTGTTTTCTGTATACTCCAATCATTCATATATATATATATGTTTGCATATATATATGTATTATAGGTACATGTATTTTCCACATATGATGTCAGATTCTTATTATATAGACTATTTTATAATACACAGCATAAGGCTTGGAAAACGGTAGTCAATAAATAAATATTGCCACTGCTAATAAATGTCATTTATTTAATGCCTATCATATGCCAGGCATGATGTTAGGTGTCTTATATACACTGTCTCACTTAGTCCTCAGAACCGTTCTGTGATACAGAAGCTGTCTTCCTCATGTTTTAGAGATGAGAAGCTTGAGGCCCAGAGAGATTATGTTACTTGTCAAAAGTTACAAAGGTTGTCAACGAGATGGACAAATACGTGTTTCTGTATTTTTGTATGAGGAAAGTGCCCATTTACAGGTTTAAAAGTTTTTCAAAAATTGATTTGAGAGACGCCTTAATGCCTACTCAGGTGAGAGTTTTCACTGAGAATGATGTAAAAACAGGTTCTGGTCTAGCAGGCAGGAAACCTGGCTCTGCAAATGACTATTTGTATGATCTGGAGCGAGTAACATCCTCCCTGGCCCTCAGTTTCCTCATCCACAAAATGGGATTGGTGTGGAAAGAAGGGTTAGCCATGTGCCCGAGATATAGGGGTGTTTGAAATGATTAACGAAAGTTGATGGCAATTGGAAAACGTGAAGAAACTGCAAAAGCACAGAACACAAAACTTGCTTTTAAAAAGTTCATCCATGATGCTTCATGGTGACAGTAGCCAATATGGAGGTGGTGGGGATACGCTCTTGGTCACGAGGCTGTGCTTACTTCCTAGGGAAATGCTGAGCTGTAAAAAGACTGCTTATCAATTTGTCTCTGAAAAACGTAATCCACAGTATCTAAATGTGCCCAACTCCTAAAATAGCACCTTTGTGTCTCTGAAATCTTTGTGGCTCAAATAAAAATCAGCGGCAGGGGGAAAATGAAAATGCACACGTTATCTGAATTAGCTTGAATGGTATGGCAATTAGGGGGTCTCCCAATTTTCCCTCTCCCCCGTGGCACATTAACTTTTCTGAGCCTCAGTTTTGCCAAGTGTCAGTTGGGAGTTTGTAAGACCTCCCTTCCCGGGGCAGTGTGGTGAAGAAAAACAGTATGTGTGAAGGTGTTGGCTCAAGGTCTAGGTCATAATAAGCAATACCCTTTATGAGGCCATATATATGAGGGGGTCTGGACAGGCTCTGAGGTTAGACATGAGTTAGAACCCTGCTTCTGCCATTCACCCGCTCTGTCACCTTGGGCAAGTTATTTAGCTTCTCTGAGCCGATGTCATGAGGTTTGTAAAGACTAAGCACTAATCTATGTGCTACTTGGTGCAGAGCGACTTTCCAACGTCAAATATTACAGTGAGGTCCTCCTTGCTTTCTCCTGGTTACATGACTCTTTTGCCTTTTTGATCCTTGTAAAAGCCCGACCCGCATAATGTAGCACTTGATTATACACCGCCTTGTACAGTCCTCTCGTTTTTTTTTTTTCTCATGTGCTTCACTCTGGTGTTTTTTCACGGGGCTCAGACCCTTGAGGGCACCATTTGGGACAGAGACTTCTTTAGTATTCCTTCCAGGGACTCATGTATGTGCATGCCCAATAAATCTTTGCTGCCTTGAATTGCATCTGATTGATGGCTCTTTCCCTGCTGATTTCTCAAGGTTTCACCCAGATTGAGCCAAAACCCTTGGGAAAAATTGCAGCAGCCTGTCCGGGTCTCCAGAGACCTGAGCTCTTGGCTCTGCCGAGAATGACAAATGGAGGAGTTGAAGGGCCTGAGTGCCACCGCAGGCATCTGACAGCTAAGGAGAGGGGCCCCTCCACCCCCCCTTCTTGGCCCTCCCAACCACCTGACTCAACAGCAGTGCCTGTGGCTTTGCGGGACAGCTGTGGCACCAGAGCTTAAGATGCTTCCCTTATTTACATGGCTTCTGTGTTTAAGCCCGGAGCAAGTCCTTCTGCGGTCCCAGCAGGTAATCCGGGGGAAAAGTTAAACACAAAGGAAGTGAGGGAGGGGCGGAGGAAGGACCTGGCTGTAGATTCTCAACCTTGTGTTTAGCTTCCCCAGCTGAGTGTAAGTCACTAAAAAGGGGAACTTTCTACCCTCCCAGTCCCTCAGTTATTTCCAATAGTTTACTATTAGGAGAGGGACTAAAGACTCATTAAAGTAGTTGACCTTTGGTGTAGGGCAACCCTGAGGAGGGGCTGTGCTAATTTGTCTATCTATAGTCTTCTGCGAGCGCAGTTGCATAATTCATGGCTGCTTATGAGTACCGGGCTGCTTTTTAGAACCACCCCCCTTTTTTTTTGTTTGATTTTAGGAGTTGCCAAGTCACTTATTCATTCATTTAACAAATATTTATTGAACTATGGACTCGGTCCCATGAATACGAAGTTTACTACTGGGTGAATATTCACTCAATATCCTACACGCAGGCCCCGTATCAGGTGCTGGGGAGAGAGCTGTGGCCGAGTCAGGCGTGGGCCCTAGCTTCGATGAGCTGCGGGGGAACAAGAAGCAAATGAACGGCTAGTTAAAACCTACGGTGCAAAGTGCCATTTCAGGGCGCCTGCAAGGCTCAGTCGTTAAGCCTCTGCCTTCAGCTCAGGTCATGATCCCGGGGTCCTGGGATGGAGCCCCGCATCAAGCTCCCTGCTTCTCCCTCTCCTTCTGCCCTCCCCCTGCTTGTGTTCCCTCTCTCTGTCAAAATAAATAAAATCTTCAAAAAACAAAAAAAAACACAAAGTGCCATTTCA
The DNA here is from genome assembly GCF_003265705.2 of Callorhinus ursinus. NCBI lineage: Eukaryota > Metazoa > Chordata > Mammalia > Carnivora > Otariidae > Callorhinus > Callorhinus ursinus. The sequence continues at coordinate 47,145,750 of NW_027397070.1, forward strand.
TGGGGTGGGAAGCAAGTTCTTAGAGTCCTATACTGAGACTTGGAAGTCCAGGAGGAAGGACAGTTAAGCTAAGCCTGATAGAAAAATAGAAGTTGGCCAGGTGTGGAAGTGAGTGGTAGAGAGCCAGTATGGAAAATCCTAAGGGGCAGAGGGGAGAGCACGTGGAAAGAACTGGAGGGGGCTACGGTAGATGATACTGCAGGACGAGAAAACACCGCGAACTCCAAGTCGCTTAACACAAGGAAAGCGTATTTCTCACTCAAGCAAAGTCGGATTGGAGTTCAGAGCAACTGGCCTCCATGGGGGTGTGGGGGAAGTCAGTGATCCTGGATACTTCCATCTCGAGACTCCATCATCCAATATATAGCCAGGAAGACAAGGAGAGAGAGCAGGCAGGTGCACTGGCAGCGAGCTGCTTTAGCCTGGGAGTGAGCGCATCACTTCTGCTCTCAACCCATTGGCCAGAACTGGTCACGTGGCTCCACGGACTCGCGGCCGGGCTAGAAGTGTAGGGGAGCATGGGTAATATTTGCTGAAGGAGGCTGCCTGGGCCACACAGAGAGGGAATAACCTCTTGGGAAACTGCCCACTGTTCTGAGGGGCGGGGCCTATTGTGTGTGTGTCCTGGGGGCTGGTGAGCAGGGGTGGGGAGGGAAATTGCAGGGAAATAAGCTGACACCGGTCACTAAGGGCCTTGCAAGCCATGTTACATGATGAGGAATTTGGGCTTTAGGGAGGCACAGAAGAATTTTACTAGGGCATAATGGAATTATAATGGCATTTCAGAAAGATTATCTTAGAAAGATCAGGCTTTCTGTGGAGACTGGGTAGAGGGAGCATGAGTAGAGGACATTTAGCAAGCTTTTGCACTGACCAGGTGAGAGATGATGCTCCTCAAGGAAGGAAGGGTCTGTGAGGATGACAGAGGTGGGCACATCCAGCAACTGTGTGGGGTGTGGAATCAACAGGAGGGGTGAAGGAGAGGAGACCTGCAGGGTGAGGCTCAGATGTGTGGGTTCAGCAACTGGATGGAGAGTGGATCTGTTCACCTGCTAAGAATAACAGGAGGAGTAAGTTTAGGGGAAGACAACATGTTCAGTTTTGTATTCACTGAATTTTAGGGGTCTAGAACATCCAAGGGGAGAGGTTCAGGGGGCATTGAGATCTGCATCTATGGCTCTGGTGCTTAGGAGAGTCCGGTTTGTGATACTAATTTGGGAGTCATGAATACATAGATGGTATTTGAAGTCATCATGATGGAACATTGAAAGAAGAAGTATCTCTGCTCTTGAGTGGCTAAGAATCTAGTGTAAGGTGGGGGCCAGGCATATAAACAAATACTGGAATTCAAGGTGAATGGTATGACACAGAGGCATGTACAAGGTTGAGTGGGGGCACAACTCCCTGATACTCGGGAGTATCAGAGAAAGTCTGATGGGAGAGGGACCAGGGCTGAGTGAAGGGCAGGTGGGTCAGGGAAGGGCGGTTCACATGGACAGAATGGCATGTGCAAAGGCACAGAGATATAAAAGCAGCACTGCCCAGCCAAGAAAAGTCCTTGGAGCATTTTCTAGAGCATTTCAGTGTGCTGGTCTGAGAGAGGAGGCAGCAGCTGCACTTGGAGCCTTTGAGGAAACACCTGTCGCCAACCTGTAGGCAGTGCACGCTCTGTGTAGGAGAGCAGATTTACACAGTTGAAGAGTCCATGATAAGGTGACTTTTTTTTTTTTAAGATTTATTTATTTATTTGACACAGAGAGGGAGAGCACAAGCAGGGAGAGCGGCAGGCAGAGGGAGAGGAAGAAACAGGCTTCCCACTGAGCAGGGAGCCCAATGCAAGGCTCAGTCCCAGGACCCTGGGATCAGGACCTGAGCCGAAGGGAGGTGCTTAACCAACTCAGCCACCTAGAAGCCCCTAAGGTGACATCTTTTAAACTTTTTGAGCCTTTTTTTTTTACCGTAGTTTTCAAATATATATATAAAAAAACAGAAAATAATACAAAGAACCCACATGTATTCATCACCCAGCTTCAAAAATTATTAACATTCTGCCAATCTTTATTTACTCATTTATCTCTCTTTTGATGGCCAGAGCACTATTTTTTAACTTTCTATTATGGAGAAAGTTGACAGTGGGGTATAATAGCCCCCCATGTGCCCATCAGTGACTCCCAGGGAACTTTAGATGGAGGTCATTCCCTCCCGTCCCTCCTGTCCAGGCCCCTGCCAGCCTGCTCCTCTCCCGTTGCAGCATTTTGTCTGTGAATACTTCAGAGAATATATCTCTAGTAGATAAGGACTTAAAAATATAACTGCCTTCTCATTATCACACCCAACAAAATGAACATTAATTCATAAGGTGGCATTTTGAAAACTTTAGGGGCGGTGTTTGCCAGAAAATCCTAGGACGACGGTGCAGAAGTGCATTTCAGGTAGAGATTCTGGATGTTCAGGTTGGTATAGACCAGATTCCCTTAACAAGACCACGCGGGACAAGCCAAGTGGAGAAGGAACTAGAGGGAATTTAGGCCAGGAGAAGCTGGGGGGTGGGCAAGGGAGCCCTCTCAGCCCTTCAGCCCTCCTGGGGGTCCCCTGGTCGGCAGGAGGCAACCACCCAAACGAGAGAAAGTAGCAGAAGAAGGGATGGAGCAGGGACCAGAGAGAGTAGGAGGTGGGAGGAAAGAGGCTGTTGGGGAGAAAGGAAAAGAGGAAGAGGAGAGCAAAAATAATCTAGAATACGCACAGCACGCCGGGTGTCAGTCAGGGGCACTGCCGCTGCCCCCTCCAGGCTTCCAGGAGCGGGGCTTCCCCCAAACCTGCCTGGCCTCTTGCTCACCCCTTCAGTGAGTCACTGTCGGTGGAGCGAGGGTAGGGGCAGGTGTGCAGGTTTGTGCGTGCTGATAACGAGGGAGGGTTATGCCAGGGACTGAGGGGCAGGGCTCCGCAGTGAGGCCGGGGCAGCGTCCAGCAGGGCGGAGCAGGTGCCGAGCAGGTGGCGTCCGCCGCACGGCATCCGCCAAAGCAAGGGAGAAAGCAGGCCCCAGAAACGAAGGGGTTGGTCCTCGCGTGGAAGGGGTACTGCGGGGCACCGGTCTCCCCAGTCCTGGGTCTGCGCAGGGCTCCTGTCTGTGCCCAGGGTCTGGCAGAAACCGCGCGCCAGCGCCCTGCCGCGGGGTGGAGAGGGGCCTCCCTGGCTGTAGCCGCCCGCGCCCCTGCTAGGGGGCGGGAGCAGCAGGGGCATGACCTGGGGAAGTAGCGGGTCCTGGGGTTTCGGGAAATCGGTGAGTCGCGGGGCGAGTGTGGCGCCCCGGGGCGGGAGGCAGGGGCCGGCCCAGGGCGCAGGGCGCAGGGCGCGGCTGCGGCGGGGTGCGGTCCTGCCTGCCTTCCTCCCAGCTGGAAGCGCTGCGGGTGATATCACCGGTGGAAAGGCGATCGTCGAGGCCCGAGGGTGCCTTCCTCGAGGGCTTTGGCGGAACGGGCGATGGGGGCTGGCCAGCCGGGACCCCGACTGCTCTGAGCCGTTCCACGCCTCCCCCCCCCCAGCGCCCCCAGATCCTGATGAAGCCCTGGGCCCTGCTCCCGCTCCCGGGGGTGGGGGTTTCCTAGTTCCCTCTCAGCCAAGCACTCATCCTCCAATCTGGGGTGGAAGCGCCCCGAGGAGACCAGCGACTCTGTTCCCCTCCCAGACGCCTGAGTTACTTAACGGCCAGTCGGCCTGTTGCCGCTGCCCTGAGCGCACACTGGTAGGGCGCTTCCTTCTGAGACGTCGTGGGATGGGGTGCAAGAGGCCTGTGGTCCAGTGAGGACCCTGACCCAGGGAAATCTCTGCCCTTTCTTACTAGACAAGGCACGGGCTGGAGGTGAGCCGCATTGATTAGAGTCGGCACATGTGGCTGGTGGCCACATGAAGCCAGGGCAGGGTCTCAGGGGTGTGGCTTCCCATCAGCTCGCGGAGGTTGGTGAGCACACTGCAAAAGGACGGAGACGGAATAAACCAGATCTGGGGACTTGTCTTCAGCGGGGAATAGTAATAAGGAACACATAGAATTCTCCTTATGTGCTTGGTGGGCACCATTCTTAGCATTGTTCTAGTGCATCTCATGCATGTTCTAAACATGCACAATCTAATTTCATGACATTATTGCTGATTTTATAGATGAAGAATCTGAGCCACTAAGAGATGACATCACTTGGGCTGGGTCACACAGCTTCTGGGGCCAATGTTCTGTTTTGCCTTTGTGAAGAAGAGGGAACATGGCACTGCGCTTTTCTGAAGTAAAAACAAGCTGATGTCAGGGATTCTTTCAGAAAAGCACATTTCAGGGCCATTGCTGAGATCACCACCCATTCAGCAAATGTCCCAAACACTGAATGCACTTCTGTGTCTCAGCCTGTGGCATAACTGATGTTCATCATAGTGACCTTCAACTACCCAGAAAAGGTTAATTTATATTTTGCAAGCTCTAAACAGAGCAGGGGGAGTGAGTAACAAGCTTTAACAAGATCTCCATCAAAACCAAATTACCAAAGTTAAATGGTTAAATGAGTTAAACCCTCTCTCTGAAAAGCTGGGCTACTCTGGTAACCCCTTCTAGAGGACCCTTAGCTTTAAACATTGCCTCTTCTGCTTGTATGCCACTGGTATCCCCACTGCATCTGTGCATCAGGAACGAGCCGTGTCTCACCATAATTTCCCAGACAAAGACTTCCAGAAGATGGCGGGGATCACGTGGGAAGTTCTCTTTCTTCCCCTGGCCTCAGTCTGAAATTCCCCAAACGCTTGGGGCCCTGAAATGCTGGGCAGCAGGCAGTGTCCCCAGCAGTTTCCCTGGCATCCTGCCCCCTTTACACAAAGCAATCACTGTTGCAGAAAATGAGGGTCCTGTGACCATTTGGCACCATCCCCTGCCGGGCATTCGCGTGGGAGAAGGAACGTTCTCGCTCCCTGACAATAGATTCTGATCACAAACCAGGCGCCTTTCAGAGAAACAGCTTCCCAGAGAATGACTTTGCCTAGAGGTAAGAAGTAGTGAGGGAACAGAAGTAGATTCTTGCAGGAAGCCTATTAATGTCACCAAGAAATCAGTCAGCCTATGGTGGCCTCAGAACAGCTTTCCACGCCCCACCCTCATTGTTGTCGGCTGGAGCCGGGCCTCTCTCCCCTTACCCTGGTTGGCTCCTTGAATTCGTTTCCCACAGTGACATACCTGGTCCCTGGCCACTGTGACACCTGTGGCACCCTGTAGTTAGTGGTCTAGAATTCCAGCCTTACCTCTAAATGCAGGTGCAATGATCCTGTCTTACAGAGAGCATTTCCCTGGGTGACTTTACTGAGAACTTAACATTGGTGTGATACCATTAACTAAAATACAGATTTTATTTGGATTCCCCCAGGTTTCCCACTCATATCCTTTTTCTGTTTCCGGATAGGGTATCGCACCATGTCTCCTGTGATCTGTGAAGGTTTCTCTGTTGTTCCTTATTTTTTCACGACCTTGACATTTTCAGGTATTTTATTGAATGTCCCTTAATTTAGGCTTGGCTGAAGTTTTCTCATGGTTAGACCAGAGCTATGGATTTTCTGAAAGAATACCGCAGGGCTGAAGTGCCCTTGCTTTTCACGCTATACCAGGAAGTACATGATATGAACATGACTAATTAGTGGTGAGGTTAACCTTGATCACATGAGTAAGGTGGCTCTGCCAGTTTTCTCCACTGTAAAATGGTCATTTTCCCCTTTCTAGACTCTCCTGATTGGAAGTGAATCACTAAGTCCAGTTCCTACTGCAAGGGAGGGAAATGAAGCTCCGCTCCCTGGAGGAGGGAGAATCTACGTATATAATTGGGAATTATTCTAGAGAGGTTTGTCTCATCTCCGTAATTTATTTATTTATTCACTTCTTTATATCAGTATGGACTCAGGGATATTTATTTCATTATTTGAGTTATAATGCAATACCTTTTCAAATCGTTGCTCAAATTGCTCCAGCTTTGGTCATTGGGATCTCTCTCAGGTTGGCTCCTGTGTCTTTTTCATGTGCCCCCCATTTTTTTTCATTATCTTACTTTCTGACACCCTACAGTGCTGCAGGCTCATCTGTCTTTTCCCTGCCTTAGCATCAGTTCTTTCTCCAGGGAGCCCTGGTTCCATTATTGGAAGATGGTCTTTGGAAACCAAGTTCCGAGTGCTGGGCGTGTTCTTTGCTCCTGGGTCATTGCTCTCTGCCCTCTCAGTGGACACAGCTAGGAAGCGTCTGTATGTAGAGTGGCCAATGTATATGAACATATCTATATTTCTACACCTGTCTCTAGGTATCCTTAAATAAAAAGGAGTTCACACTGGTATCTCCAGCTCGAATCCAGCCCCCCTGGGTTTGTCCTGGTCTTCTGTTTTCCTCATTGTCACTCCTTTCTCTGACAGTACCAAACCTGGTTCCCGTTGTCTACAACTTATACACTTATTTGTTCAACCTTACTTTGCAATTCTGAAACTTTACTAGTTTCAGATTTGCTAATCCATATCCCTATGAAGGAAATTTTTAATGAGAATACAGTGTTTTTGTATAGTTCCTTTTGTCTTTAGCTTTACAGATTCCTGTTGAAACACTGCTTTCCAAAGTTACTTAGGTCAGTTCTTTTCCCCCCCCTTCTTGATGGGTGCATCTTAATATTTTCAAAGCATTTCCACATGAAGCTTCACCTTTGATCATCTCATTATTTCATGCAAGGGAAGAAGGAACCATGACATGTGGAGGAGGAATTGGACCCATGATTATACCTGGGGACTTTGGGCTTCGCTGGACCACACTACCTTTCCTGGAGCTGCTGTTTGTTTGGTGGGTCTGGGCTGCAGAGACAGCTGTGATATACCATGTCTAGTCAAAGGAGGAGGTGAAGTATGGCTGAGTATCTCTTCCTGGCGTAGGCAGGCTCATCAAATGTCAGGGGGAAGGAGACTCGGAGATCTCGTGGCTCAATGTCCCTTATAGATGGGGAAACTGAGGCCTAGAGAGGCGATGTGACTTGTTCAAGATGAACTAGATGGTTAGAGCCATAAAGGGGAGGGGGAGATAATTGGATCCAGGACTCTGCATTCCCGTGTCTGTGTTCTTCTTGCCTCTCTGTGTGGGATACAGGGCCAGAGGTCACAGGTCTGTGGAAAAAGCCCCTTTGAAATGTTTTAAACAGGTGGGAGAATTCACTGCCCTTTCTTGAATAGAAAGGTAGATCCAGGAACATTTCTTCATACCCTGTGCATTCTGAAACGAGGGAGGGGGTGAGTGGATTAAGAAATGATTGATGGGTCTGCAAAGTTGGTCCCTGCATGTCACACAGTAGTGATGTCATTCAAAAGTGGCAACGTGAGGGATCTTCTGAATTCCAGAGCCACCATTTTTTTTTAAGTCAGTGTCATGTTCTCTCTTAACTGTCATCCTCCCTGTACCTAAAAAATTGAGATTAGTGTCTGTCTTGCCCAGGTTAGGGGGTTATTTTAAGGATCCCTACCTAACTGGAACAAAGGAATCAAACCTTTTTTTCTTTTTCTTTACTAACTGCTGATTTCCTAATCTCCAGCACTGTACATGGAACACCGTAGGAATTTAATAAATATTTATGGGATGAATGAATTAAGGATCACACGAGACGTTTCAGGTAAAAGGACTGTTATCTCTGAAGCCCTATACAGATGTAAGGGATTGTTAATGGCATTAGTTAATGCTCTGAGCGTGGGCAAGTTGCTTAACCTCTCTAGACTTCAGTGTCCCAATTTGCACTATAAGATGCTCCTGGCTCATCTTGTATTTGGAATTAAACTAGATGATCTCTAAGGTCCCTTTCAGATCTATAATTCTGTAATTTTAGTGTTCACTGTTATTATAAAGAGTATTGTGAGAATTTCCAGATGGACTTAGGATATAAAGGTATCACAGACCATCATGTGATAAAAGTATCACAAAGCAAGGATGACAAGTTGATTTCTTTTCCTGTGTGAATTATAGTTGATTGGTAGTGGCTGCCTGGAATGCAATGTTGAGAAGGACTCTAGGTATAGGGTTATAATGATTGATTAGTGATGTCTGTCATGGGCACAGAATACAAAGCAGTAGCAAGCATGCATCTCCAACCTAGATGCTCAAAATAGCAGTCATCCTAGAATTTCTGAGAGTAATGTTATTTTTCTTTGATTTTGCCTGATAATGTAGACACCTCTTGGGTGAGGCCAGGGCTTCCTGGAGGTAAACCCAGAACTCTACAAACTTGTAGTAAATCACCCTTCTCCCTTTCATTGTTTCTCTTTTTTATTTATCAGGTAAATAAAGCAAGTTAACATGATTGATTAATTGACGGTTGAGAAGCAAAATCTAGACTCAGAATCTTTCTACCTCCCTGAGACTCAAACATACATATGGTCTCTGTTCTTGGGGAAATTGAGAATGTGGAATAACGTAAAAATTCTACATATAAACATGAACCCATTCATCCAATAAATATGTGTTGAACACCTACAGTGTTCAGGCAAATGCATGACAATGAAAACATAGATCATTTTTCCAGAAATAAAGCCTTTCCCCCTTCTCGTTTCCACTGACTGGTCATTATGTGTGGGTCCATGAGCTTTGTGAATGTAACCCATGTTTCCCTCCTCCTAACCTCGTGGTGAGAAAATGATAAGTTTTGGGTCTAAATCCCAGGATTCCTGAAGGAAATATACCAGTGAGGCTTCTTAGATCTCCCATTACACACGGGAGATGCTACCCATTCCAGGAGAGATCTTCCCAGATCTCAGGTACCATCCTATTGCTCAGTGTGCTTTTGAAACCCGAGGATGTTCCCATTCTTCCTTGTGCCTAGAAGTGTGGAGAGGCCTCTGCATCTCAGTTTGGGGGTCATGTGTATTGATTCCACCTGTCATCACTTCATGGCTATCCAGAAATGTGTCTCAGTGGAGGAGTGTTGTAGACAACCCCGGCCCCTCTTCTCCCTTCCAAGTGGTCTGCCTTTGCCATAGTAACATTGGCTTTTGGTTACCCTCCCCTCAGGACTGGTCTTTCTCCACTGTCCAGGCAGTTCCTGAAAAGGCTGCACTAACTGAGCGAGTGATTACTTCAGGACTTGAAATAGCTTTTTTCCTGTCCCAGATATGACACAGTCACTTCCCCAATAGAGCCATCTCTCCAGGAGGAACAGCACGTCCTTGTAATGAAGCCAAGGGGGGGGGGCGGTGTCACATGATCAGACAGCGGGGGGCCTCCTGAGACCTTGTTTCCCCTTAAGCTGTTGGCTAGGAGTTGTTGACAGAAGCCTATCTGTGGCCAGGAGTTGTCGACAGAAACCTATGTGTGACAGACCCTGGCAAGCCATCCCCAGCCTGCTCTCTTCTAGGGTTTCAGTCCAGAACAGTTTCTCCAAGGAATACATGTTAATGAATGAATGTCTAGGAGGGTGATGGCAAGAATTTCTGTGGAGCATCTTTGGTGGCCCCATGCCTGCATGTGGTTCTGCACTAGAAGAATCAAGAAATCCTCATGGCTGGTTACCCTCGAAGAGGCCATAAAGATTGGACAGGAAGCCCATCTTGCTGATTTGGGGAATTCTTGGCCTAGTCTGCAGCCAGTTGGAGTTATAGAGATTGTGAAGCAAGGGGAGGAAAGGTTTTCCTTAGGATTCTGGGTCAGATGGGAGAGAAAAAGCATCTACGAAGGATGAAGACCAGCCCAACCCCAGCCCCAGACTCCCGGACCTCACAGACATGGTCGAGTTTTATTGGGAAGTTACCAGGCACTCCAGGGGGAAAATATGATTTAGGCAGCCATGTGGGAGCAGGGGTGAGAGAGCTGAGGAAGGTCTTCAAGAGGCCCAAGAAGGGGAAAATTAGCTGAGTCAGAAGCCAACAAGAGGAACCTGAACCAGAGGAACTTGGTCTGTAGTCAGACCTCACACTGGGAGAGAGAGATGGGGTTTTGTCTCTTTTTTTTTTTTAAACTCTTTAATTTCTGGGGTTATAAAAATCTGGAGGAGACACAAAGTGATCTTACATTTATTTCGTTAAACCTTCCAGTCAACTAACAGTCACCTTTTGGGTGAACGGGAGAATCCCCCGTCAGACTAGGAAAAACCTCCGGAATGCCAGGAACCTGGGCAGGTTTTCCAGGGCCATCTGGTTTTGCTGCTCACCCCCTTCCCTTCTTTCCAAGAGTGAAAGAGCAGATAAATCCAGACGCTCCAGGGATTTTGACCTCTGGAAGAACTGAAGCTGGCTACCAGCCAAATGGGGCCACATAGCTTTGATTCATATATGGGCGGTGGGGATAGCTGCAGCCGTTGGAGCGCACAGTTGCGGACGACAGAGTTCACGGCAGCAGCTCTGAGGCAGGAAGAGATTTCACTGAGGACCTTGGGAGGCTTGCAGAATCCTAACAAGAGTGGGAGGGGCAGGTTCCAGGCCGAACCTCTACAAATACCTCCCAGAGCCACGCTGCAGGATTGGGTTGGCAGGGACTTGCTGCCCCTGCTGCCTCCCCCTGGCAAATCTGCCATTCCTGCCACCTGCTGGACCCACAAAATACATGCCTGCATCCCTCCTGTTCCAAATCAAAGTCTCAAGGGTGTACAGCTAAGTGGCAAAATCTAAGCCTCATGTGTGTACCCAGCAGCAAGGGAAGCTGGGAAATGTTTACGCACCGGCGCACACGCACACACGCAGACACATGCACACACATGATTGATGTGAATATCCTTAAAACATGAAGAGATTATGCCAAGCCTTTCAAGAAGTAAGGGATGATGGAAATTGGCTGCAGGTGGTCTGTGAGCTGTGGCCTGGGCTACTCAGGAAAAGGCAGTGTGAAAAAAGTGCCCCACGGTGTGGGTGAAACAATGGATTCCCTGGTGGTTCTCCCTCAGTAGAATGGTGCTCAGTTGGTCCTAGGCAAAATGGAGAAATAAGAAATGCTTGTGTTCTAGATTCTTCACACAACCGTCATCACCATTCATTTATTTTTAAGATACTTCCAAAAAGAGAGTTGAGTCACCAGGGTATTGTTTTGCATACTACAATACTAGTCCATTTTGTGGGCATTCTGAAAGACACAAAGGGTTAAACACATGGCTGCTGGTCTTCCTGGGGAGCCAGGCAAACATACTCACATCAACCTTATAGCAGTAGCCATGTTATGAAAAGGACCAAATGAATGGTGCAGACAATTGCAGTCACGTTGCTCGGAGGAGAGCTGTAGTTTGGGTGGTCAGGATGGCTTTTTGGAGAGCGCAGGACAGGAACTGGGCCTTGAACAATGGGTGGGATTTAGACAGACAGTCCTGGAGTGTGGACATGAGGTGAACGTTGCTTGGAGTAGGTGCGGTGTGTGTATGTCAACACAGTCCCCTGGAGGAACGGTCAGTTATGAGCCTAGAAGCAGTGCAGGGGTGCGTAAGAATTGTGGGAGGTAACCTTGAACTGGGACCACGTTTTGGAGAATCTTGATTGCTCCATGTATTAATCAGGACTCGTTTTGTTTCCAGTGATAAAAATCCACTTCAAATTACCTTAAGAGAAAGGGAATTTATTGGTTCATCTCATTAAAAAGCCCAAGGCATGAGTTTGAGACACGGCTAGATCCAGGTGCTCAGCTGTTGTGAGGATTCAGCTCTGGGTTCATCTGTGTTGGTTTCACTTTCCAGCAGGCCTTCTCCATGTGGCGGTTCCTGGCAACTCCAGGCTTACATCATCTTGCTTCAGCAATCTCTTGCTCAATGTTTCTAGCGGGATTCTCAGAATTCTCAGGGCTGAGTCTTGTTGATTGGCTCTCCTCGTGATGAGAGCGTGATGAGCCACTCCCTCCGCCCATCAGAACTAGAACTCTGACCAGGGGAATAGGGGGTTCTCTCACTGACCAGTGACATGGCCCAAGAGGGCCCACGACCATGGGGAAGGATGGTTGCTGTAGCAGATGCTGTTGGTGTCTCATCCTTATTCCCTCAGCCCTTCCCATTTTAGTGGACGTTGGCTCGATTTCCAGCTAACACCTGCTTCTCTTTGCCTGAGGGCTTTCTGGGACCACCAGAGCCCACTTCTACACATTCAAGACTGGCCAGAAGTGCCAGGGAATGAACCTTTCCTAAGAGCAGTCCTCCACCAGAGATTGATGGAGTTGGCACATACACACTCCAGCCCTCTTATCTCTTGGCGGGGAAAACTCTGAGGTTCTTGTTCTATAATGTTTCTCAGAGTCCCCCAGTGGGATTCAGTTCCAGTTGCCCAGAGCAGTCACTTGAATGCTCGTACACTCGCTCTTTGTTGAGATCTTTCCCTTTCCCGCCTCACTTTCCCACTTCCCTGCTGGTGTTTCCTGAGATCACCTCCGATGTAAACCACTCCCCCTGGAATCTGCTAGCCCAGAGTCTGCTCTTGCAGGAACCCACACTGAGAGATTCCCCAATGGAAGAGCAGAGTGCTGTTGCCAGAGTAAAGGGGAATGGATACTGGGTAGGCAGAAACAATGAATGTCAACTTCCCTTGGTCAAAAGATGGGGCCTCTTTCGTTTCCTTGCTTCTAATTTGTCTACTTCCTCTTAGGGATGGGAAGCCAGGTCCTTGAGGGAAAGGACCCAGCTTGCTCACTGTGGTGTTCCCAGAATCTGGTGCACAGCAGATGCTAAAATGATGTTTATTGTACAGAATTGAATTTTATAGGCAATGAACAGTGATAAAAGTTTCCTGAATCCATGACTGGCAGAACGTGTTTTGTTTTCCCACTAAGATTAAATAAAGTGGAGACGGTGTGCAGTGTACGTTGGAGGGAGGGAATCCAAGGAGAGGTATTCGGCAGCAGTCACGGTAGTTTGGGCTTGAGGTGGTAAGCGTCTCTGGCACAGAGCACTGTGACTAGCACACGCTAGGTGCTCAATAAATGTTTGTTGAGTGAATGAAGGCTAGCGGTTGTATAGGGGGTCAATGTCATTAAGCTGATACTCAGAAGTAAGTTGAACAGCTGAGGTTGGGCTGCGTGGTTGGACAGAAGGCTGAAATTTTTCAGGGTATGGGACTTTGTAGGGAGTTAGGTGGCAGACTGAGCACTGTAGGCTGAGAGCCCTTAGTTTCAGGTAATTGCTGTGTGTTCCTCAACCCCACTTTCTTTTCTCCTGGGCACATGGCGAGACTACATTCCCAGTTTCTCTTGCAACTAGGTGGGGACGTGGGTGAGATCTGACCAATGGAATGTGGGTAAGAGTGCCATATACTACCTTGAGGCTTGGCCCCTACAGCATTTCCTGTGAGCAATCACACTCCCTCTTGTCTTTGACTTGCTAGCTGGATGCTGAGGATGCAGCAGAGGACTCCAAGGACATAGGAGGTGATAGAGCCGCTAGGGTGAAGGGGCTTGGGGCCCCAGATTGCTGTGTGGAGCAGAGTTCATCACACTTAGTTTCTCACTGGTCTGGAACAAGAGTGAGAAATACACTCATACTGTGTGAAGCCACTGAGATTTTTGGATTGCTACAGAGTGGTCATTTGCTACCCTATTACAAAATACCTCATTTGAAAAACAAAACTCATTTGAAACTGGGGAGGGAGAGAGTGGAGGCCAGCATCACCCTTTAGGGCAGAGTCCTGCCTGTGATTTTCCTCCCATAAACTGAGAGCAGACAGACATGCCCATAGACACAGGGGGTTGGGAGAGAAAACTGATCATCAGGGAAGTTTTGGGCCCCTTCTAAGCATGAAGGCTTTGGGGTGACAGGGATATATATCCAAGTGGAAGTTCGATGGGACGTTGAAAAGAGGCCCGAGATTTGGTTAGAATCTATTCTCGCGGAAGCGCTCACTGAATCAGGAGAGGACTGATTTACCTGAGGAAGAGCTTGTAAAGGGAGAACAGTATGGGGTCCCGGATGGAATCATTGTGACTTTCCAGAATCAGCAGATGGCAGGAGGAGCTGACAAAGGTGTGGTCAGGAGGGTAGGAGATGCCTATGGAGACTCACAAGCCAAGGGTGGAGGAAGATACTGAAGAGATTATACTTCACACGCTGAAGAGAGCCGGAAATGGCCTTACTTCTCCGTGGACTAAGATGAACTGAGAGGAAGCTCATGGTGTGGGAGTGGAAGTGGGAAGGAGCTAAGAAGAGAAACCAACCATCTCTGAAACCCGGTAAGGCTGCCTACACCGTGATCAGCCAGGGAGTGTGCAGCGGGAGCTGAGTTACCTTGCTTTGCCCTGGGAGCTGAGCTGGTAGGGTGGAGACTCCCCGGGCATCCCTGGGAGTGCTTTGCACCAGGACACAGGGAACAGGGAGTTGCTTTTTATACAGGTGTCTGAGGTAGGGGTGAGAGAAGGACAAAGGCTGGGTAGTGTTAGGTTCCTGTGAGCAGAAAGGGGCCAGGACTCAACTACATTGGGGTGTAACTAACTAACGTGACCTCCTCTGGTACACAAAATCTGCTCAGGTCCTGGAGGCTACGTGAGTTAGATGTTACAGCGCCTGTGGTCATGTGAGTAAACGCAAAGCAAGCTATTCCACTGTACAACAACCATCTGTGTTCGGGCACATTTGATTTTACTAAGCCTCAGTTTTTTCATCCATAAAATGGGGCTTAAACAATTCCAGGTTCCCCAGGGGAAATCAGGGAACTCTTCTTGAAAATAGCATGAATAGAATCTAGGTGGCAAAACCAGCTGATGTTCTTGAGGGTCAGTGCCTTTCCGGAAGGGTAAGGGTCTCCGTCTGGTTCCCTGATATATTTTCCTGTTCCTCTAGGACAGCGATGTACCATTAGTGGTCTTTGGATCTCAGCTTCTTGGATAGGAGCTGGAAAACCTCACGCCTCACAGCTGCGGCCACCTTGGCACCAGAGAGGTTAAAAGATCATGGGTCTACTGGGTGATAGACATTGGGGAGGGTATGTGCTATGGTGAGCGCTGTGAATTGTACAAGACTGTTGAATCACAGATCTGTACTTCTGAAACAAATAATGCAATATATGTTAAGAAAAAAA
>NW_027397070.1:47161147-47214639 GCF_003265705.2 Callorhinus ursinus
ATGGGTATTAAAGAGGGCACGCTCTGCGTGGAGCACTGGGTGTTATGTACAAACAATGAATCATGGAACACTACATCAAAAACTAATGATGCAATGTATGGTGATTAACATAACAATTAAAAATTTAAAAAAAAAGATCATGGGTCTAGTCCACCATGAGATGCAGGGCGGGGCCTGGAGTCTGTAGCAAACATTTTGAGGCCATTCTGTGTGCCAGGCTCTATGCCAAGGGCTTTCCTGGGTTATCATATTCCATTATCTTCATGGATGCTCCACAGGGTAGGCACCATGACTAATCTCCACACTGCAGAAGACAACATAGGCTCACAGAGTTGAAGGAATTTTCCTCCTCAAGGACACATGTCAGTTAAGTGCCAAATCAAGAACTTGATCCAAATGGTTTGGCTTTGAGACTCCTAAAGACTGATCATCCTGGGGAAACTGAGGCAGCACCTGGGCGATACTGGCTGTTTGGGGAGGAGCCTCCTCCCCTCCCAACACATAGGGGATTGCTATGTTGGTTTAAGGCATCTGGAAACAATCTTTAGTGGGCAGCACTTTAGGACAATCAATGACTCCTTTGCAGCTGGTGAGGGAAGGGCTCCTGGGAAGTTCATTCAAACTATACCAAACCCTCTTTCCAGATAATGATAATCCACCTACCCCTCCCGTCCCCATCTCCTCCCACTCTGTGTTAAGGAGCAGCTACTAGTTCTAGAGAGTGTCCCACTCTAGACCCGGCCCTCTTACCTCTGGATGTCCTGGTGGTTATTGCTCTGTGGCCTCCTTCACGGAGGCCTTACCTGATACTCCAGCCTAGATGGAAGCCTCTCATCCCCTCACCCTGCTTTATTTTTTCCATGGTACATGATGTGTGTTGTTTTATGCATTATCTGCTTCCCTTAATGGAATGGAAATGCCAGAGGAACAGGGTTTTATTGGGATCAGTCGTATCCCTAGTGCCTAGAACAGTACTTGGCACACAGTAACTGCTAATAAATATTTGTTGAATGCATGCCTGGTTCCCAAGCGCCGCACTGAGTTCTGCCCATGCATCATCTCATTGAATCCTCAAAGGCCTGTGGTTTGCCCACACTGGGCCCTGGCACCGATGTCGGGAGATAGTCAAGTAGTTATGTCCCCTCACACCTCTCCCTACCTCCTCCTAGTGGGACTTAGGTGTAAGAAGCCCTAAGGCTGGACCAAGCAGACGTCCCAGGCTGTGAAATTCACAAGGCTGGGAGTTCGGTGGGATTCCACCCTGGCTGTGCTGTTAATGGCACCATCTGACCCCAGCACCTTCGCACCTCTCTTGGTGTGAAAGTCTTTAAGGGTACAGGACAATCACAGCTCCCAGAACCTTCTTTCCAGAAATTAGCAACAAGCCAAAGAGGAGAGAATCACCCATGGATGAGTTGGGGAGGGGGGGACTTCTGCCCCTGCCTCCTGTAGATCCCAGGGAGGGTGATCTCAGGACGTTGGGGTGGAAGGGAGAGCTTGGAGTGGATAAAGGGAAGTGTTTTGGCCTTCTCCTCCTCTCCTCCGACTCTTGTTGCTGCCCTCCACTGCCTCAGGCTCAGGGGGAACGAGAGCTTTGGCCTGGCCAGAAGTTGCCCCAAGGAGAACCGGAGTGAACTGGCCAGCCCCCAGCTAGTGAGGGGCTCCTTTCCTAGGCTGGGCCTTTTCAGAAAATGGGAAATTCCACTATGTCACACCTCAAGAGCTGATAGCTTACCCCCACCCCCCTAATTATATAATGTATTTAGACCTTTGGGTGGCTCACCAGATTTCCGGGATGAATGTTTATAGTTCTGGGAAGGCGATGCTGACCTGCCATGCAAAGTCGTCCCCCTTCCACTTCCTCCTCGATTTTGACTGTAGTGGTCTCCTTTTCTCTGGCCTGATCCTCCCCCTCCACTATTTAAAATAAACTTCCTCCCACTCAAAGGCTACTTGCTCTTTGGTTAATTAACAAACATTTATTGAAGACTTCTCGGAGGTGAAGCTATGCCCACAACAGTGGATATGACAGACAAAACCGTGGCCTTCTTGGGGTTTACAGTTCAGGGGAGAATCTTCAGCCCCTGATGCAGGCCTAGTTCTGTGTTCTTGGTGTATCTTGGTACGGCCTGGTGTGCGGCAGAAACACGTCCATAACTTATTAGCATTGTAAAAACGTAACTCAGTCTCGCAGAGGACACCCCCCCACGCCCCCCCCCACCCCCGCCAACACACCATCCATACCACCTCACACAGCTCTCCTCTCTTCCTGTGTAATCCTGGAGGCTGCGTCTCGGTTCCATGAACACCAGTCCTTAGGAGGGCTTTTTCTGACTGTGTGGCCAACGCCACAGCCGGCAAACGTTCTTAGGGGCCGCCCAGGGCCAGGTGCTCCAAGAGGGTGGAAGCGGGAGGAAGAATCCATCCTCACCCTCGCTCCGGGCGTGCGGTCCGGGCCTCCGGGAGTACAGAGCTGGGAGGTGAGAACTGGGAGAATCATCGGCCTCAGCAAACCCGTTCGGCTCCCCCTGCAGTGGGGTGAACATCACGCCGTGAATTTGCCATGTGGTTTGGACAAGCTTCCGGAGTTTTCTGCCTTTTGTTATGATACCATCAGCTGTTCCCTCATAGTTTCAGGGTAGGAACCACACTCTGTTTATCCTCAGCAGCACGAAACTCTGGGTTGTGTATACAGGAGGTCACCGAATGTCTGGAGAAGGAGGAGTGAGGTGAGAGGGTGCAGACCTTTGCCTAAGTGGCAAGGGTTCCCTTCTTGCCTAAGAAACTGGTCAGAGGTTCCCAGCCTTGGGACAGTGCTCCAGGGGCCTGCATGGACGCGATGACCGCCTAGAGTGACCCGGGGCTGGGTAAGGGGCAAACTCTTGGGCGTTCAGCATGGAGAAATCTTTGACATGAATCTGGCCTCCCCCCTGCCCTTTCCCAGAGCAGCAGACTGAGTTTCAGAGAGGGTATGTGCGACCAACTTAGCTCTTAGTGGAAGGGCTGGTCAGGAATTGGAGATGCCTGTCCCTTAATTCATTGCTCTTCCACCCCCATTTTTTCCCCCATTTTTTATGTAACCCATCAATAGTAATTTAATGTCATACAGATACATGCCTGCATTTTCATGATCAAAAGTACAAGCAGTATTTTTTTGGTAAGAGGTTTAAATATTCCCAGGAGCCTGAAAAAAAAAAAAAAAAGAATACAACTTTTCCCATTGCCTGTATCACTTCTCTGGAGGGATATTATGACCCCATAGAATTGTCAATGTAACAGAACTTGAACCTGTTGTACTGAATGGGGCCTTAACACCTGCTCTGACTCCCACATCTTGGAAATCTTTGGGAGGTATACAGGGTCATCTATGTGGATGTGCCTGGGCATATGTATACATACTACAAAGGGATTTTTGTCGTAATAGTTTTTGTTGCATCAATATCTCAAGGGAATTTGTGGAAGAACTCGTTTCTTCTAGAAGTGTCCATTTTTCGAAGAATCTGTCCTTCTTTAGATGCCCAGGCTATTATTCATTGCCAATGGTGGTCAGTGTTCCCAAGCCTTGCTTTTCGCATGTGCAGGCGATACTGGATAGAAAGTGCCCAACTTTCTATACCAGAAGTTCAATTATAAAGTGGTTATGGGAACTGGGAATACATTTTCTCATTAAAAACAACATTATATATGGCTATGTGGTTTAGTTAATCCTTAAAACTTGTTTAACTTCATGTATAGTTGAAATGCTGCCCATTTGGAATTAATGTAAGCATGAAACACTGCTTTTTCACCATCAGTGCTTAAATAGAAAAACTATAAAACCAAATAAGAATTCCTTTTTAATCATCATGAATGTTGGTGGTAGGGGTGAGCAGTTTTATTAGGCGTGGAGGCAGATGAAGACTTTGAGAATTCTAGATGGGACTTTTAGATATTCTGATGGCTTTGGGAGTGATGGTCCTGATTTTTTTAATATGGTTAATTTGACTTTAGGGGCATTGTTAGCCCCACTGTTTAAGGTAATCAGATGTGGTTAGGGCTTTGCTGACAAATGGAATAATAAGGAAGAGAGAAAGAGGGAAGCATTTTCCCTCTTGAGATCACTAGGTAGGAGTTGGAAGAAAGTGGGTGGATGAACTGCCTGTGTATGCTAGCGGGGAGAACCTATGGCCTATGGCTCCCCTGGCACTGATGTTTTGGGGGAAAGGGAAGCAGGAGAGAGCTAATGCACAGCCCACTCAGTCACGTGGCTCAAGCCCAAGGGTCAGTGGTAGCCCAGAGCCCTGAACTCTCCCTGTGTCTGATGGGAGTCACCTCAGATCAGCATGTCAGCACCATTCTGGCAGCCCAGCCCCAAACAGTCCCAAGAAGGAAATATTCTGCTAGCCAGCAGGAGTGATCCACTTTCCCTGATGCCTTCCTGAAATGTGAACCCAGCCAGAATCCCAGAACAGCTCTACAGACCTTTGGGACATCTGGTCACCCCCATACATTTGGGGAGCGGGGAGAGGATAGAGGAGGGGGTGGATAGAAGGGTTGGAGAGCAACCCAAAGGGAAGATACAGGGTCTGGGGCAAGAGAGGGGGATTTAGAAAATTCCGAGTGGGGCATAGCTACACTTGTGTAAAGGCAGCACTGTGTGAGATCTATCCTGAGGTGGGCCCAAATAGACCTTGAATGGCAAAGAAAGAAAAGAGGAGAAATTGGCATTTCAGGTCTTCCCAGTACGAGAAGAAAGGGGACGGTGGGGTGAGGTGTGGTCAGTTCTGTTCACTGTCTGCCAGCAACATTAACCCCACCCCTGGCTTGGCTCAAGTTAAAGCAAATAAAATGATGTTTAACTGACATCACGAGCGCTGGTCGGGAAGAAAGCAACCAAAGGCTCACTGTGCTTGCAAATATTTGGGTTAGAGAAATAAGGTTGGATGAGGGTGGCCTGAAGGTCATAAAGCCTATGGATTGTTTTTGTTCTTAAAATCTATCTACAAGTCACACCAGCTGTGGATCTGAACCATGTGCTTTTGGTCCCCCGTGGAAATGCTTTCAATGAATTCAGGTTTCTTAAGAAGCCATTAAAGGATGTTTTAAGAGACAAAATGGAATGTCACATCTTTGTCACATTTATGGTAAGAATGTCGTATTCTTTATAAGGATCAACAGAAGAAATTTCTCTTAGGTCTTTGTTCTAGGAAGAGTTGTTTTTCTCCTAAATACCTGGATTTTATTTTATGGATACTTGGAATCATATAACTGACCCTGTCTCCTTTTTTACTGCTTATATGAAAATTTGAAGCAATCTTGAGCACGTATATCTACCATCACAACCTGCAGAATTAAAAATCTCAGTGTTTGCATCTTCATCTTTTCTTTTGTTTCCTTCTTTTCTTTAATTTCCTTGTGTATCTATTGTTTTGCCTTCATCATAGTACATGTATTTTTAAAAACTCATCTTGAATTATTTTGGGAACAAGGTGGTTAACTAAATACAAAGGTGGCGAAGGGGCGCTAGCTCACACAGGTCCATTTGCTGACTGTGGTTGGGTGGCTTGAACAACAGACTATTCATAAGTACAGGAAATTTGCAAGACTGATGTTAGAAACTCTGGAAGTACCTGCACTATTTATAGTTGCATTTTTAAACAAATTCTTGAATCTGAGCGCTGAATATGTGCCATTCTAACTGAAAAGGTAATTATCAAATTCCTTAGTAGTCATTTGGCCATAGTATAGAAGTACCTCTACACTCGGGGCAGCAAGAGACTGGTGATTTCTTTCATCTAAGCTGCACTGTTTTCTTTTTAAGGTTAATTCCATTCAAAGATCAAAGTCCAATACTTAATCAAAACCACTGATTTTGCAAATCCTCGGCCAATCTTGGGCTAGATTTGCCACCACCAAGTAGTGAGGAAAGCAAAGTGAAATGGGATCAGGCCTTTAAAAAAATACATTGGATGTTGAACTTTTTCTCTTTTTTTCCTAGTTAGCACTCAACACTGAACCCTGTTGCTCTTCAAGTTATCTTTCTTCTTGACTGGGAAAAGAAACAAGCTGAAGCTAGAAATGGTTTGAATGGGGCAAAGAAGGGTGTTTATTTTCTAAATACAGTTGACCCTTGAACAGCACAGGTTTGAACTGTACGGGCTCACCTATATGTGTTTTTTTTTTTTCCAGATAAATACAGTACACTACTATAAATGTATTTTCTCTTCCTTATGATTTTCTTAATAACATTTTCCTTTCTCCATCTTACTTTATCATAAGGATACAGTATATAATACGTATAAAATACAAAATATGTGCCAGTCAACTGTTCATGTTCTTAGTAAGGCGTCAACAGTTGTCTACCAGTGATTAAGTTTTTGGGGAGTCTGAAGTTATACACCAATTTTCGACTGTGTGGGGAGAGGTCACTCCTAACACCCATGTTGTTTAAGGGTCAGCTGTGTCTTTCTCAGTCAAAGTATCCCTTCCATTTCTCCCTGTGTCGTCTGGTCACAGGAGGGAATGGTAAGGAGCCTACCTGTTCACAGATGGTACAAATATTGGGTACAGCTCAGCATCCTGGAGGTAGGCAGCACACAGGTGTCATTTGGGGAAGTGATTCAGTCTTCTTGGGCTTGCTTTCCTACAGGACTAACAAGAGGCCAAACTGGGGAGAAGGAAAATATTGGTCCTCATTCCTTTGGCCCCTTTCCCGAAGGGAGTGATTTTGACTCTCACCTGCTTTGAATCAAGGGTGTCAAGGAGATTTTCTGGTACAAATATTAACAGTGCAGAAAATGGGCCCAGAATATGGAGGGGAATTGAAAAAGGAAAGAATCGAGTCCACTGTGTTCTTAAAGAAAGCACTTTGAGGGGCGCCTGGGGTGGCTCAGTCTGTTGTCTGCCTTCAGCCCGGGTCATGATCCCAGAGTCCTGGGATCGAGCCCCGCATTGGGCTCCCTGCTTGGCATGGAGCCTGCTTCTCCCTCTCCTCCTGCTTGTGCTCTCTCTCTCTCAAATGAATAAAATCTTAGGGAAAAAAAACACTTCGAAAAAAAATCACAACTTGTAGATTTCAAAAGACTATCTTCTTTCCAGTTTTTTTTTTTATGAGATATAGATATAATAAATACTCCTTTGTACACATTTGCCTTGAGACCCTCTAGGGGGCTCCTGGGTGGCTCAGTTGGTTGAGTGTCCAACTCCTGGTTTCAGCTCAGGTCATGATCTCAAGGGTTGTGAGATGAAGCCCCACGTTGGGCTCCACATTCAGCAAGGAGTCTGCTTAAAGATTCTCCCTCAGCCTCTTTCCTCATTAGCATGCACAGGCATGCTCTCTCTGTCTCTCAAATAAATAAATCTTTGAAAAAAAAAGGAAAAAGAAAAGATCATCTGAAATGCACAGCGGTGGGTTTCCAGGGGATTGTTTTTCTCTCATTTGGATCTAAGGTCTGATTTCCCCACAATAGATGTGAGTGACAATCTGGTTGGATGCTAAGTGGGGGCAGGTTCTCAAGTCATTATGTAAAGAAGAAAGTCACGTCCAGGAAAATTACCTCAGAAGATAACTCCCCTACTAAGATAGGATGCACATGGCTTTGTGCATCACACACTAATTGCCTTGCATTTAGGGGCCAAGATGCAGGAAAAGATGAATGTATTTATATACCAGAATCCATGCAAGGTGCTAAGCGGTGCTAAGCTTTGTGAGAGCTGAAACCAGTCAGGGAGGAAATCTCTCCCATCCTGTTCCTCACCCTCTGGAGCGCATTGTCACTGAGTGGAACAGGGCCTCAGGAAACATCTTCATTCTTCAAATTGCTCTCTCTCTTTCTCTTCTCAGGATGCGGTGTGAGAGCTCATCTTAAAGCTGGGTTTGAGGGGCGCCTGGGTGGCTCAGTCATTAAGCGTCTGCCTTCGGCTCAGGTGAACCCGGGTCTGGGATCGAGCCCCGCATCGGGCTCCCTGCTCAGTGCAGAGCCTGCCTCTCCCTCTCCCACTCCCCCTGCTTGTGTTCTCTCTCTCACTGTCTCTCTCTCTGTCAAATAAATAAATAAAATCATAAAAAAATTTAAAAAAGCTGGGTTTGCAAGACAAGGCATTATAATTGCTTAGATTGCATCTTGTAGATCGACAAAATTAGCATTTTATTTTAAGGTGGACCTATTTGATTAATTTAATTTAATGTATTAAAGTCTAATGTGAATTTATTCCCACTTCACCTAAGATTGAGAAAGCTGAAGGTATGGGGTAGGGAGAATGGAGTAGGTCCAATTATAAACGCAGGGTTTTTTTAGGAGGGCGCTGAGGGTGCCTGCCCACGTTTGCTCCGAAGCCCAACCTGGAAGCCCTGGGCTGCTGCAGCAAAAGTCTTCTGTAAGGATGACTCTTAACCACAGGTCACTTTCCTAATTGGGGTCCTGCTTTGGTTATGTTGGGTTGGAGGGCAGGAGGACAGAGAGGTTGGAGGGATGGAACTGAATCCTTTCTCTGTACCCCTGTCCTTCACTCCTTCATCCGCAAAGAGAAACAGGTGTCCACAAGACTGGTCTGCCACTGAGAGGTGTCTGGGGGCCCAGCAGAGGGAACATTCATCCAACACCCAACACATACTTGTTGAGCATCTGTGAGATGTGGGGTATCTGGGACAAGCTGGCATCTTCTTGGGGACAGCCTAACCAGCTTCCTTCTCCCCTGCCATGAAGGCAGAAACAAGGTGAGAGAGATGACACAATTATGGTTGCTCGGTGCCCTCTCGTTCAGTGACTTGTCTAGCCTTGCTGAGCGTGTGGAGCTGGTCAGTGGGGTTAAGACATGGGTTTTGGTGTCAGACAGACCTGCGTTCAAATCCCACTTTTGGTACTTGTGAGCTGCATGATGTTGGACAAGTTTTTCAGCCTTTCTGAGCTTCAAGCAAGTTATGGAAATAGTCTGTTAATGGGAACGATACTTACTGAGCATCTGCTATGGGTAAGGTACCAATGTTCTCTGCCCAAGAACCTTACAGGCTGTGGGAAATACTGATACTTGTATTTGTAAGGACAAACCATGGTAAGTGCTCCAAAGGGAAAAAGAAGAATCTTACGAGACTGTGTAGCCTAGGCCCTAATTTGGGTCATTATCGGGGGGAGGGCTTTAAGGGAGGGCTCTCTTAAGACCTGCCATTTCAGCTGAGAACTGTGAGATGGGAAGGCTGCTGGCCAGAGCAGTGAGGGAGAGAACGTTCCAGCAGGGCATAAAGCATCTGTCCCACCTCCGTCTGTCCCCCTGCCACTCTCCCAGGAGCAGAGGATGCTCTTCTTAGCTAAAAAGAAACTTGCCGAGCCTCTGAGGGACCAGAGCCTCCCAGAGAGACGATTCTGTGGCTCTAACCCTCTGTGTTCCACCCCACAGGACGTGTGGGGCTGGTGGTCCTCAAATGGCAGCCCCCAGCCTTCCCAGCTATTTTCACCTCCCTGAGAGCACGTCTCCAGTGAGGCTGGGCTCCCAAGCTGGGCGCCCGCCAGTCAGTCTGGCCAGGGAAGGAACTATTTTGGGAATTTTTATGATGGAACAATATTTTTTTGGTAAACAAATGGAAAGCTGTTAAACAGGGAGGCTCACCCCCTAGCTCCTGGTTCACCTTTCTCCACGTGGAGGGGTCACAGAGGCAGCACTGTCCCGTGGTAAGAGAATCCCCAGGGCTGCCCACCTTCAATGCACACCCCATCATTTCTCTCAGGATACACATCTGCAGAAACTGGGAGGTTGACCCCTCCCCACACCCTGCCTTGGGTCCCTTGGAAAAACAAAAAAGTCTTTAGTGCAGTCAGGGGTAGCAGGGGCCATGTCTGATTAACCCTTAGGGCTTGAGGGTGGCCTGGACTCAGAATGTGAGCTCTCACAGGGACCTGAGGGAACATCTGCCACCCCTTTCCATCCCCCTCTACAGGGAGGCCACCGAGGCCCAGAGAGGGTAGGCCCCTTTCCCAAGGTCACAGAGCTCATCAACTGCGAATAAGGTTGGAATCCAGGTACCGGACTCTAGTCCTTTTCTCTTTCTTCAGGAACAATAAGCCAGACCAGTGGTCAAGAAGAGGAAAGAGTGGGCTGTGAGCTTGGTATTTTGCAGGGAGCCTACAAACTATCCCCTCATAGTCAATCCTGAATACTAAGTGCCTCAGCACTGACCCCACCCTCAACCTCACCTGGCGGAGGACTCTCTTTACTTCTCGCCTCTGATTGGCTGCTGCAGTGGCTTGGACTTCGTGACCCAGGACCCCTCTCATCGGTGCTGGGACCACCCCAGCCTAAGCATTGTTTCTCCAGCAGTTACATCCCCTCTTGTTCTATCTACAGCTGCCTGGGCTGCCTTTTCTCAGACTGGGCTACTGTCATTTTTTATGTTTGAGTCTAGATAAGTTAATTAGGGTCCCAACTGAAAATAGAACGAATGTATTACCTTCTCCTTACTGATGGGGCTAAGAGGCCACTATATTATTATAGGAATGATATCTACCTCTTATTGAGCCTCCACTGGACCCTCATAGACATGCTTTCACTCAGCAGCCATGCATGGTAGGGATTATTTGTCCTGCTTTACAGGTGAAGATACTGAGGGCCAGAGAAGCCCGAGATCACATGACCAAGGAGTAAGTAATGGAGCCGGATTCATTCCAACTATGTCTGGCTCTAATCCCACAGCTCTTCCCACCAGGCCGCCCACAAGCATGAGACAAAGGGAATCTGGCCACGACAGTGGCAGAAACATGTAGTGGAAGGGACTTTGTGGGCAAGCGCCAATAGATTAAACGTTGGGGCTCAAAGGACAAATAGAACATATCACCCAAGTTTTGAGTCTTGTACTGATCAGGAGTCTTCCATTTTTGAGTGATAGAAACACAACTCAATATAGCTTAAAAGAGAGCTTATCTTTATTTGGGTGCCCGGGAAGTCTGGGGAGATCTGGCTTTAGGAACAGCTCGATCCAGGATAGTATTTCTTTTTCTCCTCCTCTTGATACCACATCCGTGGTATCCGTGGCATCTGTGGTTGCTGGAGCCCCAGAATCATACTCTGTCAGCAGAAAGGGACAATTTTCTTTCATAGCTTTAGTGAGAAAATCCCAGAAGGACTCCAATTAACTGGCTTAGGTCATGTGCCCATCTCTGAGCCAATCACTGTAGACAGAGGGATGGAGGCTTCTGAGTCCGGAAATGTGTGCCACACAGAATGCACTGCCCGCGGGGAAAAGGAGCTTGGGTGGCTGATGAAGGGGAGAAAAAGTATGGGAAGACTGAAACAGCCCTCTTTAGGCTTGGGGACCGGGAGAATGTCGGCAGCATTGATGATCAGAGGGAAAATTAGGAGGAAGGGTTACGCAGGAATAGTTATATTCACTATAATAGTACTAAGTAAGATTTATTACTTTACAGAGTAGGCAGCCCTTCACATACCTTATTAGCCCTCATCTAACCCTGAAAGGCAGGCAGAACAGGTGTTGTTACCAATCTCATTTTACAGATGAGGGACAAGTCTGGAGAGAATAAATGATGGGCTTGTGGCTGGCAGGGGACAGGTCTGGGACTCAGATGGCAGACTCACAGTCACTTTCTCTGAATCCCAATTCAGGAGAGAAGATATGTTGAGTGTGAAGTGCCTGGTGTCCTGAAGGAAGATGCTACTCTCAAGGTGAAAGGGACACCTGAGCCTGTCACTTTGGGGTCATTCAGCTTAGTGCGGTCCCCTGCTAGGTGTTACGTGCCACATGGGCGGGGACCTTCGTGTGCTTAGCACGCAAGAGGCACTGAGTACAGAGTGATCCAATAGTGCCCTGCTGAGAGGCTGAGTCTCTGCTGGGGGCTAGAGGATGGGGACCTGAGTCACAGGCCAAAGACTGAGCCCCAGGAGGGAGTATGGGGAGAGAAAAGGAGTGGGAGCCCAATGTGCGGTATGGTTGGCCCCAGCTCCAGACAACCTTTGTCAAATGCACTGCAAGCCTCACATCTGTGGGGCAGACCAAGCTGGCCATATGGGATCTATAGACTCTGAAAATGCCGTTGGTGTGGGGCGCTTGGGTGGCTCAGTCGGTTAAGCTGCCTTTGGCTCAGGTCATGATCCCAGGATCCTGGGATCGAGCCCCACATGGGGCTCCATGCTCGGCGTGGAGCCTGCTTCTCCCTCTCCCTCTGCTGCTCCCCACTGCTTGTTCTCTCTCACTCTTGCTCTCTCTCAAATAAATAAATAAAATCTTTTATCTTAAAAAAAAAAAATCCCGTTGGTGTAACAGGACTGGTTTGGCACCAGGTGAGTTGTGTCTTCTGGGGCCTGTCTTTGCTGCACCTGATTGTGCTTCTCTTTAGTTGTGTTCAAGTTAAGTCAATCAAGCTCCCTTTTTTGAACACCCGCTATATGCCAGGCATGAGCATGTATTGTGCACCAGGTGTATGGTGATAAGTAAGATACAATTCTGCCTTTTTAAGTCATTCATTCATTTAACCCTCATTGTTTCCCAGGTACTGTGTTAGGCACTGGGTATACAAGATTTGGTGAAATTCTTATTCTGGCTAGGTTGACACATTTATGCCCAACTAATCATAATACATACAATGTATAAGTGATTTGATCTGCATATAAAAAAAGTGCTTTGGGACTATAGAGATAAATGTTACTAATTTTGGATCAGGAGATTCAGGGAACTCTTGATAAGAAGATATCTGAGCTAGACTAGCGGAACAAAGGAAAAAGGTAAGAGTCTGGCAGGCTCTGAGGATGGGTGGTGGGTTGTTTGGGTGGGGAGAGTCGGTGTACAGGGGCAGGTGGTGGGAAACCGAGGGTGGGCAGGAGGCCAAGCTTGAAGACCAGCCCAGTGCAGGGGTTTTCACTTGATCCTTAGATGCCCTGGCCCCTTGGAAGGGAAACCGTTGCCCGGGGTGTGTGTCCACACCTTGCCATTCACTCATCAGCTGGTTTCATTCTTTGTTCTCTGGTCAGCAGCATGTCCTGTTTGTGGCTAGCTTTGTTGCTTCTTAAACTGTAAGCTCCCCATGGGCGAGATTTCCCTCAGTTTCCGTGCATTTTTCCTTTGCACCGAGCCCAGTTACGGCGTGGATCATAACCAAGTCCCCTGGTGCTGCTGTGGGCCAGGGGTCTCACGGAGAGAGGCTGGCCACAAGCTCTGCTCGGTTTCTGGGGAGCAAATCCAGGACAACCAGAGCTGCTGAAAATGGGCTCTCGCTGGGCTTCCCTTCCCTACCACCTGTGGGGTCACCCATGGTGTGTATG
Source organism: Callorhinus ursinus (assembly GCF_003265705.2). NCBI lineage: Eukaryota > Metazoa > Chordata > Mammalia > Carnivora > Otariidae > Callorhinus > Callorhinus ursinus. Next base: position 47,174,390 of record NW_027397070.1, read on the forward strand.
CTGGAGTGGGCTGCTTGTCCACTGATATCTGCTCCCCCTCATTTGGTGGTAGAGTTTGAGCTGAGCAGCCCCCAGCCAGCCTCCCTTGCTGCTTGGTATGACCATACAACTATAGCCAGCCACTGGGATATGAGTAGACGTGACCCACATTTGAGTTGGCCCTAACAGGAAGGCATGACCCCTCCCCTCCCCTTTTCCTCTTCCTACAGCTGGGGGTGAGGGCCGCAGGGGAAGCCATCTCCGACGACGCAGGGGAAGCTGTGTGTTGAGGATGGCAGAGTCATCTAATGGCCTGGACCACCTCTCTGTGCTCTGGCATATTGTGAAGCCTCTTTATTACAACGGCTCAGTCTGTACCTAAATCTGTTTCGTAGAAGGAACTTTGGACAGCTAGTTCTTTGCCCTGTGGTCTTGGACACGTTACCTTATCTTTCTAGACCCCTGTTGCCACACCTGTCGGAGGGGGATGTGAAAAACTCTTTCCTTGCTCCATGAGAAGCATCAAAGGGCTGCAGAAGTGGCTCTGATTGGAAAAGCGTGGACACAAGGCAAAGGTGTGTGGGAGCATTTTCAGGGCGAGAGAGTGATGGTCTCTGATCGTGGTTTATCGCTTAGCCCTTTCCTCTTTAGGAGTTTTTGAGTGGCTCAAATAAACTGCTGGCCCAGCTAATCAGAGCCGGGGGGGTGGGGGTGGGGGGCTCTGTGTTCACCATCTGCCCAGAATAATTCCCTCCAACCTTTAAAGTGCTCAGAAGACACAAAGTTGGTCTTGGCTGTAACGGGCCAGACCTAAGGAAGTGATCTGGGTCAAGAAGCTTTTACACAATTGTAAGTAATGAAACGTACTGAACCCAGTTGAACCTCATCAAAATGCCGTGGCGGGTTGAGTGTTTATGTTTCATGCTCATGATGTTTGAATGTTTAAATTCACATGAAAAACATAAGCACCGGGATGAAATAGCTGGCAGGGTCTGGGCCACTATTTCAAGATGAAGCATACTTGATGGTGACAGCAGCGTTGACCCAGCTCTGAAGTACGTGGAGGCCCGGCTCGCACGAGCCCCACGCTTCCCACCCCGCAAGCCACCCGTCAGCACAATTTGCCTTTTCCCAGGGGACCCAGAGGCTTGCTCAACACATACCTGGTTGATTTATGACACATGAAGGACAGAGTCCGTGGGATTTGGGAGAGGCAGAGTAGAGGGGTTTGGTTGGGGAAATTGAATGAAAAAGGAAAAAAAAGGAAGGATGTCCAGGAAAGAAATAAGACAATGTGTCTGAAAAATTGGAAACCGATTCCTTAAATACCTCACAGTAGGAGAAGAGTAAAACAAATTAGGGCCCGGTCGCTCACTCCATTCATGACACAATGTATGTATTCTTTGTCTACTGTGCGCCAGGGTCCCGTGTTAGTAGGTTCTGGGACAAAATCCCCGGCCTCAGATGATGCAGCTATTTAAAATGATAGTTATGGCGCCTAGGTAACAACATGGAAAATGAGTGTGATATGGATTTGGCAGAAGATGCAAGGGTCAAAATTTATGTACAGTGTGATGACAACTGGCTTAAAAAAACCCAGATGCGGAGGAGGAGGAAGTGAGAGGAAACATGGGTAACAGGCCATGAGTGTGTTAGGGTGGTGGGGTTAGGCTAACTGGTCTCTATTCTCGAACTTTCTGTGCTGTAGTTGTATTCCATTCATAAATATATATATATTTTTTTAAATAAGAAGGGCCGTCACCTGACAAATGACCCTCCCACGTTAACCACCGGTCCAGCTAGCCTTTGAGGAGTACTTCACACCAGACAAGCCCATCTTCCTGCACCAGCCTGGCTGCTGGCATTCACCAGGTGTTGGGCCCTCTGCTTGGAGTCTGAATCAGAGATGTTAAAGCTTGGGAGGGGCCCGGATATGCCAAAGGGCACCCCTGTTCTCAGTGATTGCAAATTCAGCAGCTCGCCAGTGGAAACGGAGAGGCCCCTGATCCAGCACAATGCAGGGGCTGGTATTTCCCCTGACTCTCAGGGCCGGGCGCCTATCCATTTGGGGCACGAGATGAAGGAGTTGGCCAGCTTCCCGCCTTGGGAATGGATGGGCCAGGCATCGCATGCCAAGCTCAGGCCAGGCCCTCACAGCTGTGCCTGCCTCCCCTGGAGAAAGGGAAGGTTCTGTCTGCCCCCTCCAAATTAGGCCTGCTTGGGGCACAACTCGGGGATGTGGCTTTGGAATCAGACGCGAATTTTTAAAAACTTTACAAATATTTAATTGCAGAACTACATGCACATGGTTAGAAAAATAAAATGGTACAGAGGGCTTATAGTTAAAAACAGATTTCCGTTCCATTCTTGGATTCAGGCTTGCTTCTCAGGGGCTACGGCTTTTCACTGCTTCGGTTTTGGGTTCTGCCGGTTTACCTTCCTATCTCTTAGTAATACGTGAATACTGCTGTCTTCTGGTGGATCCTCCGGGGACATTATCTATTGTCTCCCTGCTCTAATAAAGCAGGATTTAGCTCATGTGTACGGTTGGGAAGACATGGAAAAGCACCATCCAGACCTTCAAAAACGGACTTGCCGTCCAGCTGTGGGGAACATGCGCAGCAGATGGCCCCCAGCTGTCAGCTCCGGCCCGGTCGGCCCAGAGGCACCGAGAGCCACCTGGCCCCAGGTCACAGCCTTTGTGGGGCAGCCTGCACCCAGTAACTGAGCACAGCGAGAGGGAATAAGGCCCTTTCCGCCCAAAGTGGGGCTCTAATGGGGGATGCTCCTTCCAGCGCTCTGGGCCGGCTTGGTTGGGTCTGCATCACAGTTGACTTCTCTCTCCAGCCAATTTTTTCTTTCCCCTTCTTTTCACAGGGGTCCCTCCTAATAAACATCATGCACCCCAAGCTCCATCTCAGCGTCTGCTTCCAGGGAGCCCCCTGCCACAATCATCCTTGTCCCTCGTGTGGTTTCTCAGCGTATATCAATTTGTACTGCGTCAACTTGACTGAATAAGAGCTACATTCCCCCACATTCCCTCCCCGCGGTGGTTCCAAGTCAGGGTTGGCCACGAGGGACGTTTGTGCAAAAGTTGGAAGGCAGAAATGAAGCAGTAGTCATTTTTGCTCGCTGAAGGCTGGCGCCGGGCCAGGCGCTGCAGCGGTTCTCAGGCTGCCGCCGCTGGGCGCCTCACCTTGCTGGCAGGCTGCCCGGGGCTCCTCCACCTCCACCCCCTTCTCCTCCTTCAGCTCCTCCGTGTCCTGGGCCAAATGCACGTGTGGCTCCATGAGGGGGGGCACCTGCTTCGCCGGGAGCTCAGCCACATCACGGAGACCGGAGGTACTGAGACAGATGTGCGTTTCTGGTTGCCCTTGTGGGTTCCAGGGGCTTCTTCCTTTTTCGCACTTCGATCTTTTCTTCCCAACTTCCAGGGCTGCTGACCTCAGGACCAACACCAGACACAGAGGCAGGGGGCTTACACATACCGTTTAAGCAGCTCCTGGAAGTGTGTGAGGTCTAGTCGCCCTGATAGCTCCTTTTTTCTTGAATTCTAACTCATGCAGTCACTATTCCTAGTTCCTCTCTCTCTCTCTCTCTCTCTCTCTTTAAAGATTTATCTGTGAGAGAGAGAGAGAACGAGAGCACAAGCAGGGGGAGCTCCGGCAGGTAGAGGGAGAAGCAGACTCCCTGCTGAGCAGGGAGCCCGATGCGGGACTCGATCCCAGGACCCCAGGATCATGACCTGAGCCGAAGGCAGACGCTTAACCGACTGAGCCACCCAGGTGCCCCCCCTCCAGTTCCTCTCTTGATGACTCTGTTCCGTCAGCTCTCTGTTGTACCTGACTCCTTATCCCATAAGGTAGGATACTAGTATCATTATCCTGTCTTCCTCCCTTCCCGACTCTTTGCTCAGCTGATTTTTTTTTATTGCATTATAACGGACATACACTATTATGTTTCAGGAGTCCAAGATAGTGATTTGAAATTTCTACACATTATGAAATGATCACCAGAAGAGGTCTGGTTACCATCTGTCATTGTACAGAGTCACTGTGATGTAATTAACAATATTCCCTGTGGTACTTTTCCTTTCTGTAATTTCTTTATTTTATAACTGGAAGTTTTACTCTTCTTAATTCTCTTCACCCATTTCACCCCTTGCCCCTCACCCCCACCCGTCTGGCAACCACCAGTTTGTTTTCTGTATTTATGAGTCTGCTTTTGTTTTGTTTTGTTTCTTCGTGTGTTCGTTTTTTAGATTTCACATAAAATGAAATCATATGGTATTTGTCTTTCTCTGTCTGCCTTACTTCACTTAGTGTAATAGCCTCTGGGTCCATCTGTGTTGTCACAAATGGCAAGATTTCATTCCTTTTTATGGCTAATATTCCTTGTGTATCTATACCGCAACTACTCTATCCATTCATCTATTGATGGACACTTAGGTTGCTAAGTGCTTCTTTCAGCTATTTTTTAATTTCTACATTGTCAAGTGTGGTCACATTATATCCTGTCCTAAAATCATGGTGAACCTTTCCCTTCTTTGTTCGCAGTCTATTTTAAAAGTTGAAGACCAATGAATAGCAACGGGAGTAGTGCATTTTGTGTGGGTAAATATCACAGGGCCCGATGATGGTCTATGATTGTATTTCTTTCCCCGAATGTCCAAGGGAAAGACACCTGTGTCACTCAAAGGACAATGTTCTTAGCCCCAAGATCAAATAGATGTTTTATGTGCCACCATTTGCTCAAATTCATCTTACCTCCTTTGTTGTTTCATTTTTGAACCATGACTTTCTTGATTAGTGGTTTGCTCTTCCCAGAATTTTTTTATTGCTTTCTTGTTTCTGTTTGGGCAAAGAAAGCTAAGTCTTTGCCCTCCTGTCGCAAATATTATCTAGCTTTTTACTCATCTTATGTGTTTCTGGGCATCTATTATATTCTTCTAAAAGGCTTTCTCCTTGGGAACCATTGACATTTTATTGGACACCAGTTTCCTTTGAGGTAGCCATCACTTCTGGGATTTTTTTTTTCCATTGGACTCTGGTTAATTGCACCATCTCTTGTATTTTCACCTTAACCTTTTGTTCCTTTGATGTTCACTCCAGTTTTGTTGGAGTACATTCTCATTTCACACATCCACAAAGCATGCACAAGAAGGAAATATCAAGCCCTCCCGTGAGGATTTAGCTGTGTGACTTGGGCAAGTGTCTAACCAAATTTGTTCCGCAATCTCCTCAACTACACCTCGGGGATTATGTCACTCATGTCCTGGAATCGCTGTGAGGATTGCATGTGATAACACTGGTCGAGTGCCTGATCTTTGGCGCTGAGTACATTTTGGTTTATTTCTCTAATTGTTACTTTTTTTGCTAAGAGACCTCACAACGCCCCCCTTGCCTATGGAAGAAAGTCCAAACTCTTCAGCATAGCCCAACGCCCTCTATAATTGAACCTCAATTGACCTTTTCAAATTTATGTCCTATTACTCTCTTCACATACCTTGTGCACCGCCAAACTCTTCTCCAGCACACCTGTGTCTTCTAGCCATCGGGCCTTGACTCTGCCCCTCTGCCTGGAAGGCCTTTCCGAGTCTAGTGTCTGTGTGTACAAACCCATTTCCCTTCTCCAAGCTCCCTCTGCCTTCATCATCCTTCCCTGATCTCCAACTAGACGCAGTCCCACCCTCTCCCCTGGCTTTTCCTCCTTCCCGCTGGCTATGAGAGTTCTTATGGCCACACACTTGGCTGGCTGCCTGGGGATGGACCAAACTCTTTCCATTTTTCTCCACAGCTGGGACAGCCACAGTCTTGAATGATCCTCTTTTTGCAGGCTGGGCAGAATCCAGGATGCCTCTAGGCAACGTTTTCAGAGAGCCAAAAACTACTGCTTCCTTCCTCCTGCCAATGTAGCTTCCCTCCCCCACAAACAGCCCCTCCCCACCCCCACGGCATGGAAAACTTATTTTTAGGGCAGCCACCTCTTTGGTGAGGTCTGATGGCCGTAGGAAAGTGCTCTGCCATCAAATATCTCTTCCAGTAGGATTTAGTCAAGGGAACAAAATGCACATACCTCTGGGAGGGGCATCACATCAAGTATAATTTAGTAACATTAGCATTCACTCACTCACTCACTCACTCACTCACTCACTCACTCCTCTATATTAGATGACTCTGGTGTGCCAGGCACTGTGGAGGGCTTGGGGACACACAGAGAAAAGACATAATCCCTGTGCACAGGGAAATCACAACGAGCTTAGTTTAAGATCCCTTTCCAACCATGAGGTCTAGCTGCCAGCAGGACATTGGAGCATCTGAGGGCTAGTCGAGGGTTGGGTATGTGGGCTGGGATGGTGCAAGAGGAGGGTGTGAAGGCCCCGGGGGCCTGGATGGAAGAGGAGCCACAGAGAAGTGGGGTGCCTGAGACGGATTCTTCTCCATGTCACAGCTTAGCCCTCGGGTATGATGGGGGCTGATTGGTCACCAAGTGAGGCAGGAAGTTGGGGAGAGGGTGGAAGGGAAGATGTTGCAGCCTCTGAGTACAGGGTTCTACCTATCCCACTCATGCTCCACACTCTCTCCTGACCTGGGTGAGACCCCCCCTGGGCAGCTCTTGTCACAGCACCTGTGAAGGAACCACAGAGAAAGGAAAGTGCCTCAGCTCACCTGGCTGTGCTCTCAGCCATTTCTGTTCCTTTTCAGGATAAGCACGGGAGGCATGGGACAAGAGGGGTGACCCAGTCACTCTGACCTGCACTGATGCCCAGGGCAGCCAGCACCGGAGGTGCAGAAGCTCGGGGCTGTGTGTTTCTGAGCAGACACTGCAGCCTATTAAAGGTTGAATTCCGTCTGGTGGTCACATCCTGCACTGGCTGCCCCCCACGGCACACAAAGCTCCTTTTGTAGCTAGTGGGACCAAGGGAAGGGGGAAGCTGAGCTCTTAATGTGACCAACCAATTTTTCAGCTTACATCAACAAATTTCTCCCTGAATCTTTCCAAAACAAAGCTTTGCTAATGTGGAGCTCAGGGGCTGTGGGAGCTGGCTGAGCTCTGGCAGAATCCGCAGGCCCAGGTTCTCCTTGCCCTTGGCCAGAGTCAGCTCTGGCGAAAACGAGGAGGGCTCAGGCTATGGGGAAACTGGTGTGCAAGTTGGTTAAGTAACTGCCAGCAGGTCGTTGGGCCTGTAAATCTCTGGTAGAGCTGATTTGAACCCAGATCCATGAAAGTCTTCTAATTGGGCTTTTGTGCTCTCTGCCCTACCCCAGAGGAAGGCTGTCCAGGGAGCCCATCTGTAATCAAAGACTGCAGGTTCTTGTGGCTGGAAGGGTCCTCAGAGATAGCCAGTCCAACCCTTTGGATCTCTGTTACCTACAGAGATAGTGATTGGGATCAGGATCGATTCCAGGTCTCCCCACTCCATATCAAAAGATCTTTTCGCTGACACTGTACATGACTTTTCTTCAGGAAACATGTACGTACGCTTCAAGAGAAGGACCAAAGGCACTTAGCTCTAAAGAACCAACAGATGATGGCGGCAGCCAAATCCAAGTGACCTACAGGCCAGGGGCGTCCTGGTTCTCTCCACATCATTCTATAGACCACAACCTGGAGACCCAGGGAAGTGGTGGTGTAATTCTAGCTGGAGTCCAAAAATCCTGGGAACCAGGGGAGCCAAGGTTGGAAGGCGCAGTCCAAGGGCAGAAGAATACCAATGTCCCAGCTCACACAGACAGGCAGGGATAAAAGGGGTAAATTCCCCTTTTCTCTGCTTTTTGTTCTATTCAGGCCCTCAGTAGATTGGGTCATGCTCACCCACATGGGAGAGACCAATCTATTTTACTGAATTCACCAATTTCCATGCTAATCTCATGCAGACATGCTCTCATAGACACATCCAGAAATCACGTTTACTGGCCTTCTGGGCCTCCCGCAGCCCAGTCAGTTGACACATGCAATTAACCATCACCATGTCCTTGCTTGGTACCAGGGTCATAAGTCTGCTTTTCTTGCCCTGGATGGCAAATTTGAAAAGGAATCAACTACAGCTCCTCATCCCCACGATACCTTCCACATGGTCAGTGGGCTTCTCAGTGCTTCAAGGGCTGCCTGGTTGGAAGCAAAACCATGAGCTCACTTACGGCACAATTTTAGCTGCAGATAGGCATTGGGAAGTCAGACCTTGCTTGTGGTTCTGTGGCTAGGACAGTGACAATAACTTTTGGGACACTAAACTGGTAAATCATGTCAAGGTCTTTATGCACATTGAATGAGGCAACATAGCCAAATAGTTTAGAAGATAGTCAATGCAACCAGATAAAGACCTGGGTTCAAATCTCGCCTCTGCCATGGTTTATGGGTCCTGTGACCTGTGGACAGTTACTTAACCAACTTGTCTACCAGTTTCCCCATCTATAAAATGGGGATAATATTAGGGTTGGTTGGGAAGGCTAAATGAATTCATCCATGCGAAGTACCTAGAACACTGTGTGGCACATAGTAAATGCTCTATACGTGGTAGTTATTATTATTATTATTATTATTGGAGGAATAAGTCAACACAATAAACATTGGTTGAGTGTTTGAGTGAGGTTTGTGGATGCCAGGAGCTTTGGAAGATACAAGAGTTAATAAGAAGAATAAGACTTGGGCCCCGCTCTTGATGTGCTTTCGGTCTACAAGAAGAGAGAAGATACTGACATGAAAAGGGAGGCATGGCATGCAAGTGAGAGCAATCAATAAACCCGCGTTTTGAGAGAGGGGATTGGATCCCAGAAGGGGAGGAGCAGAATCAGGCCAGAACCTGAACACTCTGAGCTCGCAGAGATGGGAAATTCACCTTGAGTAATTTGGGGCAGTTGGAAAGGAAAGTTTTTTCAGGTTAGAGGCCTGGGGTGTGTGTGTGTGTGTGTGTGTGTGTGTGCGCACTCACAAAAAGAAAAGCCAATTTTTTTCTTTTTTTAAGAAAAGAGAGAAAGGAACGTTTCGTCCACCTCCCTGTAACCTCATTCCACTAGGTGGCTTCATGAATTCATTAGCACATCAGCAATGGCAACTCTGTTTTAGCAATCCCAGCTCCCAGGGCATGTGGGGGAATTCTGAGAGGCCAGCTGCTTCACCTGTCAGAGAGAGGAGGAGCTGAGCAGAGATTTCCAGGTCAGAGTAGAGCTGGGTGCCTATCCCTCCGGTAGCGGACTGGGGCCCAGCCTCCTGGCACCAGGAAGAGTATGGCTCAGGGGTCATTCACATGGAACATGACTTATGCATAAATTTCTAAATTAAGGTTTCTTAAACAATAACTAAGAAAAAGAAAGGAAGACTTCAACCTGATTTAGAATCTCTTCACTCAGTTATTTTGAGCCTGTGTAACAAGACCTCAATTATTTGGAACCCCAGAGGGATAAGTTGTTCTGAAGGCTTAAAACTTGGGTGCCCAAACTAAAATTTAAATCATTTTGATGGGTTTAAAAAAATGTATGCATGCTTCTTTGCTTTGTTTAATAGAATATCTGGAACATGACTTGGGGTGCCTACCGTAGGACTCTGCTGCCCTTATGATCTCGTATACAGGATGGCTTGAGGCCATACTAAGCAGGCCCAGACTACTGTGTATTTTGAATTTTATTGAAAAAAAAAAAAACCCACCACACAATGGAATTCTAGATTCAGCTCTGGCATATAAAAAGCTTAGATGCTGTCATTCCTGTCCTTATAACAGTAAGAAGCAAAAACTGAAAAATCAATGACTTTTCTTGAACTCCTCAGAGAATGGGGGTTGCAGAGCAAATCAGCACACTGAAATCTGGAGAGATGGGTGAAGATGGGGGCTCACGGCTGGCATCGGCTTACCTGAAGCAGATGTTGCTAGAGTCATCAGCCTGGACCCCAGAGTCACGTCTTTTAAAAACTTTCTGATCACTTCCTGTTTTCTCTTCTCATTCTTTCCAGGCTTAACCATGCTCTGTGCCAAGCTTTGTATCTATCTGTACTGCAGGTAAGGTAGTTTAGCAAATGGGGTGATGGGTGGCAGGGAGCAGCAAACAGACAGACAGGCAGACGGACAAAGCTAGACGCAAAGCTCGAGTCTGGACCCTGGCGAGTAAGTAGGGGCCCAGTTTCTGATCACCTCTCAGCTTTCGATGGTTCAATAGTTTGATATTATCAGTTCGGACATAGGTGACCAGCACCAGGGAAGCACCGTTCCATAGAAATATGGCGGAGCCATATACACGTAATTTAAAATTTTCTAGAGGTAATATCTTAAAAAAAAGAATAGATTAACCCAATGTATTTAAAATGTTCTCATTTCAACAGGTACTCAATATAAAAAGTATTAATGCAATACCTTACATTCTTTTTTTTGGTATGAAGTCAAAATGCAGCGTGGACTTCTCAGTTGGTACTGCCCACATTTCAAGTGCTCAGTAGCCACATGTACAGGCCAGAACAGCTCCGGGGAGTTGTATGAGGCTGGAGTTAGTTTTGGCTGCTAATGACAACAGTGACTTAAACAACACAGAAATACATTTATCTTATTTAAGTGTTCAGGTAGGCATGAAGGGTTATGTGATGAGGCACTTTGCGGTAGTATTCAACCCAGGCTCCTTTCTTGTTGCTTCTGTCTTATATCTTGTTGTCCCACCAGGCACGGCTTCATTTCCAAATTCCTCAACAGTCCAAGATGAATGCTTCAGCTCCAGCCAGCGCACCCACATTCCAGCCAGCAGGAAGGGAAAAAGGAAAGAGAAGAAACCCTCTATTAATGGTGCTCTAAGCAGTTACACACACATTACTTTTACTTCCATGCCTTTGGCCGGGATTTAGTCAGATGACCCTGCCTAGCTGCTAGGGAGCCTGAGAAATGTAGTCTAGATTTTAAGTAACCTTGTGACCAGCTAAAATTTGAGGGTTCTGTGACTAAGGAAGAAAAAGAGAGCATATATTGAGAATCAACTGGTAGTGTTGGTCTCAGACCAATTCACATGAAAGAAATGCAGATTAGAATGGTAAACCAGAATGCCAATTTATTAAGAGTTAATGGGACTGTAATTGCCAGCCAGATGGGAGTGCCTGGGTCTGCTGACTGTTGCAAACTCTTCTCAGTAGGATAATCTAAATGGTTGGAAGATTAATGGATCAGGCTATCATGGCCTGATGGACCCCTTTCCATTTAAAGACATATCGCCCTGCCAAGAGACCTGAAACATTCCTGCCAACCGTGAGGGAGCCCTCTCTCTGGGATGGCACTGGAGACCCTTGGACAAACTCCTGGCCTCAACAGTCCTTTCTCTGAGCTTCTGGGGGGCTCCATCCTTTCCTCATCATAGCTTTTCACAGTACAACTCTGCTTACATTTGTTACATTTTAGACTTTGAGAGGGCAAGATTTTGAAGACATACCAGCCCCTTGTTATAGACTTGGGAAATACTACTGTCTCATCAGCAGCACTCATTCACTCGAATTTACTGAGCACATATTGTGTGCCAGGTATTATATTATGCTGAGAGTGAATAAGAACCTGGCTTCCATCCTTAAGGTGATTGTACTATCTAAACAATAGGGAAGGTGATGATGGGCAGGGTTAAAAAATGAGTAGGTGTTCACTGAGCAAGAGTGAAAAGGCACCCTGGGTGGAAGGGACAGCAGGTGCAAAGGTTAGAGACATCGAAGAACATGACATATTTGGGAGTAGGGCATAGCTGGGTGGGATTTGAGGGGAGGAGGGGCCGGAAGGGTGCTGCAGGGGGCACTGGGGGGTGGTCTCCTCAATATCCATCCCCTCTTGGTAATTACTCCATCTTCCTTTGGGTATGCACCCTCCCTACACTTCCCACACACTTCTGAGGAAGTTGACTCCACCCTAGCCCTAGGGGTGAGGTGAATGGTCCCAGTATAGACTCATCAGCAAAATCCCTTCTTGCTTAAGGATAAGCAAGTGACCCAATTCTAACTCAAGAGACTGGAGAAGCCTTTGCTGGCAGCTTCAGGGAAAGAAGCTCTTTCTCTTTCTCCTTCTACATGGTCTGGAGGGTGGGTATGAGGCCAGGAAATGTTGCAGCCATTTTGTCACCATGAAAGAAGCCTGCCAAAGGATGAAGACAACACCATGGAGGGCAGAGGGAATATCCTGAGAAGCAGGGACTTTGATGACATTGTTGAGCCATTGAGCCAAACTTACCCTGAAGCCCATTCTACCCCTAGGGCTTTGGCAGATTTAGGACACAGTGTGAGAGACCTTGGGGTGAGCCTTTATTCTGGGGGCCAGAGAAGACCATAGAAAATTTTCTTTTTTCTTTCCTTTTCTCTTTTCTTTCTCCCTTCCTTCCTCCCTCTCTCCCTCTCTCCCTTCCTTCCTTCCTTCCTTCCTTCCTTCCTTCCTTCCTTCCTCTCTCTTTCTTTCTTTCTTTGACATTGCATGCTTATTAAAGACTTACATGGGCAGGTATTACCCCAAAGAAAATTCTGTTAGTAAGGAATTCTTACATGGTCCCTGAGAACTTTATTCCATATATTTATTTGTAAGGGGAAAGAAAATAGGTTTTTTTTTGGTACCTTGTTTTGTTTCTTTTACACCTCCATTTGGTCATTCCTTTCAGGTGCTAATCTCCTTCTGCTTTGTAGCCTCTGTTTTCCTTTCTTCCACCTGCCAACCGCAGAAATCTGCCTGTCCCCATGACCGTGAATGCACTGCACTTCAGTTTCTGGTCCTCCTGCGGCCTCACTGGCTGCCTCTCTTCGCATGGAAGGCCTTCAGGCAGGGTGTGAGCTGCCTGACCCACGTGGGAGGACGTTGCCTTGGGGTGCTGAGTGCAGAGCCTGGATCAAGGCCGGAAATGAGGACCTGAGCCGAGACCGCAGCAGAGGGGCGAGTTTGAGGGCTACTCCGGTGACAGAAGCCAGGCTGACTGGATCACGGGCCACGAGGACCAGGGTGTGCTTCAGGAAGACTCGGACTCACCACCTGACTACAGGAAGGGAGACACTCTCCTTCCTCCTTCTGCCTCCATCAACGTACCCCCATGAAATCACTGCCACCGCCAGACTCTTTATTCTCCTCTCTTGTAGGATTCATGCCTCTGATTACGGTTCCTTATGGGCACACCTGTGCTCTTCCCACCATGCCTCATCATCTCCCCCATCTCCAGGTTGTGGCGCATGGTTGGCACTTGGTTCGTGCTAGTTGGATTGAGTCGAGAGCATACCGGTTCTTGCTGAGCTAGGTGTTAGCTGCACCCTCCTCCTGCCCCCAGGGCTGAGTCATCTCTTTCTTAAGTAGCCTCCCAAAGCTGCAGCCACGATACCCAGCTTCCTTGTTGTTGGCCCGTGTTGGCAGCCCGAGTGCCAGAACACCAGGGACGCACGCAGCCACTAGGAACACGCTGGGCCGCAGAGAGTGAGCCAAGGAATCAGGCCTTATATCCATTTACAAGAGGAGTGTGTGTGCTCCCTGGGAGCTCTGTAACAACATCCCCTTCCCAGGAAGCAGAGGCCAGGCCTCCTTCCTTTCTCTTCTCTCACCTGTCCTGTCTCGTCGCCAGAAGCACACTCATTGGATTTCCGTGTTTCTAAAATAAATCAATTTCATGACCCTACTCTCCCAGGCTATCCGTTTTGCTCCCTGGGAGTGTTAACCCCTTACCATCCCACCAGGCCTCCAATGCTGGGGTTCCACTTCACAAAATATTAACACTTTAGCTCTTTTCTGAAGAGGGATCTTAGGTTTCCTGAGAACTGTCTGCCCCCCACCATTCCTCGCTCTGCCAATAATTCATCCCATAGAGTGTTGACTGTCTTTGGGGATGGTCATGGGCTGTACAGCCTTTGAGGGAACAATATTAACCTTTCACAACTTTGCGGGGCACCCCTCCTTACCCCTTTTATATCGACCTGCACTGGGTTCTTGAGATGTGCCCTCTTCTGCCAGCCCTCAAGTTTTCCTCGTCGTCTCTCCAAGATTCCAGCCCTTCCCCTGGTCTGCATCATGATGGAAATTCCTGGTCCTGCTAGCCCGCACTTCTTAGCAGGGCTCTGAAATTCAGCTCTCATCTGCCCCACTGTTATGTTGTTTTCCCTGTCGCTATGGCAGGGATTAAGACTCCAGCCAGGGAAGGAGGGCGGAGGGAAGAAAGTGAGCAGGGAAAAGCAGGAGGCTGATGGGAGAGAGCCTGATTGGAGGGTGTCAGAGCAGGAGGAAGCCGAGAGAAATAGGCTGAGCATGTCAAGGGCGGAAGAGGGATTCCTGTTTTGTTCTATTTTGGTTTTGGTGTTTGAGTTTGGGTTTGTTTCCGGAGATGAGGAGACATACATTTAGTGCTGAATCCTGTCTCCGATGCAGAGTCGCAGCTAAAGAAATCCTCTCCCATAGTCCATAATCCAGCAGCAATCTCCAGTTCCCAGATCAAACAGGAAAAACTCTCAAAATAACTTTTAGTTATTCTTAATTCACTTTATGGACAGGCCTGCTGGGTCAGTGTGACTATGTGACTCAGTACAACCCCAAGACCCAGGTCTTGACCTTCGGAGATTCCTGCCCTGATTCCTTGGCATCCCTGAAGTGAGACAACCTCAGGACCAAGGGAGATGCCCAACCAGAGCCAAGGCCCAGGCCCATACCCCCACCCCCCTGCCCCCCAGGTCTGCCCCTGGTACTCAGTCCTCGTTCCTGGTACTCAGGACCCTAGAATCTCTGCCCACAAGGCCCAAGTCTGCTTCCAGGGCCCACGTGGGCCTGTTACCAAGGTCCTCCCTCCCAAGGGTGGCTCGTGCAGCCAGTAGCCTGGAGGTGGCTGCTTGGGGCACTTGGACAGAATGTGGAGGTGCAGGCTGGTGTTAGGCACACACATGGGAGCCAGGCCCCTCACTGAGGGTAGGAATAAAGGGAAACTAGCCCTGACCTGGGATGGCCTGTCCCTATGCTCTCACATTCTGGTGTGAGGAGCCTGAGAATTCTAAATTCACTCTTGGCCTTCCAGAAGTTGAGGAAGGTATGTTTGTGAGGGTAGAAGGATAAGACGTATTTTACTTTATTTTATAATTTTTTTTTAAAAGAGAGAGCGTGCATGCACACACAAGCTGGGAGGGGGCGTAGGACAGAAGGAGAGGGAGAGAGAGAATGCCAGGCAGACCCCGCACCGAGCACGGAGCCTGACAAAGGGCTTGATCTCACAACCCTGAGATCGTGACCTGAGCCGAAATCAAGAGTCAGATGCTTAATAGACTGGGCCATCCAGGTGCCCCAAGACATATTTTATTTAACAACTTGTTAGCTTGACTGATAGCATTTAAATATTTAGAGAGATGGTATGTGGGTCTTGATTTGAATTCTTGCCTTGATCCCACAAGCCTATGGGAAAAGAAAAGATTTGCCCAGCATGGATACCTTTAGTTCCAGCTCGGCCTCCAAATGCCTTTTTCCCCCTGTCCCAGTTCTTCCTCTAGCAAATGACTACATTCCAAGGCCCCAGTGCTATGCAACTCGGTTACTTAGCTTCCCATAGCTATAGTAAGGGTAGCAGTAATGGAGTAGTTCCATTTTGTGTTCTCTGTCTATTCTTTCTGGTTGCCTCGCTTCTGAACCCCTTTCCTGTGTTTGGGAAAATATCTCTATCCTGTGTGCAAGTTTGTGTGCGCGTGCGTGTGCACGCGCACACACACACACTTTTATGAGCCTTGGTAGGGAACAGAGCTCACATCCCAGTACAGAGGACAAAAGTGCTAGGAACTTGCTATGGCAGATGCCACCGTCATCTCCTGTGATATCTATTCTCTTCTTTAGTAAGAGAACCCCCAATTTTTAGCTGGGGACATGGCTATCTGGATCATGCTAGATGTGGCCAAATCAAGTTTCAACCACTGAAATGTAAGCAAAGTGTGTGATTTCCAGGAAGTGGTTGCAAAGGAAGGGGATCTCCTTCTTTCTCTTTCCTGATAGCTGAAATGTGGACTTGATGGCAGGTGCTCAAGCAGCCACTTTGGTCCATAAGGAAGCATGCATGCAAAGGCAGTCAAAGAAGCTTCAATAGCAATCTTGCACTCTTTGCCTTCCAATTTTTTACACAGAGTGAAATAAACATCTATTTTGCTTCCACCACAACTATTTTGGGTTTTCCATTATGTGGCGTGGAACCCAAGTGTTCACAAATGTTGTATTTGTCTTCCCAGCCTCTCTTGCAGCTAGGGCACAGCATGTGACCAGACTCTACCTAAGAAAGGCTCTCTGGTCAACGCATCCTCAGCAGGGAGCTTGAGTTCCTAGAGTAGTGGTTGCATCCAGTGTCTAGTGCTAGTGGTGTGGGTCAGACAAAATGAAGGGCCCAGTGCTTGGTGAGGGCAGCATGTCCTCACTAGGCAAAACCGGCCTATTCTTGGCTGCATGGTTTCAAGCTGGGTCTTCCAGCAAATTATCCAATCTCCTGTTAATAAATTCCCTTTCTATTCACATCTGTCAGAGTTGGTCAGTAACCCACAGTCAGCCCCTGTCAAAATACTTTTTAGCAGTAAGATTTCACCAAGAATGTTGGGTTTTGCCATCAAATGAATCCACCAATGAGTCTGTAATCTGTTAATTCAAGACTCAACATGAGGCATGAATTTCATTTAAAAGTCAGAATTTTCCAACACACTTGTTTCTAAAGATGCTTCTGATGGGGGCAGAATTAAGTTCCTTTGAATATTTGGTGTCTCTTGTCACAAGGATATGTGCCATCTGCTAGTTAAAGCCATGGTATTTTGGGAGGATACCAGCAACCAAAATTAAATATGAATTTAATTAAATTTAATACAAGATTATGTTAGAAACATATTCCAAGGGCAGTAGCACTTCACTTAACCAGAGGTGATTTATACAGCAACCTCAATTATTTGGAACAGGAAACAGAAAAGGAGCAAAAATCAACAAAACCCAAAAACTGATGAGGAAACAAACAACCACCTTCAAAACAAAACAAAAAAGAGCGCTCACAGCCAAAATAAATGTCCCAGGACCCATCCCTCACAGTTTATGCATTTACCCAGAGGCAAACCATTTAGACCCTCGTTCAGTTTTACTCTTTGTGTAGACACAATTCCAGAGAAAATATGGGTGAAGAACTTCCCATTCCAGAGCAGATTTGAAAAAGCACGTTGGAGGTGTGGAGGGGGAGGCTGCCGGAGGTTGACATTCTGATAGGAATGAGAAGATGTTTGTTAGTTTGTGTTAAAGGCAGAAACAAAGGCAGGAGAACACCACACAGCCTCTGGGGCCATTCAGTCCGACCGGAACCACCCTGTGTTACAGTCCATCCAAGATTGGGGTGGTGTGCACTGTGGTCTGAATGTTTGTGTCCCCCCAAATTCATACGCTAACTCCTAATCCCCAAGGTGAGGGTATTAGGAGGTGGGGTCTTGGCGAGGTGATTAGGTCATGAGGGTGGAGTCCTCAAAAATGAGATGAACACCCTTACAAAAGAGGCCCCAGAAAGATTCCTCATCCTGCCACCATGTGAGGATATAATGAGTCTGCAACCTGGATGAGGACCCTCTCCCCAACCATGCCAGCACCCTGACCTTGGACTTCCAGACTCCAGAGTGGTGAGAAGTAAGTTTCTGTTTTTATACACCGCCCAGGCTGTGGTATTTTGTTATGGCAGCCCAAACAGCCCCCAGACGGTGTTACTCAGGAAAACCCTGAGCACTGCGGAAAGTTAGGAAAAATTCCCAAAAGTGGGCCCGTATCCAGTGTCGGTGAACATGTGGAGCACTGTGGGTGGATTCCCCCGCTGCTGGTGGGAGAATAACCACTTAGGAAACTGGTTTGGCAGCACCTTGTAAAGCCCAGCATGTGCAGAATCCTCGACCTAGCAGTTCCTCTCCTACTACATACAGATGGTCCCGCCTTACAAGAGTGCGACTTATGATAGTTTGACTTATGATGGTTTGAAAGCCATGTGCATTCAGTAGAAATCGTACTTTGAATTTTGAATTGTGATCTTTTCCTGGACTGGCCCATGTGGCACGATACTCTCTCCTGATGCTAGGCAGCAGCTGCAAGTAGCAGTTCTCCGTAAGCCACGCATTCGCAAGGATAAAAGACCAATACACTTACTGTTCAGTTTTTTTCACTTTCAGGACAGGATTCAGTAAATTTCAGACCGGGCTAAGCCATGATATTGGGTAGGTTAGGTGTATTAAATGCATTTTCAATTCATGATATTTTCAACTTACGATGGGGTTTACCCCATCGTAAGTTGAGGAAGATCTGTGTGGAAAGAACCCTTGCCCATGGTCATGGAAGACATGAGCCAGAAAGTTCATGGCAGTGCTGTTTGAAATAGTATTCAACATCCCTCAGGCAACCACCCAACGGTAGAATGAACAGATGCACTGTGGTATGGTCTGCAGTGGAATATTATACAGCAGAGAAAATCAACAAATTACAGCCACACAGAGCAGCATTCATGAAACTAAAAACCACAACATGCAACAAAAGGAGCTACTCACAACAAAATAACCAAGTAAGATTCGAGTTATATAAAGTTCAAGAATAGGCAAAACGAATTCTACTGTTTGGTGCTACATTCACATGTGGTAAAACAATAAAGAAAAGCAAGAATAGGATTAATGTATAAAAATTGGTGTCCTGGTTACCTCCGATGTGGAAAGAGGGGGCTGAGTGCAGTACCTGAGGTACTATAGTGATATTCTTTTTCTTATCCAGGTGGTGGGTCTATTGGTATCTACTTGATTTATATTCTTTAAACTGTATATGCATGTTTTACTCATATATATAATATATCCCACCAACCATTTTTTTTAAAGAAGGAAGAAAAAAAGCAAGAGTCCGGTTTTTGGCCATTTTGCTCTGTTGAAGAAGGCAAGATAGCATTTAATGACATTAGAAACATTTCCACAAATAACACTTAAAAGGGAAAGAGTTCAGGCACGGGGAGGGCTAAGTTTTGGTGGTCTGGAAAGTTCATTTATATATGATACCTGCTCAGCTTCTTCTCTCCATCCAATGGAGATTATAGGTAGTGACCTGGGGTCCCATCTGTTTTCCAGTGAATTTCTGAATTTTGCATTGGCTAAAACAGAAAAGACAGAGGAGCCTTAGTTGGGGCTCCTCCGAGAAGGCACAGAGCCCTTTCACCAGTCAGCTCCAAGTCTGCGTTTTGGCCTGTTTCCTTCCCTCTGGCTGCCTCCACAGGCATCACCTGGAAGCTGGTTATAAATGCAGAATCTCGGGTCCTACCCCAAAGCTACTGGATCGGACTCTACTTTGAATGCACAAGTGTGAAAAGCCCCACTCCAGCCTGGACCATGACCAGGGACCAGACACCCAGCTCTTTACACTTTCAGGAAAACCCACCCTTTAAACAGGCGCACGGTGGACACTCTTAGTACTGAACTCCATGCTGCAGTAAATAGTACACAGAAAAATTTGAATGCATGCATTCATTCAATTAATATTAGGATGAAATTGCCATTCTATAGGTCAAAGATTGTTGAATACTGTCAGGTTGATAGGGTCTAGCTCTGAATATTTATTGAGCTCCTCTTATGGCCAGGCACAACGGGAGTGTTGGGGACACAGCAGTGGGCCAAGCCAGCCTTGGTGACTGTCTTCTTAGACCTCACAGTCTACCAGGAGAGACAGCCATTACTTTTTAAAAAATCCACACAAATAATGTAATATCACAGTATGGTAACTGCTACAAGGTAGAGGTCCCTGGTGCATGGCTGGCCCACGAGTGACATGTTTCAGAGCTGGGGGCGGGGGGGGGGGGAACGGCTGTGGCCAGAGCTAAAATCTCACAGGTGAGGATGGCACGGGAGTGAGGGGCTCCAGGCAGAGAGCACAGCAGGTGCTAAGGTCTCCTGTCATTGATTCTAGGGAAGGCAGAGACCCCGCCCTAAGTGCAGGACCCAGCTGGCCTGGGCTGCCTCTCTCCTCTCTCAGAGGACTACCAGAGAGGTAGCCGGGTTTGTCCTCGGCGGCTCCCCACGCTTTCTGCTTTTCCTGCAGCCTCTGTGTTTAAAAAGGCTGCCAGGGCTTTCTCTCCCCCATGGGAAGGGACTGGCCGACCATGGTTTAATGGTCCTGTAGTCAGATTTAGTCACTTCACACCTGTGGGCCCTGCTTTTGATCTTTCTTGTTTGAGTAAACTTTGGTGGCCTTCTTTCATTCATTCCCTGAATGCCCATGAGGATCTCTCTTGCTGGTAGGACTTTGCATGTGCTGGTCCCTCTGCCTGGAATGCCGTACGGACAGCCTGCCCGCCTCTCTCCATTCCAAATACCCGCCTTACTCCTAGGCATTGGCAGCACCTGTGCAGGAAGTTCTCTTTATCCCGTCCCCCCAGATCTTGTGCTCCCACAACCCCCGCACGTAGTCAGGCCAAAGGCGCGTCACCCCTTAGCACCAAGTCTTATTTTCCTCCTCAATCCTCCTGGCACCCAGCTCAGGGTGCAATAGATGTTCAATACTCAGTTGCTGAATACAAAACATGAAACATTTTATTTAACCAGAGGCACAGCTGTGGCTGACACTGTGGGTTGACCAGTTGGCTTACTCTCTGCCCTTTTTTTTTTTTTTTTGTGCTGTGTTGCTTGGAGCTGTAGTAGCCATGTTTTAACCATAAGAGAAAGGCCAACAGAAACAAAGAGACAACAGTACGGATGTTGCTGAGCCGCAGAACCAGATCCAGTGGCTACTCATCTCTGGACTTCTCCTCATCTAAGGAGAGCGAATGCCTATTTAGTCCACGGTTGATAGATTTTTCTGTTATTTGCTGCTGGTAGCGTGCCTGATGAGATGTGTCTCAGTGGCTGCCAGCAAGGGTGCTGGGAGAAGGAGAGAATAGAGTCCACTCTTTGGCTTGTCAAAGAAGGAAGTTAACATTTCTCGAGCATGTTTACGTCCTAGGCTATTACCCTAGTTGCTTCATGTATATGACATTTAACCTCTACAAAAATAGAATTATTTTGGCATTACACAGATGAGACAACAAAGGCTCAAGACCTGCGGGACTCGCCCCCGGCACGGAGCTGACGTGGCAGAGCTGGTATGGTGCGGGGCACGGCTCGCTCTGCTTCATCCCACTGCTGCCTGGAGAGAAGGGTGGCAGGCTCTTAACAGAGTTTGCCAAGTGTTACTGGGGTGGGCGCACTGGGGGTTTGTCTTTAATCGAGATCTCTCCCCAGTTGACTAGGATCCTTCTAGCTCAGCATCCTTTGTGTCCCGCAGCTACACTAGCTTCATAAATGTCACCCCGTTGCAGTTACAGCAGCAGCCGATGGCTTTGTGGGACAGACGGTCATGCATGGCCAACATTAACACCGGCCCCTGTCACTGGTGGAAACACCCTGCAGAGAAACAAGTCCTCTGCCCACAGCTCAAGCATTTTGCTCAGCAGTGCTTGTGTCTTGGGGGTCCCTGAGCTAAGCAGTGATGAGGCAGGTGGTCCTCACAGCTTCCCTTTCTCTGGCCCCTTTGGCGCGTTCTCTCTCTTTCTGGCTCTAAGTGCCTAGTACTGGCAGGTTTTCTCAGTTTCCCTTACTGAGAGGAAAAACCAAATTTATAAACACAATTGCATCAGAGTGTTGGTTATTTAATGTGTTCCTTCTCTCAGGTCCCTCCCCCACCGTTTTCCATCCCTGATAGCTGGATGTGATGCTACGGGTAAGCACCCAGCCCAAGCCCAGACTGTCAGAACAATCCTTGTCCTTGGCTGGGGGTGGACAACAATCTTCTTGGCCCTTCCTGCTTTGAGACCTCGAGACATTGTGCAGGCTCTGTGCCAGGCTTCGTGCTAACAACCATGAGGTAAGTATCATGAGCCCATTTTACAGGAATGAGAACTGAGGCTCCTACCCAAGGTCCACACAGGGAGAACTGAAAGCCAAACTTGTGGGACTTCAAACCCGAACTGTAGCCTTTTTGGCCAGGGTGTTTCTCCCCTGGTTCTGCCGCCATCTCTGTCTTACTTCCTACTCCCCGCCACCATTCCCAGGGAGCCCCCAAATTCCCCATTAAAAGACTTATTCCTTGAGGCTGAAAGCATTTTGATTTTCAAGAGTCTCTGTATGCAAAATGCAAAAGCCCCAAGGAAGTATCATCCCCTAAGCCTTTGTAATACCAGAGTAGGGAGAGTTTAACGAACCAGTGGGGGTGGGGGGTGGGGGGGGTTGGTCACAAGTGAGGCCTGAGGGCAGGGAGGAGCCGGGCAGAATAAAAGTGTTTAACTGGCCCTGGGCCCCTATCCCCTGGGGCCTTGATGAGCCCAAGGTTAGCTCTCTACCTGATTCCCAGAGGCCTTAAGGCTGGTCAGTTTCAGGGAGCTACTCCTCGGTGTGGGCAATGATTCTGAAAGCACCTTCATCCCAGTCAAGTACAGTCTAATAAGGCCTGGGGAAGGGAGTCTGGAGTGCTCCGTGGACAGGAGGCAGCTGAGCCACTTGCTCTCTCCTGACCTTGGGACCCAACTGATGCAGCTCAGAGAGCCAGGTCCTTCCGAGGTGGGTCTGAGCATGTGGTGTGTGCACTTGTGTGTTGGTGGGCGAGGGGCTCAACCCTACCAGCTGACCTAGCCCTCTGGGTTGTTACGGCAACCTCTCCTTGAGCTGATCTCAGATGGTGTGGATGTTTCTGAAGGCAAGCTGTTAACTTCCTGGCTGACAGTGTTGATTTAGGCTGGACCGAGAGACCCTCTAGATAAAGGGACCATCACATTTCTGGCTTTGACAACTTGGGCTTCCAGAACTCAACCGTAAGAATCAATATTTGTATTTTGGGCTTGGCACGGAAGTCCCTTTGCTGACTGCCCCTCCACATTCTGAGTCACGGCCTGAAGGCAGGCGACAAACGTCCGATGCAGGTTATCCTCGTAAGGACTAAGCAATAGTTTATCCACATGCCAGGCATTGTGATAAGCACTCACATGCCTCATTTACCCCCACTACAGCCACATAGCATACAGAGGGGAGCTCAGGCTGCAGGGGAGGGCACCGATGTTCCATGTTAAGGGAGGCTAAGTGGCTTGCCTGGGGTCACAGAGCCAGGCGGTGGTAGGAACCTGGAATTGAGCCCAGGTTGCCTGACTGTCGAGCCCGTGCTGGTATCACCAGCACACTGCCTCTCAGTCTGAGTCCTGTGAGCAGACCCGCAGGGGAGCAAGCATGTATAGACGGGGAGATGGATAAACAGAACCAGAGGAAATACAAAGGCAAGCCCAGGTTAGAGGGGCCTTCCCTTTCGCTGCCATTCTGCATTGCATGCCCTGTGGAGAGAATGTGTAAGAGGCACCCCTCCCAGGATTTAATTATCTGGAATAAATATCAACTCGCCTCCTCAGAAGTTCAAATTTGGTTTAAAATAGCCACACAGTGATTTCCAGTCTTTTTAGAGTTGTAATGCTCAGGTGCTTTTGCTTGTTTGTCTTTCTTTCTTTTGATTTTGTAAATATCCCTTTTGTAAAAGGACATCTATCTGTGATATGAAATTCAATAAAAAAATGTTTGCTTTGGGGTGCCTGGGTGGCCCAGTCAGTTAAACATCTGACTTCTGATTTTGGCTCAGGTCATGAACTCAGGGTTGGGAGATGGAGCTTGGCGCTCATCGCAGAATCTGCTTGAGAATCTCCACCCCCACCCCCGTCCTCCCCCGACTCACACGCTCATACTCTCTCTCTAAAATAAATAAATAAATCTTTAAGAAAAGAGTTTGCTTTGAAATCTTCAATGAAACCCCTTAAGATAACTGGAGATGCCTAAAGCTGCTATTACCTAAACTAAGTGGAGCAGATTACTAAGCGTGTCCACCCTGTGAACATTGATTGAGTTGCACACTTAGGATCTGTGAACTTCTATGTTTGTATGTTACACTTCAATAAAGAAAATGCACCTAAAGTATAGAAAAAGAAAAGAGTGGGGCCCTTTCTGAATGGTGTGCAAATTAGAATGAGGGTATAGGCATCTAGGATCTCAGTTTTTGGTGGAGCTGATGCTGGAATTCTGGGTCTCACCTGCAGCTCTCAGGGCCCCCTAAGGCTTGTCTTACAGGCACGCCCTTGTGAAGACTTTTCTCATGGCAGCCTGTTGGGGCCCCGTGTCCCTGCCTTGTAGCTTTCAGGGGCTCCAAACATAGAGTTGAGTGTAAAGACCTCAGTGCATGTGTGCATGTGCACACAAGTGTGCAAGACAGAGAGGCTGGCCAGCAATTCTGAAAGCAGTTAGATTGTTTTTATTTGCAGGGCAGCTCCAGTACATGCTAGCTGTGTGACCCTCAGTGAGCTCCTTAACCTTTCTGAAACATAGTTTCCTCATTTGCAGAGTGAGGATGGTAATAGGGCCTACATAAGAGAATTGCAAAAAGAAGGATTAAGTAGGATAATTCACATAAAGGGTTTAGCTCAGGATCTGGTACACAGTCAACCCCAACCAAGAATAATGTATGGAATCAGCATCCCTGGGAATGCGGCTCAGGCATCCAGTCCTTAACAAGCTCTGTAGGTGAGGCTGACACACAGCCAAGGTTGGGATTACACTCCGACCTGGCCTCTGCCCCCACCATGGCCCATGGAAGATCTACAATGCTAATTCTCTTCTCTCCCTCTCTCCCAGATTAGAGCAGAGGTCTTCACTTTGGGGAGGGGGCATGGATGCCAAAGGAGAGTCATTCCTTCCTTCCTCCCACAAACATTCACTGAATGTGTGCCAAGCACCGTGGGGGGGAAGGACAGACAGATGGTCAGGTGGGACTCCTGTCCTTCTGGGAGCTAAATGCTCACAAAGGAAACTGCTCAACGGCAGGCACTGTGGGGAAGAACACTGAGCCCCTGGGCTCTGCTTCCAGTTTTGCCCCATTTGAGCTTCTCTGGCTGTCATTTTTACATCTGGAAAATGAGGGGGATAGACTGCATGCTTTTTGAGACCCTTCCATCCCTGAAATTCTATGAATCCATAAGTGCATCCCTAAAAATGCTGTATTGTGAAACTCAGCGCAAAGAAAACATCAACTCAAATAAAAATGGGCAAAAGACCTGAATAGGCACCTGACTGAGGAAGATACACAAATGATAAAAAAGTACACGAAAAGATGCTCCACATCACAGATGATTACAGATTGCAGATTAAAACAACAATAAGATACCACTACACACCTATTAGATTGGTCAAAATCCAAAACACCAATGACACCAAATGCAGGTGTCGTGCAGGATGCGGAGCAAAAGGAACTCTCATTAGAAGCTGATGGGAATGCAAAAATGGTACCTCCACTTTGGAAGACAGTCCATCTGTTTCTTACAAAGGGAAACATAGTCTAACCATACAACCCAGCAACTGCAGTCCTTGGCATTTGCCCACATGGGTTGGAAAATGATGTCCACACAAAAGCCTGCATGAGAAATGTTTATAGCAATTTTGTTACAAAAATCGGAAGCAACCAAGTTGTCTTTCCATAGGTGAATGGATAAATTGTGGTATACCCAGATAATGGAATATTTTCAGAATTAAAAAGAAATGAGCTAACAAACCATGACACTGGAGGAAATTTAAATGAATATTGCTAAGTGAAAGAAACCAATCTGAGAAGGTTATATACTATATGATTCCAACTATATGATATTCTGGAAAAGGCAAAATTATGAAGGCAGTAAAAGGATCCATGGTTGCCAGGAGTTAGCAGGGAAGAAGGCACTGGGAATTTTTAGGGCAGTGAAACTACTCCAGATGATATATGGGTGGATATATGTCATATGTTTGTCCAAATTCATAAACTATACAATGCCAAGAGTAAACCTTAATGTAAAATATGGACTTTGGGTGATAATGATGTGTCACTGTAGGTTCATCAGTGTAATACATGTCCCTCTTTGGTAGGGGTGTTGGTAATGGGGGAGACTGTGGAGGGGGGGCAGAGAGTATAGGGGACCTTGAACAACACAGGTTGAAACTACATGGGTCCACTTATATGTGGATTTTTTTCTTCTTTTTTTTAAAGATTTTATTCATTT
Organism: Callorhinus ursinus; assembly: GCF_003265705.2. NCBI lineage: Eukaryota > Metazoa > Chordata > Mammalia > Carnivora > Otariidae > Callorhinus > Callorhinus ursinus. Next base: position 47,200,360 of record NW_027397070.1, read on the forward strand.
ATTTGACAGAGAGAGAGAGAGAGAGAGTAAAAGCAGGGGGAGCGGCAGGGAGAGGGAGAAGCAGTCTCCCCACTGAGCAGAGAGCCCAATGTGAGGCTCGATTCCAGGACTGCAGGATCATGACCTGAGCTGAAGGCAGATGCCCAACCGACTGAGCCACCCAGGCAACCCTATACGTGGATTTTTTTCAATAAATACAGTACAGTACTGTAAATATATTTTCTCTTCCTTATGATTTTCTTAATAACATTTTCTTTTCTCTAGCTTACTTTATTGTAAGAATACTGTATATAATACATATAACATATAAAATAGGTGTTAATTGACTGTTTATGTTATCGATAAGGCTTCCGGTCAACAGTAGGCTATTAGTAAAGTTTTTGGAGAGTCCAAAGTTATACACAGATTTTCAGTGGCATGGGGGTCAGTGCCCCTGACCCTTGAATTGTTGAGGGTCAACTGTAAGTGGGAAATCTTTGTACCTTCTGCTCAATTTTGCTGTGGACCTAAAACAGTCTTAAAAAATAAAGTCTATAAAAATCAAGACCAAAAACAAATAAAACGCCAAATAGTGCATGGTTAAGAGCACAAGGTTTGGAGTTCAACTGTTTGAGTTTGAGGCCTGACTCTGCTTAACTAGCTGTGACCAACAGCAAATTAGCTAAACATTCTGTGCCTTGGTTTTCTCATCTGTAAGATGGGGATAATAATAGCGCCTGCTTCATGGGCTTTTGCACGGATTAAGCGAATTAATAAATCTACAGCATTTAGCCCAGTGTTTGGCATTTGGTAAGTGCTCAACCAATATCAGCTACTGTTAAAATGTGAACCTTTGAAAGAGCTGATTCCAATCAATCGGTTGCTGCTATGTTTTGACCATAGCAATCCCTTGCACTTAGGATAAACAATCAGATGCCTGATGGGATGACTTCTCTGTGCTGTATGTTGGGGTAGAAGATCTTTTTCAGAGCCAGAGCTTCCAAGCCCATACATGTTCTGAGGCCCAGAGAAAATGCCTCTTGATGGGACCATGCCAATGAATCAGGCAGAAAAAGCAGTGCTGTATCTGTGTCTCATTTGCCTGAGTGACCTGGCAGGTCCCTCAGTCCCCATTCTTTCTTTCACCAACCAAGCATGTTGTGTTTCTGATGTCACTCTGGGGAAGAAAGCTCTGTGTTCTATTAAACTAAGGTTTGTGTTCAAGCTTAAGGTGATCTTACTATCTTTTGACCATAGCAACCAGCCTTGAGTGTCATGGGCTGTTAGAGGAACTTGGACATTGTGTTGCATACTTAAAATGCATTTAATACTTATTGGACATTCTCCCAAATAGTTCTAATGGCATTATTGTGTTTGGAATTTATGCACATATACATCAAAACAAGTAGTTTGCATTTCGATTTAGGATTTTTATTTTATTTATTTTTTATTTTTTGGGTGGGCAGCAAAGCAGGTTTATTGAGTGATAGTACAAAGCTCCCAAAGAGGGAGGGGGCCCGAGAGGGTTGCCCTAGGATTTTTTTTTTAAAGGACATATTCTTTTTAGGCCCTAAGAATCTTAAATGATATGTATTGCTTACAGATAAAGAATGAGCCAGGTATTACTGTAATAAAGAACTGTAGGCACTGTAGTTGACCTTGGCCAAAAGGGGTCACTTGGTCACAGCCTCTAAAGACCAAGGAGTGAGTGCCCTCAATAGGCAACTACACTTTCCCCTCCCAAGAAGATTTATCCATGTCACCCCACTTTCACTGATAATGATCGCTGTGATAAAGGACATCCTACAGTGCTAGATGTGAAAGTCTACCAAGGGCTCACATGAACATTAAGCTACATCATTTGAATGTCACAGCAGCCTTGTTAGATGAATCTGAGGCTCTCAGAGGCTGAGTCCCACTCAAGGTTTTTCAGTTGGTAAGCAGCTTAATTTGGACTCAGCTCCTTGGCTTCAAAGCCATACTCGATCCTTTTAAGTAGTTTTTTTTTTTTTTAAGATTTTATTTATTTATTTGGCAGAGAGACAGCGAGAGAGCTCAAGCTGGGGGAGCGGCAAAGGGAGAGAGAGAAGCAGGCTCCCCGCTGAGCAGGGAGCCCGATGTGGGGCTCAGTCCCAGGACCCCGGGATCATGACCTGAGCCAAAGGCAGACTCTTAACCGACTGAGCCACCCAGGCATCCCTTGATCTCTAAGTTTTAACACTTTCTCTCTTTGCTCTATGTGACCTGGTGGCTGGAGTAGGGATCACTGGTTGTACTTCTAAGAGCCCACTTCCTTCTTCCCTAGCAGGGGCAGAGCCCCAGTTTATTTTGTTCAGGTACCTATGCCTCCTCCAAATGATTAAGCCAATCACCATCATCCCAGCATCCTGGCCAGAGACGGGCGGGCCTAGAGGTGGGCATGTGACTTAGTCTGGCCAATGTGATGTGAGGGGAGGCCTAAGAAAGAGGTTTGTCACCTTATAAATTGAGTAGGGAAAAGAAACCGTCTTCTTTCTCTGATGGGCAGAACTCTATATTTCCACTGGACTTGCTTTATTTTGATTCCTACTTTATGTGGTCCTTTTTTGAAGAGCACCTGGCTAACTTCCTCTGAGTCTGGGCCCGTGGGCCTTGGCTCATCTCTGGATGGCACCGAGGCTGGGTCTATGGTTTGATGGCACTTGGCACCAGTTACACCCAGGCCAGAGGCAGGGAGCCTCGCCACCCCTGGGAGAGGGTGCGGCTGTCCAGGCTCAGGATGTGCCTGAGTGGCTGGCCCAAGGGAAGCATTGTGGACTCAGGGCCCCCGGTTGCTCTCAGAAGAGGCTGACAGCCAAGCCCCAGACCAAGCAGGCACTTTACTCTGATGCTTCAGTAACAGCAGGAGGAGGGGTGACAGGGAAGGATACCCTCTTTAAGTGAGTTTTCTCTGTGAGACCATGATTACTAAGCACTGTGGCTTGGAAAAACCCTTTCTTCTTTGAGAGGCTCTGTCCCAAATAAGAAACCTCCAATAATCAGAAACTAAGTTTTTACACATGGACATCAACCCCTTTGTTCCTAGTACCCTGGCCAGCTTCTCAAATGGGTTTAGTAATCTTAACTGGAGGATAACATTAGCAACACAGAATGATTGCATGGAATTTCTATTTCTAGAGTGAGTCTTCTATTGGTTCAATTTATTCTTTTGTCAACCCAATAAAGAAGGTAAGGAAGGAATTACCAACAAGTCATGTGACACTGGGAAATGCCCTTATGAGTACATACACAACCATCCGCAGACTGTGGGTGAGGCGCATCGTATGTGGCCCCGTTAGTCTTCATGGCGACCCTACTTAGTAGGAATTCCTACCTTCACTTTACCTAAGAGTATAATGAACCTCAGAGAAGAGACCAAGTCTTGGGGCTGGGATTCCAATCTAGCCTCTGCTGCCCATGTCACATGACATTTCTGGGTCTCAATTTCCTTAGATGGGAAATAAGTTTTTTTTAAAAATTTTTTATTGTTATGTTAATCACCATACATTACATCATTAGTTTTTGATGTAGTGTTCCATGATGCATTGTTTGTGCATAACACCCAGTGCTCCACGCAGAACGTGCCCTCTTTAATACCCATCCCCAGGCTAACCCATCCCCCCACCCCCCTCCCCTCTAGAACCCTCAGTTTGTTTTTCAGTGTCCATCGTCTCTCATGGTTCGTCTCTTCCTCCAACTTACTCCCCTTCATTCTTCCCCTCCTGCTCTCTTCTTCTTTTTTTTTCTTAACATATATTGCATTATTTGTTTCAGAAGTACAGATCTGTGATCCAACAGTCTTGCACAATTCACAGAGCTCACCATAGCACATACCCTCCCCAATGTCTATCACCCAGCCACCCCATCCCTCCCACCCCCTACCACTTCAGCAACCCTCAGTTTGTTTCCTGAGATTAAGAATTCCTCATATCACTGAGGTCATATGATATATGTCTTTCTCTGACTGACTGGAAATAAGGGGTTTTTAACATGGACTCTCTAAGGTCAGTTTTACTTCAAACTCCATGATTCTATGAATATTCTCCTCTGCCATAAAAAATGGAATTGAAGTATAGAAATGACCTTTGCCTAGCACCACATAAGAAGCTAGATGGGTAAGTGAGCCCTCCTCGAAACCAGATCTTTGGGCTTCCTTCTCTTTGCTTGAGCAATGAATAGTTGGAGTGGTTCCTGGTATTAGGGAACTGAGATCAACTTTTTGCACATCCAGCTGGCTTCAGTGTCCTTGTCTATTTAGCTTCTGGGCAGTCTTCACTGCTGCCAATGCCTTGTCTCTTTAAAAAAGCTCCAGCTTCTCCTCCCAGGGAAGCAGCAGCCTGAGACTGACCCAGGCTGGGTTCCAGGAGCCAAGACTGGACACCTTGTCAGGGGAGATCCAAACTCTAGCATTCAAGAGCCCCCTTTCTGGGGCACCTCAGTCAGTGGAGCATGAGACTCTTGATCTCGGGGTTGTGAGTTTGAGCCCCACGTTGGATGTGGAACCTACTTAAAATAAAATAAAATATATATATATATATATATAAAAAGAGCTCCCTTCCTGAGCCCTTACTTGTTTTAAGCACTGTTCCAAGAGCTTTCCAGGCAGTAACCCTTTGTATATTTATATATTTAAATCTTTATAATACCTCTCTGAATCCGATATTATCACACTCACCCCATTTTAATAATGATGAAATTGAACACAGAGAGGTTAAGTAATTTGCCCAAGGTCACACAGCTAATGTGCATTGAAGAACAAGATGCAAACAGGGACAGTCTGGTTCTGGAGTCCACACTCTTTACCACTAGGCTTTATGGCCTTGCATGCTGCATTAACCTTAAAAGACCAGGCAACTAGCTGAAAACCACACCTATGGCCATGGGTGACAACCTGAGACACCAAGAGAGTGAACAAGTCTGAGAGAGCTAGGGCTGGGCAGTGGAGATCCCCTGGAGCACTGACTCTTTGACCTACCAGAAGAAGGAGCAAGTCTCCAAAAAGGAGTTTTTTTTTGTTTTTTTTTGTTTTTTTTTTTAAAGCAGGCTCCACACCCAGCATGGAGCCCAACACAGGGCTTGAACTCAGGACCCTGAGATCAGGACCTGGGCTGAAATCAAGAGCTGGTTGCTTAACCAACTGAGACACCCAGGTGCCCCTCCAGAAAGGCTTTTTAAAGGACACTTGCCCCTGTGCCAGGGAGTGGAATAGGCCTTGGGCACCAAGCTGATTTTGGTAAGTTTCTGACAAGTTGAGGAAGGTTGAGTCTGATGGTTTCTCTCTTTGTCTCATAATAGCCCTTAATTCTCCTTTGCACACTTGAGATCATATAGTTAATTAGCTAATTATTCATTCACCAAAGAACTGGGCCAGTCTTACTCTTAACTGTATTGCTACAGCCCTGCACATGTAGATAATCCAGTATTTGTTGAATGAATAAATGAATGAGTGAATGAATGAATGAGTGAGTGAAAGTCCAGCCCTGTGGTCTGAAGTGTACTTTCAGCCGGAGCTCTTGGGGAAGGCTCTTGGAGGGGAGGCGCAAAAACAAGTTGGCATTGGAGGAAGTATTTGAAAGGAAAGGCAGGCTTTCAAAAAGAGGAAGGAGAGGATTAGGGAGGTGTATTTAAGAGATAGAGAAACACTGGTGGAGGCGAGGGTAGGGAAACGTGGGCATAAAACCTGAAAGGGAGCCTGTGAGCCTGGCCAGGGCTACCAAAGAAGCCCTTGTCCAGAGGCCTCCCTGGGCAGGACGTGAGGCCTCCCTCAGAGCCTCAGAGCCTCGGCCTGAGACCAGCCCAGAGATTTCTCCTGGTACAGAAGTGAGTTCTAATTGTAACTGTCTTATCCTCAATTACCCAAGGACAGCAGATTCCCCCTCGGTTCCTGGTGTGGGAACCTCTTTTGGTCCCTGGCTGAGTTTCCGTGAGTCTGGCCTGAGGACTCCCCCAGCCCAGGTACCAGCTGGGTAAGTGGTGCCCTCTGGAAAGCCCGTTTGGGCCAACTTAGGGCCATGCTTAGAAAAGCAGGCGTCAAAACCTGGCCTGGACTACCTGGAGTTGGAAGAGCTTTCCTAGAAGTGAAAAATCCCACCCCTGCCCCACACACCCGGCCCACACAACAGCCCAGTCATTGGGCCCCCTTGGCTCCTTCCCACACCTCTCTCTACCACACCACCACCAAATTGTTGAGTGTAAGAGGAAACGCCACCTCCCACAGAAAACCTAGGGGACTTCTTTTTCCCTTTGAATAAACATTTGCTGAAATAACTTTTTATTGGTGGTTGTTTTAAAACACACAGCATAAAAAGCGTCCTGAGAATTACTCCCATCATAACTTTTGTTCGGCTAGATCTGTGTCATCAGTGTGGGCCTCAATTTCCTCAACTATAAAATATGGCCCCATTCTCATTTAATATCCTACCAGCGAGTGTTGCACCGGGAGTGACTGGTCATCACATTGTGCCCAGCACCTGGTTCGGTGAATTTTCAAGTGCCAAGAGCCCAGCCTGCTTTCGGCATTATTGGAGATACGAAAGAAGTTATTTGTTATTTCCTAGCCCCCGCCTCTCATTTATTAGAGTGCCAACGGTAAGCTCAGTCTATATGGTAGGTGCTATTGAAGTTTTAAAAATATAAGGTGTTGTCGCTATCTGTAAGGGAACTTCAAGCCCACCAGAATGACAATACGTGTATGAGATAGAATAATTTAAAGGAGATAGAAGTTTATTGACTACACTGCAGGGAGCAGCAGGCAGGACAGCAAAGGAGAAGCTGTCTGCTAAATTGCATATGGTTAATGTTAGATGGGCAGGGAGGTTCTCCTTAAGTTTGGAGGATGGAGAGATCACTGTGGGTTTGACAGATCTAAGAAGACTCCATAGAAGTAGGGCTTGGGTTGGCTCAAATATGACGTTGATGGTGATGGTGATGATAATGGTAATGATGAATATAGCCACATTTATTGAACTCTCAGCATGTGGCAGGTATTGATATGGTGCTTTATAAGCATCACATTTAATCCTCACACCAGCCCTCTAAAGTAGGCACCAGTATTATCCCCATTTAACAGATGACGGAACTGAGGTCCAAATATTTTATCGAGGAATCTGACCAACCCATAGTAACACCTTCTGGAAGCAAAGCAGACCGGGATTGAGAAGGAAGGAAAGAATGGAGAAGGGTCTTCAATCTCTCTAGGAGCAGTATTAATGTGGGTGCTAGGTGGAGACATCTTTGTAGCATAATGTCTACATTTTTAGACTAAACTTCCTCTTTTAAAAATGGCTTGAGGCTTCTTGAATATACATCCCTAAGGTTATAATGTACCTTTCTGGTCTGAACAGATGCAATCGATTCATCTCAAATCTGATTTCTCTGTTATATGCGACCATACTGACAACCCATTTTGGCTTCCCTGGCAGTGGGAAGCCCACTCCTGTCGTCGAGGGAGAGAGAGGATTTGAGGAACTTTGAGGTTTTGTGATTCTGTGTCTGTGCCTTCCTTTCTTCTATCTTCTGCGGCACCCTTTTTCTGCTAACTTCTTTGCTTCCTCTTATTTCTCCAGTTTGTTCATTATTAGCCTCTCCTAAGACTGAGTCATAGACCAGCCTCTGCTTATTCATTAACTCAAAATTTGTCAATCACCTATTATTTGAAATTTAATATTTCTAAAAATCATCTTTGATCTGAGGGAGTTTGGTGATTCTATCTAACAATCCTGGTGTTAACTTCAGGGAGCACCTATGTATGAAGGACTTACACAATGCTATCCCCAACATGATCTTTCATCTTCTCCCCGGGTGTCTTCAGGACAATTTTGAAACACAATATTATGGGTGTAGAATGTATCACATTTCCCCCAGATCCTCAGGTCCTCATTTCCCCCATTTCTATGAACATCATTCATCTTCCTGGTCTGTCATCCTTTCTAGGCAGGGATGATACCTTCTTTTTGCTTTGCATCCTCAAACAGAATGGCAAATGGTGTGCTGCTCATAGCAAATATTCAAACAAGGTTGTCTGACTAAATTATTTAAATGACTAACTGAACCCTGCGCTGTAAGAAGGCAGCTCGGTGCAGTTCTGTATTTAGTCTCAGATGGTTGAGTGGCATTTGATGGTTGAGGCAGGAATAGTAAGCAGATAAAATTCCCCAGTGTCAGTTCAGCTGTCCTTTATAAGCTTGACTTTGGGCCATTTTATTCATGTATTCTTCAGTGGTTTTTTTTTTTTTTTTTGGTGGCAAGTGTCAGAAAATCCAACTTGAACTATCTTAGCAAGGATGAGAAAGGGGATGTATTTATGCCATCACTGTGAAGTCCAAAGACTAATTCAGCATGTTTTTGTGGTATGTTAGGTTCAGGGACTCAAATGATGACCTCATAGCTGTTCCTCTCTTTGTATGAGTCGGCTCTCTTTTCTTTGGTGTGTTGATTCTATTCTCAGTCAGGTTCTTGTCACATGACAGGAAAAATGGCCACCGACAGCCACAAACTACATTCTCACACCGGTGTTTTAAAGGAAGGGAGTGCCCCTCTTCCTTAACATTCACATAGCAAATCTCAGGGAAGACTCTGATTGGCCCCGTTTGGATCATGTGCCCACCCCTGAACCAATCACCACAGCTTTGAAAATAGACTACTCTAATTGGCCAACTCCAGTCACACACCCACATTTGGTGGGGGGATAAGAGGGCACGAGGACTGAGCCTCCTCCAGGGCCACAAAGAGAGGGAGAGTAGTCTTTCTCCAAAAAAAGGAATGCTGAAGAGAACAGTATACACCCACAACACTCCTCTCCCTAATTCCACCTGGCCCAGAATTTTAACCAGGGAATTTACTATCTCTTCACCCTCTAAAGACTTATTGTGTTAGATTAAAGAGAAAGTGTTGGGCTTTCCCCAGAAACGGCTGCATTTCTATGGGTGCCAAATTATTATTAAACCTTTAGACAGGGGCGCCTGGGTGGCTCAGTCAGTCAAGCGGCTGACTTCGGCTCAGGTCATGATTTCAGGGTCTTGGGATTGAGCCCTGTGTTGGGAGTCTGCTTGTCCCTCTGCCCCTCCCCCTGCTCATGCTTGTGCACTCTCTCTCTCTCTCTCTCTCTCTCTCTCAAATAAAATCTTTTTTAAAAAAAACCTTTAGACATACCTGTTGTTTTATAAAACTCTCATCAGTGGTTATTGGAAGAAAAGCATTCTCAGTCTTAGCTCACAAATTTTCTTCTCAAATACTTCAGCCGTGAAAAAAAAATATATCATATATATTTTAATATGATATATTTTATCATATACATGATATATGTTATCATATATATTTTATTATATAGGATAATATATATTTTAATAATATATAATATGCAAATGTATATTTTATTATATTTTATCATATATCATACATATTTTTAATATATCAAATATGTATATCTTTTAAAACTTTAAGCCAAACCACTCCCCAAGATCACTACCATGTAATTTCTTCTCCCACCTGAAGAAAGAGAGTGGGAGGTTCATTTCTCCTGGTCTCTTCTGGTAGGTGTTTGCTTGAGCAAGGGAAGAGCAGGAGGAAGAAACCATCATGAATAGGTCTCTGTAATTTGTAGAATATATAACAGTTACTTTCAACTTTTTGTTTGATTTCGTAACACCATCCTGCCCTGGACCAAAGAATTCTTTATGGCATTTTCTTTAAAATTAGCAAATTAAAAAAAAAATACCTGCTTTTGAAAAGTTTGTGATAATTCCATGAATCACCAGGGACACAGAAAAATTAATATTGAAATTGGCTTTGTCTGTACCAGGAGCTGCAAAATCAAATGCCCCCCACCCACCCCGGAGCCCAGCCGGTCGTATAAAGGACCTGGCAGGCTGGGTGGAAACTGTGTCAAACTGGGGTGTTTAAGTCCCTTCTCAAGGGGCAGCTTCTAGTGGGTTGCAACCCACTACTGACATTAAGGAGTACATGCTGTGGCAGATGTTAATTATTTACTAATACATGGTTCCCTTCTCCTCCGTGGTACCTGGGATGACTGAGCTTCCTTACCTCTTTGAGATTAAAAGAGATCATGTGACTTGCTTTGGCTAATATAAGCTAGAGTGACATATTTCTTTTTTTTTATTTTTTTTAAATTTATTTATTCATAAGAGTCAGAGAGAGAGAGAGGCAGAGGCAGAGGGAGAAGCAGGCTCCCCGCCTAGCAGGGAGCCCGATGTGGGACTCGATCCCAGGACCCCGGGACCATGACCTGAGCTGAAGGCAGACGCTCAACCATCTGAGCCACCCGGGCAACCTAGAGTGACATATTTCACTCCAGGAGGAAACCTATAACTGCTGGTTCCTGGCCCTCTCCAACCTCTCTCTCTCTTTCTCTGCCACTGTGGCCATGGATACACTCGTTGATACGGCGGTGCAGTACTGAGCCATCCCCTGTGGGACTTCTGCCCTGGACAATCACCTGGACCCACATTTGTCTGGGTGGGTAAAAAAATAAGCCTTTCTTGTGTCGAGCTGCTGAGTTTTGGAGGATGTTTCGTACTGCTGCATAACCTATTTCATCCTATTAAATGTTGCCTGACTCATCTTTTTCAAGAAAAGTTAGAAATCTAGATTTTTGTGTGACATCTTTGATATGTTAAAGAAAAAAAGTAAGGTTGAGTCAGCAAAACCAAATTCAACCTGCCAGTTTGCTATTTGTGGTCTACATGGTTTGAATGGAACAACTGATGACTGCCTTTCCTATGGCGCAGCAATCCTATCGGAACTCCTGCAGTGCTCATCGTCTGTGTCACACACACCAGCTCTCTGTTACTCCCAGTCTTGCTGTTCGTTAGTGTTCAAGACCGTGTTCCTAACTAGATAGGAGGTGGGGACAATGAGGAATCATGTCTAAAACTCTGTGGACCTCACAGGCACACGATACAGTACCAACAAATACTAGTACCAAGACTCGTGGATTGGTTGATTATTCGGCACTATCATTTTCTTCTTTAATATTGGAGAAACAGGTCTGGGGAATTAATTATTTCAGCTTGCCATTTCACTTTCTTCCTGTCTGCAAAGAGCTTGGGAGTCATGGATGTCCATTAAGCTTTCAAATGCAATCGTCTAAGTAAGTCGGAGATGCAAAACTCACCGTGTTAATCAGGACTTTTCTCGTTGCACTACAGATCTTCCTTGACTTACGGTGGGGTTACATCCCAATAAACCCATCATAAATTGAAATTATCAAAAGTCTAAATGCATCTAATACACCTAACCTACTGAACAGCATGGCTTAGCCTAGCCTCCCTTAAATGTGCTCAAATACTTACATTAGCATACAGCTGGGCAAAGTTACCTAACACAAAGCCTGTGTAATACGAAAGCATTGGATATAGCTCATGTAGTTTGTTGAGCACTGTACTGAGAGTGAAAAGCAGAATGGTTGTATGGGTACAGAATGGTGGTCAGTGTAGTGGTTGTTTACCCTCATGATAGCGAGGCTGACCGGGAGCTGCGGCTGGCGGTCGCTGCCCAGCATCAGGAGAGAGTATCGTGCGCATGTCACTAGCCCCAGAAAAGATCAAAATCCAAACTATGCTTTCTAATGAATGCATATGGATTTTGCACCATTGTAACACTGAAAAATCATAAGTCTAACCATCGTTAAGGACTGTTGTAATAGGAAATCTAAATTCAGACTGCCTTAGGTAGGATATAATTTACTGATTCCTACAGCTAAAAACTCCAGAGGGAGGGATAACATCAGGCATGGCTGGCAGTGCCATCTGAACTTGATCTGTCTTGCCCTCCCTTGCTTGGCTATATTCTACTCTTCTTTGCATTAGCTTCACTCTCAGTAGTCCCCCTCTGGCAGTTTCAGGTCAAGCTTCTGGCAGCTTCTCTTCCCAGCAGACCCTCAAAATTCCTACCTTCATCAGACCCACTTAGGATATGTGACAATCTCTCACTCAGGCCATTGGCCAGGGGTGGGTGTATTAATCGGGCCTCTTTTAGTTGCAAGTGATAGGAAAGCTAAATTCGAACTGTCTTATGCTGTGTCTCTTGCCTGTCCCTAAGAGTCAGTGGTAGGTCAGCTCCATCCAGCAGGGTAGGAAGAAGCAGGCCAACATAGATGAGCCAGCGTGTGACCTCTCCCTCCAGCTACTTCCAGGGGCAATGACTATGTAGAGATCTGGGAGGGGGCAGTGTGGCTGTAAGGGAGGGCTTGAAGCTGTATTTACATGGCATTCCATATATGGCTGAAAAACATCCATATCAAATAACGGAAAAGACCTAATGGACAGTATAGGGAGGTGGAAGGGGCCGATGACCCCCTACTTACCCCTCGGTGCCACCCCTGTAGCATATTTAATTTGTGGGGGAAGCAAAGGCCCAGTAGGACTGCCGGTGGCCCAGCCACGTCCAAAGCAGGCCCCGGAGAGGACTCGCTCTAACCACACACGCTACTTATTAGTAGTCCCCACATATAGATCAGTTTAGTTTTTTCAAAGTCCCAGATGAAGACACATAAAGTAACATTGCCCCTGTTCAATGTTTTCTTCCATATAAACGTCCAAACCTCAGTCTCATGGGGGAAACATCATAAGGCAGCTTTGATCTTTATGCTGTAGTAAAGGTGTAGTTGGCCTTTCTGGGGCTCAGAGTCATGTTCTTCCACAAGACTATCAGATTACTACTCATTTTCCATTGTATATTCTTTGAGGATCTTACTTTGTTTTTACTTGCTCACTTCAATGTTTTGAGGGAGAGAGCTGATGGTGAAGGTGAACCCGGGCAGTCAGTGTCACGGCTGCTTGATCCGTCGTTCCCTGGTAAGACCAGTCCTGTCATCCAGAAAGATTCCACCGTACTGGGAAGTAAGAATAAAACCTGACTGTACTCACGCTGAAGAAACAGGCTCATTCGGTTTTGCTCATCTTCTCCCATCTGTCTCAAGTCTTGTTGTTTCTTTCACTCTGAGCATCTGCGCTCCAAGAAGGCATGAACTTTTTCTTTCACTTCCTTTCTTCTCTGGGTGATGACCTGACATCACTCTGGGAAGGAGGCTGAAGGTTACCGAATATAAACACTGTCACTCCTATCTGGCTTAGGCAGAAAGGTAGGCTGGGCATCCAGGGGGTCTGGAGGTAGGAGATGCCAACCAGGGTGACAAGGCCTCGGGAGCCACATGTGTGCAGGAGGGCTCTGTGTCTCTGTGCCTTTACCTACTGGAGGGCACTTTTCCTCTGGAGTCTCCATTAACCATCTACCACTCGAGGAGGATGAAAGGTGGGAGTATGTTGGCAGTGGAAGTCCTAATGGGGAGGAAGAGGCCATTTGGGGTCGGCTGAGGGCTGGGTCTGCTCACGGGAGTGTCCCTGAGCCGAAAGAAGCCTGCTGGAGTGGGACAGAAAGCCCAGGGGTCAGCCTGTGGAGCTCCAGAGAAAGCGGTGGGCTCTGGCCGCAGCCCCAGAGGAGGGCAGCCCCCTGCAGCGAGCCACCCCGGGCCGAAGGGCGCCTGCGGTGGCCAGGTGGGCTAGTAGGTTTTGGGGGGGGGGCAATCCTCCGCCCATCCTTTCTCCACGGAAAAATAAAAGCGGCTCGCGAGATCCTTCCCTCACTCCCTCAGGCATGCAGTGTCCAGGGATGAAAACGTGCTGAAATCCCCTCTCGGTCTGGGGGAAAGCTCTAAGGCCTGAAGAAGATGGTTCCACGCAGGCTGCGGATGCCTCCGGGAGCTCTGGGGCTCGTCCCGCCGCGCCTTCTCCCTTCCCGCTCCCGAGCGGCGGCTTGGGTCTCGGGGTGGAAGCGGCTGTGCGCGGGGATGCCCTTACATAACTGCCCGCCGCGTCCTGCTTCCCCGCGGGGTGGGCGCCGGGGGACGCGCGGGAGCCGGGGCCGCCGCTGCCCCTGCGGGGAGAGGAGCGCGAAGAGCGGCGGGAGGAGGGCGCCCGGGGCGGCGGGGGGAGGTGAAGGTCAGTGGGTGTGAGGCGCCGGATCCACACCCCCTCCTCCCTGTCCCCTCCTTCCCTTCCTCTCCCGTCCCCCTCTGACGTCTGGAGCTGGCAGCTCGGCGGGTTCCGCATTCCCGACCCCTCCCCGCCGCCCAGGGGCCGCTATATAGCCGGGGCTGATGCAACCCGTCCCGCCGCCCGCCACAGCCTGCGGGAGGGACGCTCGGCTGCCGCGACGGGGGGCGCTGGCGGCGGCGGACGCTGCAGCGGCGGCGGGGCTGGCGCCGCGGCGGCTCCCGGGCCGGGACGGGCCTGGGCACCGGGCGGAGCTCGGCGGCCGGGCGGCAGC
>NW_027397070.1:47215039-47303996 GCF_003265705.2 Callorhinus ursinus
GGGGGGCGCCGGGCGGGGCGGGGAGGGGAGGGGCGGGGCGGGAGGGGCGCGCCGGCCGCCGGCACCTGGGACGGCCGCCCCCGCGCGGGCCGAGGCGGGGAGGCTCCCGCAGCCCCCGGGGCCCGCGAGCCTGTCCGGGCGGGGGCGGCGCTGCAGCCCGGGGCCCCTCCGGCCCGGCGCCGGGGAGCGGGGGGCTTGCCCTTTGGTTCCCGCCCTGGGACGGTAGGCTCCGTCCCCTCTCGGGGCAGCCGGGGCGCTCCCTCCGCCTCCCTCCCGCGCTCTCCTCCCCCGTCCGTTTGCAGGGAGGTGCTCCCCTCGGGCTGCAGGGAACGCGGGTGAGTGGGGAGAAAACTGCCCCCGGAGCGGGGGGGCGGAGACGGGCGGTGGAGATGGAGGCAGAAAGGCCAGGGAGGTGCAGGGTGCTGGTGGCGGAGGGATGACAGGGACCTGCTGGCAAATCGTACCGGGCCCCCACCCCCCTCGCTGGGAGGAAGCGCGGCTCTCGGCTCTCAGAGGACCTGGAGAAGCGCTGGGGCTCTCGATCCAATGGGGAGGGCTTCTCTCAGGGCCATTGCCCCAGGGTACTGGGCTGGGAACGGGCGTGGAGGGGGGGTGGCGGCGGCCCGGGTCCCTGTGGGCTCCCCCTGGCTCCCAAGCCAAGTTACATAAGGAGGCAAGCCTGCTCCTCTAGGTAACCTGCTCCTCCTCTCCTGCCCAGCCCAGTTTAGGAGACTCTCTTCTGCCCCGCCCCTCAAAGGAGGTTGAGGGATTGGGCCACGGGGCCTGGATCGCAGGACCCTGGGGTGGCGGACCCAGGCTTTGCCTGGGTCAGTGGGAGGAGCTGGGAAGATGGGAGGCCTTGGCTCTTAGTCAGGGATGGATGGGCCATCCTTGCGGCTGGAGAGGCTGGTGGAAGAGGAACTCAACTGACCCCTTGGGTCAGCTCCAGCTGCAACGTTGCCTGACCCTTGCTCAGTGTAAGGCTCTCCCTACAGTCTAAGTCCAGGGCGGCCGGCTATGACCTGACCACATGTGCTCAGGGCAGATGTGCTCAGGTCTGTCTCTCAAAAAAGGGCTTGCAGACTGTGTGGGCGTGTGTATCCAGGTCTAAATCTTCGTGGACTCCCCTCAGGGTCTTAACTTTGAGGAGCATCTGATCTGAAGCTTTGAACCACGATGGGGTGCCCGCTTGTCCTTTAAGCCCTTGCTACCAACTGTGTTCCCAGATCATCTCCCTTCCCCCCCTCCACCTCCCTCCCCTGAGGGTTTTTAAAAACACCTCCCATTGCTTTCATCTTTCCAGCAAATCTGGCTGCAGCTTGGATGGACGCCTTATCTTCCTTTGCAGGTTTCTAGGGGAGAGTTTAACCAGGTATCAGGTGTGAGCATGGCTCTGGTTTTTATATAAACCTGAGGACCGGAGAAGAGAAGCAAGATCTATTCTCGTGCCTCTGGCTGGTGAAGGTTTTGCCTTGTTTAGAATAGGGAGGACAGATTTCTCAAAGACTCTTCTGTTCCTCTTCTTCTTTGGCTTTGGTTCAGAGCTGCCAGCACTCCAGAATCTTCCTGAAGAGCTGGGTGCTGTGAGATTTGAAGGGCTGTTGGAAGGCATGGGCGTTGAGGCCTCTGACTTTCCTCCTAGGTTGGTTGCAGCCACCTCCAAGGAGATGTGTTGGTGAGTGCTCAGTGTCCCCCAAGGAAGGATTTGGGTGAGGATCTCTCTACTCCCTTAGTGCCTAACTTTTGCAGCCACCAGGGTCTGCTGTCTCCCCCACCTGTTTGCAGGACCTGTAGGCATCTTTTCCAACCCACAGAATCCTTGGTAGGATGGGAAGGGCTAGGCTCTCCGGGCCCTGTCTGTCATGGGGCTGCTGGTGTTGCAGTGGGCCACCTCTCACACCAGTGTCTCTGTTTCCAGCCCGGCTCTGGAAGAGAGGGGCCCGTGCGATTCCAGGTTGGCCTGCTCTGTATTCATTCTGCCCCAGCTCAACTTGAGCAACCAGAGCCAGGGCTGAGGGCAAGCTGCATTCTTTTCTGCTTTTTTGCTGCAGGATGCAGTTTGCTTTTTTCCCATGTGAATGAATTATGTTTGAAACTGAAATGGGAGGAAGAGAAAAATAGAGTGAGTGTGTATGGGTATGTGTGTGTGCATACCTATATAGGCGGGGGGGGGGCAGCAGACACATTATTTTTCCATTTTCCTTTAATTAAGGCTCTGTGGAGGTGTGTTTGAAAACAGAGGGTCTCCTATGCCTTTGAGGAGGGTGAGAACACTGTTTTGGCTGCGTCCCGGGCCATATGCAGCGTATGGTGGCCAATGAAACTGGGCCTGGCTCGTTCTGTTGCTTGTCTTGGCAGTCGGTTCCGTGGCTTGTGTTACCAGCTCTGGAACTCACGGGCTGCCAAGCTCTGTGTGCCTGTGTGTGTGTGTGTGTGTGTGTGCGCGTGTGTGTGCGCGCGCGTGTGTGCACTCTTGTGCATGTGTGTGGTTTGGCCTCTCGAAGCTCAGCAGAGACAAATGCCTTAGCGACACAAGGTTGGAATTTTCAGTCTGTTTCTTTACACTCATTGCTGGCTGTAGGAGGCCCGGCCAGAGCCCACCGTTCTGGGGTGGGTTTTTGGGTGTTTTTTTTTGTATTATTATTATTTTTTAGTCTGTTTTCATGCTGCAGCCCATGGGATTCCATTTGTGGAGCTCGATTTCCAAAGCTAGAGCTGGCCAATGGCATTTTTTAAAAAGGGCCAAGAATTTGTTACACACTAGGTGCATGTCTGTGTTATGTACCCTATGATGAACTACAAACACCAATGAGTGGAGATAGGGTGAGGTGGGAAGAGGGAAAGCCTGTCCAATGGTAGTACCTTCCCAGCTCTTCGCTGTTCGGGATAAGGATCTTGGCAGAAATGCCTTAATGTGTATTTATTGAGCACCTACGTTAGGCAGGGGAGAAAGCTGTATTTACAGGCAGGGCCTTATCAAAAACATTTTTCTGGTCTCCAAGGAAGAATCTTTCGGCGGGGGGGGGGAGGTTCCAGTTTCTTCTGTGGCTGGGATGGCCATGCAAGGATCTTGCATGCCAGTGTGTCACGCGGGTGCCTTCTCCTGAACCTGCCACCCCTCATTCTCTTCTTGGGAGGAGGTAAGGACTGACCCCTTCTAAGCAGTGCAGGGATATAGGAGATGCTGGCCCGCTGCTTCAGGGTGGAAGATCCTGGTGGTGTCTTGTTGCCGGTGATCTATGCAGCTGTGTTCTGGCAGCTGGAGGAAACCTTAGGAGAAACCAAGGCAAAGGACAGGTGCTGGGCCCCATTTCTGCACCTTTGTACTCTGATCTGGCATCCTTTTTTTTTTTTTTAAGATTTTATTTATTTACTTGAGAGAGAGAACCCAGGAGAGAGCACAAGCAGGGGGAGTGGCAGAGGGAGAAAGAGAAGCAGACTCCCCGCTGAGCAGGGAGCCCGACACGGGGCTCCATCCCAGAACCGCAGGATCATGGCCTGAGCCGAAGGCAGATGCTTAACCCACTGAGCCACCCAGGCGGCCCTGATCTAGCATCCTTTGTTTCTCTTCTGCAGTAACGGCCTGGGTGCAGGATGGTCTTGCCCCCTTAGGGTTCACAGCTGGAAAGTGGGACAGCAGAGAACCCTCTGGGGAAGAATCCACTTCACAGGGCTAGGTGGGAACCATGCGGAAGGGAGGCCGAGGGGTCATCCAGCACCAGTGTCCCTCCAGGAAGGAAGGCCTTCGTGGCTACTCTGACTTCAGGCTCACCAGGTGCAGGCGCTGTTCCAGGCACTTTCCAAGTATTAACTAATTTAATCCTCTTCTCAGCCTTACAGGGCAAATAACATTATTTATTATTCCCACTTTACAGCTGAGGAAAGTGAGCTGTGGAGAGGTTAGGGAATTTGCCCAGTGTCACACAGCTAGGAAGGGGCAGAGCTTGGATTCACCTTCAGATAGATGATTGGGCTCCAAAGTTCCTACTCTGTACCTGCCTCTCTCTCCTGCCTGCAGAGCTAAGACCGCCCACCATCGGAGACACTGGGGCCGCGCCCCCGTTCTCAGTCTTAGAGATTTCTCCATTGCTTTGCCCCTTGCCTTCTGGATCGTCTTATCTTTTGGAAGTTGTTTTACCCACCTCATTTCAGATCCCAGGAGCGAGATCATTCCAGATGATTCCTTAGCTCCAAGAACAGGTTTGGTAGTTAAGTCACTGAGATTCACGATAGTTAATACTCTGTTTTGTGATCACTGGCCTGGCACCTTTCTGTCTGCCACCCTTCACCCCTTCCTGCCCATGGACTTCTGTCCCCCCCACCCCCTTCCATTTTCCTCTAGGCTGTGGCTCCCAAGACCTCCCACCCCGTCATGCTGATTCTCAGTCGCTGGCTACCTGCTCTATAACCCCACTAGTGTTCCTGGGCCCTGACCGTGAGCAGCCTTGCTCCTTGACCTGCCCCTACTCACCTCCACTTTCTCTTAGTGCTGAGCCTTGCAGCCTCAGGCCTTTTGCGCTCTTTACACACCATTCCTGGCTTCCGGTGCCAGGCCAGGCCAGCTGTTTGCCTGGAGGGGGGCTGGCCTTCCCAAAGAGGCCCAAGGATGTTAGAGCCTCTCTTAAACTTTTATTTCTATGGACAGAGAGTTCATGATGCAGATCCTAACTTTCTCTTAACCTCCCCCCCCCCTTTTAATCTGTCTTTGCCATTCTAGATGAAGAAGACAATTATTGGGCACTTTCTAACAAGAATAGCCCTGTACAGGCTTGACCTATCACAGCAAGACTGTTATTTAATTGTAGATATTTCCATTAAAAATTATATCTTACAGAATTACATACAGTACACAAGAGAAGAAAATAAGAGGGGGAAACTCTACCTTTCCTTCTTTTGGCTGAAATGGTTCTTCATCTTAGTATCTTCCAACGGGACCCAGTATCTGGAATTGAAGTGTATTGTGGCTTTTCTTCTGCTTGTATCAGGCAGTGCCCCAAAATGTGTGCCCACAAGCCCCCGAGGAAGTCAGAACAGGGAGATACAAGCTGTTGGATCTTTGTTTTAGGTTCTTGCCTCTTGGACCCATCTGGTCCCTATCTTTTCCAAGCCCGCTTTTAGGGAGCTGCATTAAGCCTCCCAAAATCTTAGGCTCCAGAGCAGCTTAGGGTCTGCTGTGACCTCCCAAATGCTTTCTGTCTTATTCATGCCTTACTTGTCAGTCTCATCTCGGATCTGTGCATTACCCAGTTTTTCTTCATTGGCTAGTTTCCAAGTTGTTCCTGGTCAATGTCCCAAAATGCCCAAATCTTCTTGGATTCTGGGCCTGTCTTTTGAGGTCAAGCCCCATTTGCCAGTTTTGGTCTTCTGCCAACATATACAGCTTGTTCTTTATTTATGCATCCCAGTTACTAATGGAGACATGGAGGGTGTTTATCTTCCTTTCTGACCTTCTGGGCCCTGAAGGGAAAAATCTCTGGGTTCTTCCCCTAAAGCTTTTAGTGCATAGCTCTCCTTTTCCTCCTAAATTGTTTCCGTATGGAAGAAGCAGTTTGGGAGATGATTTCATCTCTTGTTATCTCTCCTATGTCTTCCTTGAAGTGGGTAAATTCCTCTTGGCTGTTATAGGTTCCCTGCCACTGCCCCCCTCCCCCATTTTTATAGATCCCTAAATCACATCAAATGGTTTTATTTTTCAAATCACCAAAGTTGCCTTTCAACCTTGGCTTGTCAGCCAGCTCTTTCCAGTTAATGAGGACCCAGTTATGAAAGGCAGCCGCTCTAGCCCCTCCATCTTCTGCCCCTCCCGCCCCCCTGCCCCCCCCAGAGCCGTTTAGGATGACTTCGCGCTGGTGAATGTCAGCTGTTGGGATTGTCTCCTAGGAATGGCATGTGTTAAGGACTTTGTGGTTTGTATCTGAGCAGTTAGGGGCACCCTTGGGGGGGGACGGGGAGGAAAGAGAGGGGGATTTTTGCTTCTGCAGAGGAAAGCCTGGTGTCTGATCCTCCAAGTGAGGCTTGCCATTGGGTTGGGTTCACAGGGGAGCAGGAATGGCAAGAATTTATGGGGCTGCTGTCCCAGGGGGTGGTTACCCCTCTGAGGGGGTTCCACAGTAGCAAAGAATCCATTATATTTTGGGATCATTTGTTAGTGTCTCATTTATACCATCTGTATGAAAATAAACAGAAGCTGCAAGCAGAGCCTATCATTCCCAGAATAGAGCGGGGTCTGGCTTCCATCTTTCTGAGATGGCTTAGGCAGGGAAACATACAGAAGCCTCTGGAGTATTTTTCTTGGGGTCTACTGTGGGAACAAATAATCTAGAGGTGGATAACAAGCATCTAAACTCCCAGAGACAGATCCTTACCCCACTCTCTGAATTTTGCTCCACCATGAGTTTTTTTTTTAATCACTTGTTCATTCATTCATTTTTATTTATTAATTCAACAAGTATTTGTTGATTACCCTTTCTGTGCCAGAAATGACACTAGGCACTTGGGTTCCATGGGGCAGCAACTAGCCATGACTGCTGCTTCCCCCTTGAAATCACCCATATGCTTGCTGAGTGCCCACATGGCACCTTTTGCCCTGTAGGAATTGGCCCTTACAGTACAGGAGGGTTCGGGGGCTTCTGGCGAAGGAGGAGACTTTGCTCTGTATTTTTGCTTGGCTGCATAGCAGAGGTGTGGTGCCTCCATCCCGTTAGGGGTTTGTGTCCAGCTGAAATACCAGGCACAGAGCATTTCCCCGCCTCCCATTACCCATCTGTTTTGACTAGCTCAAGCATCCTTTTGGTGGGGGGGCGGAGGGGGTCACTGACTCCTCGTGGCATGAGTTCAGGTCTGGCAGAGGGGATTTTATAAGTTTTTCTCCTCTCCTGGAAAGGAGATGTCAGTTTGGCCCAGGCAGCCTGAAATCACTCCCCTCTGCCTGCCAGGTGTACCTATAGCTGGGCCCAGGTATCATTTTGCCCCTAGGAATGAGTCCTTCCATTGGCCCCTTTCTCATTCTCCCTGGGGGAGGCCCCGGGATATATGCAGCTCATCCACTCGGCCCCAGAGCCGCCTTCTGGTGTGAAAACCTGCAGCCCTCTCTGCATTGCAGTCCTGGCTCTGGTGAGTGGCAGGGTGCCTTCAGTCCAGTTCAGGCTTAGGGAGGGTCACAACACCTTGACCCACCACACACGAGATGTCTCAGGGGCCATGTCCATGTCTGGGCTCCCACCCAGGCTACCATGGGTTGTTAGGGAACTTCCTAAACCTAGATCTGCATGGAAGGCAGAGTAGAGGGTCCTTGGTGCAAGAGAGTGATCCTCCGCTAGGGGCTGGTGTCTCAAAGTCCACCATTAAAAGGTCATTAATATCTGCATATATATCTCTTGAACCCCAGGAGGGGAAACGAAAAGGGCAAGGTGAGAAAGCTCTGGCTCTAAAATCCAGGGACCGGGAGTCCAGCCCTGGCTTTTCCTCTGTGTGACCTTGGGCAAGTCATTTCACCCCTCTGAGCTTTAATTTCCTCATGTGCAAAATGAGGATGTGGTTTAGATAAGCACAGGGCCTCCTCCAGCTCTAAGACGATGACTTGATGTGAGTGAGTGAGTCTCAGATCCTTTTCTGAGATGGCCCGGGGGACACTAGGTGCTAAGGAGGGGCAAGGGGCTGGGTGTGGGGGGGGCAGAGCAGGTGGAGCACAAACTTAGGGCCCAGGGTACCAAATGTGAACTTGGGTGCCCGGCAAGGAGCTCTGTGCAAACGGCTTCATAGGCAGGTGCGCTGGGGTGCTGGGGGCAAAATGGCAGGTCCATTGTCCACTCACATGTACCTTCTTTAAGGAAAGTGATGTCCAGGGGAAGTCTTTGTGGTTCAAGGGTGCAAATCCCTCACATGCTTTTCCCCTCAGAGTGCAGAACCTGTTGAGAAAGGGATCCTAGGGTTGGACGGGGAAGCAAATTTCACCTTTAAAAGAGAACAGAGGTGGAGAACATGGTGTGTGCTTGTGGCCGACAGGGCCTCCCTAGTGGGCCCCTGTCCTGCAATCTAGACCTGGCAGCCTGGATGGGGACAGAGAGTTGTGGATTACCCCCCAGGGCCACTCTTATGGGAGGCAGTGAGCCCAAGACAGCACGGCCACAGGAGAACATGAATTCTGCCCGGCAGGGAAGTGCGGTCCAATGGATGTCACATCTCCCCTCTCTCACCAAATATATCCCTCTCCCTGGAAGAGACTGATAGAGGTGGAAGGGTAGGACAGAGCTCCCCCAGGATTTCCAGGACAGTCGAGGTTTTGATTTTATGGCCCTGTGCAGAGAGGTAGGAAGGGAGAGAAGTTCCCTTTTGCAGGACTGGAATCCAGGAGCAGCTCTGTACTCAAATGTGACTTACGAGGCTATACACATCTGACCTCCACATTCTCAGTGGCTCCTGGCTCATAGGTGGTCAACAGTTGGAAGGGTGAATGGATGGATGGATAGATACGAGTCCTCTAAGGGACCCGATGAGTCTGGCTTTCTTGGCAGACATGCTTTCTTCCCTGCCATCTGTGTCTTGAAGTGACCATTTCTTATCCACAAGTTTCTCCCCGCAGGGAGAAGGAACAAGAGTTCTCTGGTGTTGACCTGTCTAAATTCTGTCTTTCATGCCTGAATCTGTCTTCCTTTGCACACCTTCTGGGTCTGGCAGAGCCAGAATATGTGTTTGCTTTGAGAATGAAGAGACAGGGAGGACTTTTCTGGTCCCTTGCTCCCCTGGGAAGGCACATGCTAATGCATCTCATCTTTGCCTCTGTGTCTTCCCCATAGACGCCAGATGCACACACTCACACACACGCTTACCTTGAACTTCGATTTGCTTCATTTCGTATTCAGGGTGTCTTAACAAGTATGCAGAACGGGATGTGTGATTTGAGGGGAGGCACCGTGCCAGAGCAAAAATAGCTCCCTCTCAGACAGGTGCAAAGGTGCCTGAGATGCCACTATTGTGACCCGCTTTCTTCGGAGGCAGCATGGTGCAGTTTAAATCCCGGCTACTCCAATTTTAACAGTGCACAATCTTGAGCGAGTTCTCTTTCTAAGCCGTGGCCTCCTCGTCTGTGTAATGGGTCTGACTCCATCTCGTGGGGCTACTCGAAGGATTACCGCAGTGCCAAACACATAGCAAATACCGAATCAATGTGGCCTACGCTTGGGTTAAGCCTTGCCTTCAGTGCCAAGAATAATTGCTGGGCACTAATTGATCAGAGTTCTTCTCTGT
The DNA here is from genome assembly GCF_003265705.2 of Callorhinus ursinus. Classification (NCBI taxonomy): domain Eukaryota; kingdom Metazoa; phylum Chordata; class Mammalia; order Carnivora; family Otariidae; genus Callorhinus; species Callorhinus ursinus. The sequence goes on from NW_027397070.1 coordinate 47,224,286, forward strand.
AACGGAATGGACGGAAGGGCAAGAGGAGCAACTGGGTGGGGAAGGGGTTCAGGGGAACATTAGTGAGAGAAAGGAAGAGGCCCCAGTAAGGCATGGGGGCTTAAGCCCCTCACAGAACCCCTCACCTGGCTGATGGCCCGTGTCCTGATCTTCTTGCACCCACTCTAGGCTGGGCTGCCGCTCCTCCTGCTATGATGCCTGGGCAGATTCCAGACCCTTCCGTGACTGCGGGCTCTCTGCCAGGGCTCGGCCCCCTGACCGGACTCCCCAGCTCGGCTCTGACTGCAGAGGAGCTGAAATACGCTGACATCCGCAACATTGGGGCCATGATCGCCCCCTTGCACTTCCTGGAGGTGAAACTGGGCAAGAGGCCCCAACCCGTGAAAAGTGAGGTGAGCAAGCCTTGTTCCTCTAGGTGGACTCCAAGGGTACGATGCCTGGGTTACAGCCCCAGCTCTAGCCCCACATTGACTGAGTGATCTCAGCGTTGCTGTTCTGCGTGGGGTCTGAGGACCACTAGAATCTATGTCACCGTGCAGCTCGTTAGAGATGCAGCATCTTGGGCCCCGCTCCAGAAACTTCTGCATCAGATTTGGCATTTTAACAATCTCTCCCGGAGGGTTCATGGCCATGTTAAAGTTTCAGAAGCTCTGGGCTAGGGCAGGATGCTGAACCTGTGTCTGGTTCTTCCAGGGGCAAAGGAAGAGTGATTAATAATAACAATAATGAACAATAATACATTGGCAGTCTCTCTGGGCTGTTGGGAGGATCAGGGGAGATCGTGGACACATGCACATGCTTTGGAAACTATTCAAGAGAATGCTAATCCTGGATTACCTTTCAAAATTATTATTGTGAGGCACATCATTGCCTCTACTCCTCTTGGCCCGAAGCTGGAGCTGAAGGTAGGCACTGGGGGAAGGGTGGTGTGGCATCCCTGCTCCGGCAGCTGCCAGAGACGGGCATGGAGGCGGTCCCGCAGCACCATCTGCTTTAAATGATGTTTGTAGAGGACCTGCATGTGAAGCACTCCCTCCTCGGGTCCCTGGAGGCTGCAGCTCCCATGAGCCTTCCTTGCAGAACAGTAGCATTTCCCTGGGGACTGGTGAGAAGCAGAAGTCCTCAGCGTGGGTGAGCCTCAGTGCTGTGCACTCCCCCAGCCACTTCCCCAGGGGTGGCAGTTTGTCCAAAGACCTGCCCCAGTGAGGTTCCCAGCAGGGCCCTTTTTCCAAGGCCTGACAGGATAGCTGCCGACCTAGAAGGGAGAAGGGGCCAGCAGTGGGAGGCCGAGGGGGGGGATGCGGGAGGACGGGGGCAACCGCGGAGCATAGGAGCTCGTTCATAGGCAAAGGTGCGCCTGGATGTGGGTCCATCCCGCAGCATGGAGCTCAGAGGGCTGGACATTCAGGCAAGAGGGACTCTTGAGTGGGGAAAGGTGTCTGGGTACTGCACTGGGTTTATTATGCGGCTTCTGCTCTGCCCCCCCACCCCCAATCCCCAGGAGTGCCACCAAATTGCAAAGAGGGGCTGCTGGGGGCTTGGTCAGGGGTGGCAAACTGGCCGTTTGTGGGTTAGATCTGGCTCTCAGATGTGTTTTGTTTGGCCCGCACAGTGTTTTAAAAGAAACCTGAACCAACATTTCACCTGAAAATTTGGATTTTAATCTTTGGTTAAAAACTCGGGAGATCTGGTCACACGGTACCCCGTTGTGGCCTGGCCACAGCTACATGGAACAGAGAGCCCCACCTCACCTGTTTCCTCCCTGCAGTTTGCCACAGGCCCACACACCTCCCTATTGTCCTTGGTTTTGTTTACACTGTTGGTTTTGCTTTTGTTACCACAAGCTGCCTCCATTTACCTCAACTGCGTGGCTCCCACTGTAGACGTTTGCACTGGGGACACCTGGATGAGGTGCATTGTAGGTGCCCATTAAAGACGGTTAAGTAGGAGATGAAAGTTGATGGTAATTATATTCTTCTGAGTTGATAAATCAACGTGCTGTTAATAGCACTTCCTGGCTTTTTTAGTGCTTTGCTTTCTTTATGGAGGGCCCTTGTCTTTGGTCTTTTGCTATTCCCTTTCCCAGGCTCATAACTTGAAAGCATCCGTTTCTGGGTCGTTCCACAGTATAATTGCCATTTAAACCCAGCAGCTGAGGAGTTTCACTGGGGCACAGAGGCTGTGGGACCAATGAAGAGCCAGGTGCCTTGGTCCGGGGTTGGCCCAGTGGGGATTTGCCCCCAGGGGGCTGAGTTACCACCCCTTCCCTTTCTGCAAAGGGCGCCAAGGAGCTTTCTTTTTCTTTGGAAAAGGGCTTTATTTGGGTTGGGTATTTTTACATTTCACAGCCTCCCCCGGATTGGTGGCATATGCCCTGTACCTGACAGTGACTGTCTTCACAGGCCCCCACAAACACGCACCATCCAGGCTGTGAAAATAGCGAGCCGTTTTTAGGGCGTATTTGCATGTCCCCTCCCCAGCTGTCAGACTGCAGCTTCGTGGGGGCGAAGAGGCAGATGGAGCAGTGCAGACTGTCCTGGCGTGGAGTGAGGTCAGCCCTGCACTGGGAGCTGACCTCCAAATGCTTCCTAGGTCAGACCGAAGATTGGGGGAGGGTCAGTTGAGAGCAACTGAAAAATAAAGGAGGTGGGGAGAGAAACTTACAGCTCGAGAACCTTCTGTCCTGAAGATTTCTTTGCATATGGTGAACTGCCTTTGGAGGATTTTCACATTGGCCTTTTAGCCTGGTAGAAGTTTCCTGAAGGATAATAAGATACTAGCTCACAACTGTTAAGCATTTAAGATGCACCGGGCCCTGTGCTAAGTGCTGAACGTAGGATCTTGCTGATTCATTACCCGGTCCTGGTGATTGGGTTCTCCGCGTTTTAGGGAAGAGGAATTTGAGGTCCAGGGAGGAAGAGATCAAGTCACTCAGGATCACACCACTGGAGAGTGGCAGAGCTGGGGCTGTCTGGGGGTGCTGCCGCTGCTGCTGGGGTGGAGACCCGCATGGGGCACGGTGCTGGGCACTCTTCCTCAAGTGCCTCGCCGAACCCTTTGAAGTGATGGTTACCGAGGTGGTGGTTTATGCCCACGTTACGGATGAGGTCAACAAGACTTAGAGAGGTCCGAGGTCTTGCAGCTGGGAAATCAGCCCAGCGGTCGGACTTTATAGAGCCAGAGCATTAACCTTAGACTGTGCTGCAACCCCCCGCCCACAGCTCTCTACATCCTTAGCAGCCCGCTGTTGGGCTGGGGAGGCCGGATGAACCTGGCCCCAGAACACTCGATCATTTTGATGACATGTCCCGGTTAGTGCTGAGCCCTGCACTTCTGTAGCCTCGTCGTCTCCCAGGCCCCGGCGAGAAAGCTGGGCCGAGCTGCTGTGCAGGCAGTCCTGTCCGAGCTGGCTGGCGGGCGGGCCACCTTGCAGAGGCCAGCGGTCTCTTGGGCCGTGGCCAAACACACGAAGCCATTTGGTAAAAGAACCTTGGAGGAATTAAGTTGAACGACAGGTTTTGTAGATGATAGAGTGCCCTGTGCTGATGTTTTTATTATGTGGTTGACACTTCAACTGTTTTGGTGCCAAGAGCTTGGCTGCAGTCCATTGGTCCGGCAGATAGTGCTAAGCAACTACTATGTGCTTGGCCCTGTGCCAGGCACTGGGACCCGAACCATAAACAAAGTAGACGAAGCCCCCTTCTCTTGGAGCTGTATGTCAGAGTTGGGGGCATCCAGAAAGACAAATACGCAAAGTAGTGTATGATGTAAAAGGTCAGGTAGTGGTCAGTATTGCGAAGACAAATTCAGTCGAGCAAGCAGATGGAGAGTGGCCAGAGGGCTCATTTGGCTGGCTGGCTGGGGAGTCTGGGGATGTCATGTTCTGGGGGATGGGATTTCTAGAACCGATGCTTCTTCCTAGCTTCTTTGTTCTTGCCTTTCCAATAGTCCTTTTCAGGACAGTTGTGCTCTCTAGCTTTCTCTAGACTTTTCCTTCTTTCACTTTTCATTCTGTAGCCCCTTCCAGCTGGACTCCTCAACCAACCAGCGGCTACTGGCCTGAAGATCTTGGCCCTCCCCAGGGCATCTCCAAGTGGGCTGCTGGGGCCACACCCTGCCTCCGAGCCTGGAATGCCTTTCCAGTAGGGACAGCAGGGCGGCCAGAAGCCCCACCCTTGCAGGTGTGAAGGCACACACACACACAAAGGCACAGACACACACCCCAGGCACTCACTTAACCTGCTAGATGGGACCCCTCACCCTCTGCGCCGCTCTGCAAGGCTCTAGAGGACATTTGAATTCAAGGGAGTTTGGACTGGATGACGTTTTAGGAAAGAGGCTGCAAACTGTCAATCCATGGGCAGGAGTCAGCCTATGGATGAATCTCATTTGGCTCTGACAGTGTGGTTTGCTTTCTTGCTTTTTTTTTTTTTTTTCTTAATTGAATGAGTTGTTATATTTAAAAGCCGGGAAATGTGGAAAAGCCCACACCCTTATAAGCACCAAGAAGCTGGAGCTGAGTAGCAAATGCTCACTGTATTAGCACGCGGCCTTTAGCTTGCCACAGTCCCCACTACTCCCTGCTGCCTTCCACAAAGCCAGCTTTTGAGTGTGCGTCCTGTGTGTAGGCCCCAAAGACAGGGATGACATCTTACATTTCTTTGTATTTCCAACAGATTGTGTGCAGTGCCTTGCACAGATTTTATGTTTGATACGTGCTTGTTGGTTTAAACGTTAATTAGCTATGTCAACTTAGCAAGTCACTTAAACTCTCTGTCCCTTGGTTTCTCTATCTCTCAGTTCTTATCTCCAAGCATTGTCCATTTGTTTTTCTATTCTTGGACTTAAGTGACTTTCGGCAGAAAAATAAAACAAAACTCACCATGAAAATCAAACCAACTATTTCTAAAACTTAGCTAATCATCAAAACCGCTTGGAAAACTTTATAAATACATATTTCCAGACCCGACCCTAGGTCCATGGACTCAGAAACTGTGAGCGCAGAATCCAGGGAATCTGTATATTCATTCAGTAGGCTCAGAGGTTCCTCAGCTACCTCTGGGGACCTGACTTTTCACTGTTTATACCTCTCCTCGGGCTCTTCTGATCCTTGGCAGGGAGCATTCTGAGGGCTTCACCGTGAGGCATCAGTGTGCACACTTCAACATGGGCTGCCTTTCCAGCACACATTCCACGTGGTGACTGGGTCCACGTCCTTGTCATCTTCAGAGCAGGAGAGACTTCACCGTTTGTGAATTTCACAATGGTCATTTCCCAACTTCTGCTGGGGCACCAAAGAACACTTAGGGGGTTTTCACCTTCGATGAAGTGTGAATTTGAGTCCATGGATTACAGGGTGGTCTTGGAAGGTGTGCTCATCCTCAGCCACAGGTGGTCATCCCAGAGTTTGTTCACCAAAATGTTTGCCCATGTTTAGCCTGAGCACACAGAGTTGCCCCAAATCATCTGATGTGCTGGGTAAATGTTGGCGTAAGCACGCTTGTGTTTTTAGTGATTTAAAACATAAAGCCCACTGACATTTTTTAGCAAGCTTTGCATAATTGGTTTTTAATTTGTGGCTCTTTGAAATAGCATTGGCCTTCTTCCCCCCTGACTCACACACTTTTTCTGTCTCATACTTCTTTGGCAGAGAGATCCAATCTGTCCCTTCTTGGAACAGGAATCTCCCAGCTCGTCGTTGAAATCCTGAGTTTCCACTTTAGTTCCGTCACTTTGTTAGCGCGTTTTCAAAAGCCGTTAGCTTTTTTATTTCCTTTAATAATTTCATTTGAGGGAGAGAGAGCGATCGCTAAAGGCCACTCTGGATATATTTAAAGTTGGCCCCTGCGTTACTGAGTCCTATTTGATGCAGGACCCCAAGCCTTCACAAGGGTTCTGACGCTTTTTTCACCTCATAGGTTGGTCACACGCGCTATCGTTTGAGGACAGGATCCCTTGGAAAGATGGTGGTGGGGACATGGCTGGATATGTGTGTCCTTAGAAATCAGACTTACTCTGCAAAGTTCAGGGAGTCCTGTGCTGCCTTCTTAGATTCTCCACCTTAAGATGGGGAAAATATTAGTACCCACCCCTTAGTGCTGCTCTGATGATCAAATGAATGAATGCAGGTCAAGGGTCTCACGTAATGCCTGGCACTCAGTAAGATACACAACAAATGTAAGATAGGAATGTGCTTCACTTTTCCAATGTGTTAATTATGCAAGTTAGTTTTTATTTTATTTTATTTTTTAAAAAGATTTTATTTATTGATTTGACAGAGAGAGACACCGTGAGAGAGGGAACACAAGCAGGAGGAGTGGGAGAGGGAGAAGCAGGCTTCCCGCTGAGCAGGGAGCCGGATGCGGGGCTCGATCCCAGGACCCTGGGGTCATGACCTGAGCTGAAGGCAGACGCTTAACGACTGAGCCACCCAGGCGCCCCAAGTTAGTTTTTATTACTGATTCAAACACTGTTCCTTTCATTTCCTGGAGGGTATTTTGCCCTTGGACGTGGTGAGTGGCCTGAATGTGTGGAGGTCACACGTGTCATGGGTGCAGGGCACCCTCCTGGCTTCCTAACCAGAGGGGCTGCTTCTGGGGCCTGGGAAGAGCTCTGGACTCTGGCTCAAGCTTCTGGGTTTGAAGTCTGGCTCCTTCACTCACTCCTGGTACGACCTTGGACAGGTCAGCCGTCTTACTGTTTCTTCATCTATAAAAGGAGGAAACTCATACTTACCGAGTTGCATCACGAAGATTAATTGAGGCACTGTGTAAAAAGATGACCTTGACTCCAGCACAATTTGATTGTAAATTGCCTCTTTAAGGGCTGTGGCCCATGTGCAGTGAATCACACCACACATTGTGACAGCATTGGCCTTACCAATGTGTTGCACCTTTGACCTGGATTTCAGGGAAGCAAGCAGACCTTCCTGTTTTCTGGTTGCTCGTGCAGGTTTGATGCAACCGATTTTAGTTACCATCGCAAACTGTAAATGAGAAGACCCTTCAACCTTCTGTTTTCCCCTACGCTGCTTTGTGTGACTCCTTAGCTTGTTCCCTGTGGTGTTAAGGTCACTACTGAATTCCCGTGAACCATCAGTTTTTTAGCAGCCGTACAAAGTGGCCTCTTCTGTCAATGCTGGCCATCCTTCTTTGGTGTCCCTGGGTCCACTGGCAGCATGGACTCAGAGCTGGGAAACTGGGTCATCTCACTGGTGAGCTCCACTGGCCGAACAACTCTGGAGCCAGCCAAGCCGCTCTCCCTTCTACTGTGCCCCAAGGCACAAGACCATTCGGCCTGAGGTTGGAGCTCTGAGACTTGGGACTTACGGGCAGATTTGGGCAGGCTGCGGAGATGCTGGCTTCCTCTGGGTTTAGCGTCCCCTTGAGGCTGTGCACACCCTGCCCTGTGCTGGGGCTCATTGTGCTCTGCTCTGTGGCTGTGACTGCAGGGTTCCCCTTTACTAAGCACCGTGTCTGCGCGTGTTCGGGATGGCAAGCCCCTGCACAGTTTGCCTCCGTAGCTCCTCTTCCTGCCCCTCCCCCCAGCCACCACCAGTACAAAAACTTGGCTCTTTGGAGGCATTGTAGCAAAGCAGGACTGCCACATTGGAACAGTTTGGCTCTGGAGAGGTTACTAGGCATCTTCAGTTTCCGCCCTTGTAAAAATGGGGGAGACAGACCTCTTTGTCACACCATATACAAAAATTGACTCAAAATGGACCCCAAGACTTAATACAAGAGCTAAAACTATAAAACTCTTAGAAGGAAACAGCCGTTAATCTTTGTGAGCTTGGATTAGGCAATGATTTCTTAGATAGGACACCAAACCACAAGCAACAAAATAAAAAATAGATACATTTGACATCAAAATTAAAAACTTTTGTGCTTCAAGGGACGCAAAGTAAAAAGCCCACAGAATGAGAGCAAATTTTTGCACATTGTAGATCTGATGAGGGACTCGTATATGGAATATGTAAAGAGCTATTCCAACTCAATAATAAAAATGGGCAATGGACATTTCTCCAGGGAAGATATATGAATGGCTAATAAGCACATGGAAAGATGCTCAACATCATTGGCCATCAAAGAAATACAGATCAAAACCACTGAAATACCACTTCACATCCGCTGGGATGACTATAATAAAAAAGAAAAAATTGTAACAAATGTTAGTGACGATGTGGAGAAGTTGTAATCCTCATACACTGCTGGTGGGAATGTAAAATGGTGCAGCCACTCCAGAAAACCGTCCTCAGAAGACTAATTCCACTCCTAGATACCCAACAGAAAAAAAAAAACACATGTCCACACAAAAACTTGTACATGAGTGTTCATAGCAGTATTATTCATAATATCAAAACTGGGAACAACCCAAATGTCCATAAATTGATGAACAGGTAAAGAAAATATGATATATCCGTACAGTAGATTACTTGTTCATAAAAAGGAATAAAGTACTGATATTTGCTACAAAATGGATGAGCCTTGAAAACAATTATGTTTAGTGAAAGAAGCCAGTCACAAAGAACCACATACTGCAAGATTCCATTGATAGGACATGTCCAGAGTAGGCAAATCCATAAAGACAGGAAGGAGAACCACTTCCCTGGTGCCTGGGGCTGGGGGAGGTGGGAGAGGTGGGGGGGTGACAGCTAAGGGGCATGGGGTTTCTTTTGGAGTTAATGAAAATGCTCTAAAAGTTATTGTGGTGAGAGTTGCACAGCTTTGTGAGTATACTCAAAGCCATTGAGTTGTGTACTTTAAGAGTGCAAATTGGTGAATTTTATCGCAGTAAAGCTGTTTTTAAAATGAGGAAGAATAATATCGATGTCACGTAGGTGTGGGGAGGATTCAAAGACATAATCAGGTAAATCACCTGGCGTGTATCAGGGCTCCAGAATTAGTAGGTATAGTGATTAAAACCCCCTCTTAAGCCAACAGCAGTGAAAAAGCCAGGATCTGGTTAGGGGCATTTTCTCCTCTTCCCTTTTTATTGCTAGTGGCCCTCCAGAAGCAATGAGAGCAATCTGGCTGCATTTTGTATGGAACTTGGGAGGAAATATGGAGTAATCCTGGCTACTCATTAGAGTGCCCTGGAGAGTGTTTTAAAAAAAAAAATATTGATGTGGAGCCCAGAGATTCTGATTCAATTGGTCTGGGTGGGGCTGGCAGGTGGTTCTAGCCTGTGGCCGTTGGTTGAAACCTCTGGTACAATATAAACTGGCCCAGGTCTTTGAAGGAGTGAGGACATCTGGGTTCAGGACAGAAGGCTCACGTGAGCAATGCACTTTGTAGTTTGTAGACTGCTTTTGTAACCATTGTCTCTTTTGATCTGTTTAACAACCGTACAGCAAGTAGGTGTTATTAGTGCCATTTGTTGTGAGAGAACGGAGATTTCGAGAGGTTAAGTCATTTTTAAAGCATAATTTTATTTTTTAAAGCAAGATCCACACACATGCTCATACTTATCAGTTATCAAATCTAACACCTTGGGGAGCACCGCCAGGTCGATGCCTGGTGCCAGGTTAATCTATTGTGTGTAGACTTCAGAACAGAGCTTTTTCTGCTCCTCTTTTAACTGATGAGAGTGCAGGGCAAGCTGATAAAATGTTATTTACCTATGTCCATATTTACACACACGTCACTTGTAATTACTGATCTGTGTGAGCAAGGGAAACATGAGATGGAAATAATTTGGATCCTGAGGCTGTCAGAAACCCACAGCTGTTCCCCATAACCTGAGCGAGAGGCTTTACATCAATCACAACACACCTTATTGTTCTCACTGAATGACTATGATACAGTGTGAGCCTCCTCATAAAATACCACCTGTATCTTTTTAGCAAAGAATGGTATCGTCTGAGCGAGCGTCTTCTGCCGAAACCAGTCTGAAATCTACTGGCTTACATTGGCGCTACTTGAAGTGGGGTCTGCAGAGCAGTGGACCAGAATTGCGGAGCACGTTAAAAGTTCTTGGGTCTCACCCCGAGACTACTGAAGCAGCTGCTTTAGAGGGTGGAGTCCAGAAATCTGGGATGAAATGAGCCCTCCGGGTCATTTCTGATGCTTTCTGCAGGTTTTTTTTTTTTTTAAGATTTTATTTATTTATTTGAGAGAGAGAGATTGAGAGAACGAGTGGGAGAAGGGGCAGAGGGAGAAGCAGACTCCCTGCAGAGCAGGGAGCCGGATGCGGGGCTCGATCCCAGGACCATGACCTGAGCCAAAGGCAGACGCTTAACCGACTGAGCCACCCAGCAGCCCTCTCTGAAGGTTTAGGTGACCCTAACGTCCCTTCCAGCTCTGACCGGCAATGTTTCTGAGAATGCCTACGAGGTTGTCTAAGACCACGTTTTTCTCCAAAGCGATCTCAGACTTTTTAGAGGGATCTGCACGCCATCAGCTGTCCATTAATGTGTGTGGTACCTGAATTTGTGTAAGGCAAGGTTGCCATTTGAGTCTGCAGCAGACATTTCCCAACCAGTTATTTCCAGGTATTGAGAACCTTACCGCACCAGCATTTGCACCCTAAGGGATTTTGCAATTAATGAAGCTGCCAAGCTTGTCAATAGGCTGGCTCTCTTATAGTTTTAGAAGGGAGGATCAGATAAGCTGTTCATCCATTGCTGTAGCTGGCGGGAGTTCTCAGCTGCTCTGGTCTGAGAACTTGGGGCTGCAGGAGCTCTCCGCCTCCACCCCACTCCTCCCCCACCTCCCCTCCACCTGCCTGGGTGCTGCAAAGCCCTTCCTTCCCCATCTCTCAACTTTCATTGCATCCATTTCATTACATGTATCACTCATGGTGAAACCCTTCCATCCTCCAGGCTAGGTATCCCTGGTTGTGAATTCATCTGGCTGCGTCACCTGGGTGGGATTTTTATTAGCCAGAGTTCAGTACTCACAAAATAGAGGTCACCTGTTCTGCTCAGTGATTTGTCTGTAATCTGTGCCTTATGCCTGAAAGAAATTGGCTGGAATCCGTGTTTTAGCTGCACACCCTGCATACAGATTAAACAGAACTGCATTGGTAGAGAATAATTAAGCCAAGGACCTTGTTTTTCACCTTCATGATGAAAGGCAAATGACTTCCAAGGCTTAAATAGGATGATGGCACTTGAAATGTTCTACTATGGCCAACTCGGGACTTTCAGAACAGCCCTGTTCATGAATATTCTTTGCAACAACTGCATTTTCATTTAATTGTAGGTAGTCATTTTGCAGGAGCTCTTGTCTGTGGTTTTTTTTTTTTTTTTTGCCCCAGTATAATCAAGGCATGTTACACTGCTGTTGTTAAAAATTGGTTTCAACTGTATTATTAACTTTTTGAGAAAATTGATTTTCCCTGCCAGATATATTCTGCTTTTTACCAGTCTTTTGGTTGGGGGGGGGGAAGTCTTGTGGGGGCCCCTATTTCTCTCCCTTTCTTATCTTTTGAATTGAATGTCAATTGGGCAAGAAAATTGACTGATTGCCTAGTGGGAAACCAAACCTCACCAAACCATAAATATGAAACAGGCCTGAAATAGATAGACATATTTCAACAAAAGCCATCATTCTTCAAATAGCTCTTCTCCAGCAAAAGGATTTCCCGGCAATCATCAGCTCCTTTCTGTTCAATGCTAGGCTTTCTGTCCCGGCCAAGATGATTTTTCCTGTGTCTCCTGGCCTCTAGCTCCCTTTTGCAAGAACAGCACAGCGTTTGCTGTTCTCTCTGCAGGACCACAAATGGGTGTCACCCTGCCCAGCTGGCTTGTTCAGGCTTTGTTCCAAACACAATGCTGTCTTTTCTTAGCAGTGGAAATGGGCTGTTCTCCACTGCTTTCTGAGAGAATGGCCCTTCCCTATTCTGCTCATATAAACCAGCCCCAAGCCTCAGCAGCCTATTGTTTTACAGGTTCTCTTAACGCAGGAGAAGGTTCTTACTGAGGACAAGGGGCTGGGAGGGCCAAGGTCAGGGGGACACTTTGTCTTGCTGAGATGTGAGGAGACAGAGAAGTCAGTTCAGTTTGGGTAGATTCCCCCCATCCCCCCTGGGGCTCTGATGCCCCACGATGGCAGCAGCGTCAGGCTTTCAGTACAGAAAGTGTTTCCTGCTTCTAGAAGGTGTTCTAGGAAGCGGCGGTGTTCAGGTTGGTTGTGCCACCGTCCGACCTGGGATGGAGGCAGACTTCCCCCCCCTTCTTTGAACTTGAGCTTCCTGGCCTGTGGGTGCCGCAGGGTGCTGCTAGCTAGGATCTCTAGGTCTTCTCAGTTCCAGAACCTCAGGACTGGGCTTACTTTATAGCCCCACCACTCCCCGCCATTTCCTGTAGACGCCGAGGGCGCTGAGCAATTGCCTACCCACCTGCGCTCCCGGCCCGTGGAGCCGAGTGAATCATCTTGGCAGGTGGAGCCATTGCCTCTAGCAGCCCTTGTTCACAGCCTTCACCTGGTGGTTGGCTGGGCTGGTTTGATGCTTTGAGTGAGCATGGCGTCCACCATGTGGGTTTTTTCATAGGTGGATGTGTTTGATTATAGCCTGGCTGGGGGGCATCCAGGGTGAAGTGGAAAGGGCACAGACTGGGAGTCAGGAGTCCCGCCCAGGTCACCAGCTCTGTGGATCAGGCTTCCTTTTAGCAAACATTTATTGAGCACTCCACGTGGCCACAACCTCAGCAAGGTGCAGGGCACACAAAAAGTCAACAAGACACAGGTTCTACTTTCAAAGCACTCCCAGGTTCATGGAGGGGGCAGAAACTAAAGTCAGAATACAGCACGGTGGGGGCCAGCATAAGCTCAGAGTTCTGTGGGAGCCCAGAACAAAGGGACACCTCCCCAGCCTGGAAGGGATGAGAACTAAGGAGGGCTTCCTGTAGGTGGTGATGCTTGAGCTGAATGTACAGGGTGAGAGGAAGCCAGGGAGACAGCAGCGGCAAAGGCATGTGGCCGGGAGAGTGTGGGGCATAGACGGGCCCAGGGTTGCAGCAACATGGAGGGGAGGGGAGGGTAGATGGGAGCTGAGACCAGAGCTCGTGAGGCCAAGTCACAGCACCCTTACTTGACACATTAAGGAGCTGGAGCTCTATCCTGAGGTTCATGAGGACCAAAAACAAATAACTGGATCAGATTTGCATTTTAGAAAGATACCCTCCAGTGGCTGGGATGGAGGATGGCCATGCAGGGTCAGGAGGCCTCCTAGGAGGTGGTCCAGGAGAGAGAGGGAGAAGGAAGGCTGGAAAGTGGCAGTGGGGAAGAGGAGGGTGAGGGTTCAGGATGTGGAATGGGATGGCCTGGGTAGCCAGAGTCGGACATAAAGGGAAGGACAGGTGAGTGAGTGGGTAGGCCGTGGTGCTAGCCTGGGGTAGAGAGGAGACAGGAAGTAGCCAATTGAGGATAAAGACTTTGAGGCGCCGAAGGACATCCAGATCGAGCATCCAGATTGGCAGTTGTATGCTTTGGCCTGATCGTAAAGATCTGGTTGGCGTTCGTATATAGATGGTGGTCAAAACCACACGAGGGGATGAAAACGATGATCCATAGGTGGTGCACGTGGAGTGAGGCCGGGGTGGGGCCCCAGGAGACAGCCTGAAAGGGACGGGAAGAGGGTCCTGGGCAAGGGACAGAAAAGGAGAGGCCAGAGAAGTAGGAGGGGGACAGACGAAGTCAGTGTTGTGCATCCAGAGCATAGAGAATTCTATAAAGGGGGAGTCAGGTGGAGCCAGAAGGCCCCGGGGGGCTGACCAAGCAGCATCCTTTGGACTCGTCCATGAGGACCCAGGCCCTACCGTTGAGTGTGAGTCTTGGAGCAGTCCACTTCCTTCCCTGGGACTCAGTTTCCTCGTCTATAAAATGCAGGGGTTGGCTTAGGGGCTTCTCCTTTCAGGCTCTAAGAGTCTGTAAGGTGACTATTTCTGAAACTTCTTAAAAGGTAAAAGGTGTCCTTCCCACACCCTCCTCCGTCTCCCCTCAGTTAAGCCAATGCTGCCCTTGAAGGTTGGGTGAGTAAAAGCCCAGGGACATCAGAGCTGGCCGGGACTTGGGGGAGCTTTTACTCCAGCCCACTGTGGGAAGGCAGCACGACGTAATGGATTCTAACCCCTGTCTGCTCCCAGCTTGGCGACCTCGGGCAGACACTTCACCTTGTTTCTTCACCTCTGAGATGAGGCCCCTAAAACCCACCTTGCAAAGAAAGGTGTTTGAAGGTTAGCGAGAAGTAGGAGCTATTGTGTTTAGCAAAGATGAGCCACAGGACAGGAGGGATGAGTTGATTGGCCCACGGTCACAGAGGGGGATATCCCAGTGACTAGAACCAAGTGTCTGATGACCAACCCCTCCAGGGTCTGTCACCTGTTGGGGGTCCGAAATCAGCCGCCCATGGATGTTCGGCCCACGAAGCATTCTTTTCAAGATGGAATTTGTTGCCAACATTGAAAAGTGGAAGGTTTTACTTAAAAACTTGTATTTTCAGCAAGGCCTGAAAACTTGGAAGATTGGTCAACCCTGAGCCCGTGCTGCTGTGGTGGGGCCAGTTGGGGTGTCTGTCTGCAGACCACAGCCCCATCCAGCCCTCCTCCCTCACTAACAGTTACTTGCTTGGGCCCTGGAGGTGATCTGAGTTTGCAGCTCAAGCCTTAGACTGACCATTTGGCTTGAATTTTCTCTTACAGCCCTGCCCAGTGTTCGCTGAAACTGCGCAGTATTTCACAGCTGAGGTCCAGACCCTGGCTGTTGAGAGAGGGGGAGGCTTGCTGGAGAAGACAGGAGAGGAGAGCAGAAGGTTCCAGCAGCTTGGCCCCGGGGGAGATGCTGACAGGGAGGGCCTGGCCCCTGTGGGGGCGGGGGCGGGGGGTCAGCCAGGGTGTCGGACAGAGGGCCCCCCACCCCCGGCTTTCCTCATTCCTCCCTGCGCGGGGGGCGGGTTGTGGGCCTGACTGTGCTGCCTTGCAGAGGTCTTGCCCCTGAACTGCCCTACTTTGTGTAAGGATGCGTGGCTGGACAGGGGAGTGGCAAGGAACCGAAGCCCCTGGCTCAGTGCAGCAGTGTTTATGTGGGGGAATGTCTGGTATGTTTGGTATTTGGGTGTTTACTTCCCAGGGTGCTCATGGGTCCCTGGTGTTGAAATGTGGCTCCTCCTTGTGGGGGGCACCCTAGTGGGCCCAGCCGGGGCTAGATGTGGAGGCTGCCGGGCTGTTACTCCGGGGCTGCTCATGGACAGCTTGTGTGCCTTGAAGCAGCCCCCCATCCTGCCTCCCCCCCCCCAACCAGGTCTCCTATGCCAGATTCCGCTGCATGGGGATTGGGTGCCCCGGGCCGCACTAGCGCTGCTTCCTCACCTCACCTGGGGAGGCAGGCCTGCAGTCGGGCCCTTAGCGAACGTTTCCTGTGTCCCAGGTCCTGGACTGGAACTCAGTCCTTGTTACGAGCTTGGGCAGCGGTGCTCAGTGCTTTCCTTGTACAGGTGAGACACAGGCTCGGAGAGGCCACTGACTTGCCCAGGAGCACACAGGCCTCGGAGACCCTAAAGGCCAGGCTGACAAACCCTGATGCCATGAGTCTCCGCTCAGCCTGCTTCTCTCTGTCCATGCTGCGGTTCTAGCGCACGATATGGCCTTTCAGGCCTTTGGCACTCTGGCGAGGTTCTTCCCCCGCCCTTGGTTCCTGCTTGTCGCCAGCTTGATTGCTCTTACCTTTATGGCTCCGTCCATGTGAGAGCAGCCATATGCTCGGTGCCTCGGGTTACAAAGCGTCATCGCTCTTTCTCATCCTATCTCTTTGTGGGCCCTGCCAGATGTATTTTTGGAAATGCTTATGAAATATCAGAACACAAAATCAAGTCTGGGCGAAGGCTGCCACCATGTGAAAGCCACATGGCCTATGAGAGGGGAGTGGGGGGGGCCCTCCTGAAAACCGGTCAGCTTGAACGTGACACATCCAGTGTTCCTTGTGCAATGAATTGTTTTTATTTTAAAAGACCCAAATCAGAAAAAGAACAACATAGTCATTGCCCTCAGAGCCAGAAGCTTTACGGTCCTGTCAGCAGGATGGAGCGGAAAGGACAGGGGGCCTGTGACATAGACCACCAACCCTTCAAAGAGCAGGAGGCACTTGGGCCCTGGGGCCAAAAGGCCTGGACTGGGAGCCGTCCCTGACCCTCCAGGCAGCCTTGATAGCTTTCGTTTTCTCATCTGTAAAAGTGGGGAGGGTAACAGGGCTGTCCTAGATGGGTTACTGAGACCGTTTAGCCTGCTGGGACTTCAAGGCCCGAGGATTTGATGCTTGCTGAGGTGACCCACCTCTGGTTGCTCAAGCCCTTCTGCATCCAGGCTCTGCCGTTTCCCCAGCTGTTCTAGAAGCATGGCTCCTGGGTGGTAGTGATTCCCCTCCTGCATCCCTGGAGGACACCTTCTGCTCCTTCATTATCACCTGGCATCCCCTGACTTTACAAGGATGGGACCCTGGTATCCCAGAGGCAGAAACCTTCTCAGACTCCCTCCAGGCCAGAGGAGGAATGTTTCAGGATAGATCCAGGGGTATGCACCATGGACCTAAGGGGCAGGAAATGCAGGCCCCTCCAGGGGTGGAATCCAGAGGATTCTCCGTGTGTGCTTTCTCTATGTTCTCTCAGCCCGGCTGAACCACTAACCTCTGTTCATGACTCTGTTTTCTCTTTCTAATGGCTCTGCGCCTTTGTCTCTCTGTGTTCCTCTCTTTCCTCTCAGTCTCTGTCTTCACCTTCTCTGTCTGGAGCTCCCTCTCTCTCTCAGGGCCTGGACAGTGTGAGGCAAACAGGATGCCCTGCAAGATGGCATTTAGGGAGGCAATCAGTCTTGGGTGCCGGCCCTGCCCTTGCGTGAGCTCGAGAGTAAGTGTGGACACCTCACCCTGGGGCAGGCCCTCCTTTCCTCTCTGTCACCCACTCCCTCTTTTTGTCTCCCCGATGCCCCTCTATGGCTGAGTGTTGGTTTCTCTCCTGACACATGGTGTTTGGTTTCTGCTCGTCTCCGAACATCAGCAGCCTGATCTTTCTGCTTCTCTGGGCACAGGGCTGAAGCTGGCTGCCCCCTGGTCCAGCGGTCTGATTTCAGATTTCAGGAGGTGACTCCAGCCCAGCTTGGTCAGCTGTTCACACCTCGTCCAGTCAGCTGTCGTTAGGGGTCCCCCAGCCCACCAGCAGAGCCCTGAAAACAGGCTGTCTGAGGAGGGACTGCTCAACATGAGGACCCTCTCGGCCGTGGGTCCCCTAGCCTGTCCCTCCAATGTGAAGTGTGGCACAAGGGTACCCCTTCGCTTCTCGCCCCAGAACACAGACAGCTTTGCACCGGGCCTTCCCGGGAATTTGGGAAAAACAGAGCCAGAGCTAAGTTTGAGAACAGGCCCCCATCTCGTGGGGCTTTCAATGTATTGAGTGTCAAGCTGCCTCCCTCTTAAATATTCTCGTTCTTCCAGCTGTATCTGCAGAAAAAAATCGTCATGCCCCATTTTGGGGTTCCAGTTTTAGATGGCTGAACTGTGTGTGGCAAAAACACTCTCTCCTGTCTCACCCCCTTGCGGCCAAATGCTTTAGAAACTCTGGGGAACATCAGGGAGCAGGGGCAGTGGCCTCACTGTGGTGAGGGAAGGCCCGGAGGAGGCTGGTGGCGGCGGCAGTACGGGGGTGGGCACAGAGCTCCCGTGGGGCTTGGGCCACAGTCAGCCGTGGGGATGAGAAGGCTGGCGGCACTGCCCAGCTCCCCTCTTGTTTCTGGCAGGACTTCAGCTGCTGTTTTCCAGATTTCCTCAGCGGCTCTTACATAGCAGCAGGAGGATTTGGGGAAGATGCCGCACAGTGTCAATGGGGAAGGTGTGGTAATGGGGCTTTGGGGCCATTTCTTGCCTTATTGGGAGATGTCAGCTGAGGTGGAGCGTGGGTGCACGAGAGGCCTGGGGATGGGTTTGGAGGCTACTGGGGGCCCGTGGAACTTTAGCAGAGGGTTGCCCAGCCCAGACTGTGTCCGGGCCTATTCAGGATTTGTGCAGACCTACCATAGCCGTCAGGGGCCTGCTCCGGGTCGAGGCTCTGTCTGTGGTCAGTGTGCTTCTGGGGAAGACAGGACCGAACCCCCAAGCTTTGCTGGCCTCCTGCACAGACGGAAGAGGCCAACCCTGGTGGAAAAGTCTCCTTACTAGCACCGGGGGAAAGCTTATCAGAGGCAAACATAGGCAGTAAATCGTTTTTATAATTATAGAATCCAAGCCTATGCCATCTTTCCCTGGAATCTTTTATTTCGTTCATTCCACTAACACTTACTGAGCCCGCATGAAGTGCCATGTTCTATCCAGGCATTGGGGATGCTCAGGTCCCCCATCCTTCAGCCTAGCAGGGAAGACAGATACCCACATTAACAGAGAACTCTGATGAGATGTGAGAGAGACTCTTACAGCCTGGTACTCGCAGGGCTGTGGCAGCACAAAGCAGTTAATTCTATCTGGGGAGTCAAAAGAGCCTTCCTGGAAGAGGTGACATTTGCTTTTGAAGGTTGAGTAAGAGTTTACCAATGGGGAAAGGAAGGTCGTCTCAGGCGGGCTTGGAGAAGGGGGAGACATCTGGAGGGAGGGTGATGGCTGGAGGGGATGGATGAGGCTGGAGCAGCCCCGATGGGGGCATCAGCCTGGCCCAGTTGAGCTCTGAAACGCCCAGCATTGAGCCTTTTTGAATCTGCAGCTGGAGCAGCTTCCGTTTGCCCCTGGCTTCGTGCAGGGCTGGGGTGGGGAGCGGGGTCTTGGAGGACGGAGCTTGTGTCCCCCAGGAAGCGGCTGTTCTGTCAGAGCCCGGGCTCACTCCGGCCCCATGAGCCCCGCACTGCCCGGGTTGCACACATCAGCTCGGCAGTTTGTGGGCAAACCCTCTTGGCCGAGGGGAGATTGCACCGCCAGCCACTTCCTCCCGTTCCTTCCCTCTGCCTGTCGTCACGGTTACCTCGGCTGTGTTGGGGGTGAGGTTGAGGTTGGGCGGAATCAGTTTTGTCCCGGTTTCTATTTTCCCAGATGCAGGTCAGCCAGAGGAGCTGTCACTTCTGGTTCTGTTTCAAGGGAGGCCAAGGGGCTGGGAGGTGCTTGGGTGTGGCGCTGTTGACAAGGTGCCTTTCCAGCCAGCCTCCCAGGACGGGTGGGAGTGGGTCAGGGAGAAGCTCAGAGGTGGCGGGGAAGGAGAAAGGACCGCCTCACCAGGGCCTGCGCCGATGGCCATGCGTGCTGGTCTCCGGCCAGGCTGTCGGTCCTAAGCTCCTAGAGCATGCTGGGAGAGCATGGAGAGAGGCTGTTTATTTTCCTGGCCTGGGGCCCTTTCTGCTGAGACCTTGTTCCAGGCCTCAGGCTGCCAGATTCACCCCCACTGGCTCGAGAAGTGAGAGAGTTGGCAGGCCCAGAGCAGTCCAATGACTTCTCTCGTGGCCTCTAAGCTGTCCTCAGCCCAGCTGGTCCCGTGTGTCCTCCAGACCCCCCTGGTCGCTAACGGACAGCGAGAGGCACTGCATCGAAGTGACCCTGATGGGTCAGGGCTGTGTGGGCCCGTGGTCAGTCAAGAGCAGGAAGGTTGAAGTCAGAGAAATCCGAGTTAGAATCCCGACCCTGCCATTTCTTAGTCGGATGGCCTTGGGCAAATGGAACCCTGCAGCTTCGGTCCCACCAACCGTAAAATGGGACAGTAATAGGACCTTCCTCATTGACCGTGAGGATAACATGATCTCTGTGGAAAGCATTTAACAAATAGGCATCGAAGAGCAGTTATTGTTGTTATTATTAAGGAAACAAGAGAACCTGCAACTTTCACTGAAAGTCAGGGTTGGTGGGCAGTGAGTTTCTTCCTTCCCATTTAATGGGCCCTGTCTTATGCACGGTGAACTTTCTAAAGTGTCCTGGGGAAGAAGCAAGCAAAGCTGGAGACCCAGGAAGCCTGTCTGCTTGTGTCCCGCGCAGGGCACTCTGGGGCACCCTGGGATCCTGGGATACAGGTGGGTGTCATGGGGAAAGAGCATACAGAAGCCGGGAGAAGGATCAAAGCCAGGTGAGGAGACTGGGGAGACTGGTTAGGAGCGCCAGGAGGTGGATCGGAGCCCCTGGAAGGACCAGGAGGGAGGGTACCTGGGGAGGTGGAAGTATGTGGGGGTAGAACGTGAAATCTGTGTTCATGCCCAAGGCATTTTTTAAAGGAAGTGCCTGGGGACTGCTGGCCTGGAAAATAGTGCCCAGAAGGTTCGGGCTGGGCAAGAGAATAGACCGCCACTGCCCGCTGGGTGTCAGTGTCACCTCTGTGTGAGGAGACTTGCTAGGCTCGGAGCCTGCTGGACTCTGGCAGAACTGCCCTCCCGGGCCACTGAGCCCTCCCAGGTTTGCCCACCTGCTCCAGGAGGACCCGTGGGCCGGCTGGGAGACGCTGCCATCCCACCGGCCAGGAAGCAGGCCGGCTGGCAGGCAGGGCCGGCTTGCTCACCGCCGAGATGTGGGTTAGGAGGGGGTTTGCCCATCTGTCTGTGTGTGTCGGGAGGGAAGCTGCCTTCCAGGCCTGCCTCCGTGTTTCATCGGCGGCTCTGTGCCCCTCACAGCTAGATGAAGAAGAGGAGCGAAGGAAAAGGCGCCGGGAGAAGAACAAAGTCGCGGCGGCCCGATGCCGGAACAAGAAGAAGGAGCGGACGGAGTTTCTGCAGCGGGTGAGCAGGCCAGGGGCCGGGGCGGGACGCCTGTCTCATTCTTCAGAGCGGGCTCGGCACCAAAGCCTGTGGAATCGAGGTGGACGGGCCCGCATCTGCCCACAGGGCCGCCACCCCTCTGTTCTTCCCTGCCTCCCATCCAGGGCCCTTTCCCTGACCCAAGACAACCCAGGGTCTCTGGCCTCAGGTCCCACCCAGCCAGATCCCCAGAAGGCCAGAGAAGGTGGGAGGAGCCAAGTCCCCTCTATGAGGTCAGACCCTGGTGCCGATTGACCCACAGGGCCTAGGACTGCTACTACTCATTTCGAAACCCTGGTGGCTGCCAAAGTTGTCTATTAGGGTGGATGCTAATGACGTGTAGGTGACAACCTCCCAACTTGTGAGCGGTGGATGCAGCACCAGGAGAGAGAGAAGCTCCTCCCTTAGCTGCAGGGGGCTCTTCCAGCCCTGCATCCCGTCTGGCTGCCCTCAGCCCCCCTGAGGGTGACCCCCAAGCCTCTGCTGCCAGGGACCAGAGGTCAGCTCTGCACTCGAAGGCCAGCAGAGGGGGTCACCTCCCTCCCCAGCCCTCAGAGCGGGTCCCTGCCCTTACACCTGGACTGTGCCAAGCAGGGTGTTTGTTCTTTTTCCCTCTGGAGTTCTAGCTCTTAGGCCTTCGCCGCATCTCAAAAATGATGCATGGCAGTGAAGGGACATGACCAGGAAAGCTAATCAGTCCAGGCTGGTAGTTTCCAGCCTCCCCACTCTGGATCACTTGTTCATTACTAAGTAATGATAGTTGCAATAATCATCCATGGGTCCGGCTCTATTCTATAGGATGCAACAAGTAACAGTGGTGGCTCACATTTGTAAAGTTGGGCAGAGTGCCAAGTCCTGTAAGTATATTATCTCTTCGTTGGCATATTAACTGTATGAGGTCGGCGCTTCATTATTGTCTTTCTACAGATGGGGAAACTAAGGCATGGTGGGGTTAAGTTACTTGCCCAGGCCCCTCAGCAACTGAGTGGTAGACCTGAGATTCAGACCTGAGGCTACTTCAAAGCATTTGTTCTTAACACTCTGCTCTGCTAGCTCTAATTCATTCGTTCATTCGTCTGTGTGTTCATTCTTTCACTCAGTCGTTGATTCGCTGACAAGCATTTTTATCCATGTACTCAGTGCCCAGCACTGTGTCAGGTGCACTGGGGACACACAGGAAGGAGCAGACATAGTCTCTCCCGTGGGACCTGGAGACACAAGGCTGACGTGGCCCGGGTTTTCTCTGATGCTGGGGAATATATGGGTCTCTTCCCATGCTTGCAACCAGCAGAGAGAAAATCCAAGGTCCCAGGGGTAGACAGCATGGGGCCATGTGTACACCACTGGGCTCTAAGTATCTGGGGTAGGTGAATGGCCATTACAGGTGGGAGTTAGACTCTGAGAGCTGGGAGCCTTCTTGGAAGAGAAGGCAGACCAGCCCTGGGCTGGAAGCTTTCAAGAAGTTTCCAAGGCACATGTCTCACATGGGCCTTGTAGATGGATGGAGAGTCCCGCACCTCATTTCCAGCCCTGAGTGCCCGCGGAGCTGGGTGAGGCACAGCGGGGAGCGGAGAAGTCTCACACCAGATCCCTGCCTTCCAGGGCTTGTCAGCCAGTTCGCAGGCAAGATACGCCAAGTGAACACACACTGGTGCGGTGAATGGTGCCATATGAATGGTGCTAGCTGTTCTCCACATTCCAGGAACATTTGCTGAGCACCTCCTGTATGTATGCAGATATTTCACATGCCTCATTTAATCTTATAACATTCCAATGAGATAAACATTGGTTATCCCCATTGTAGAGATTGACCTATAGCTCAGAAGAGGTCAGATTACTTGCCCAGAGTCACACTGCCAGCAAATGTTAGAGCTAGAATTCATTTATCCCTTTGTTATCCATCCATCCATCCATCCATCCATCCATCCATCCGTCCAGTCAGTGTGTAGTGAGTACCTGCTGCAGAGCAGACAAGCAGGCGATGTCTGCATCGGACAGCAGATAGAAGTGGGGAATGGTTAATGTGTGCTGCGCCTCGTGTTGGGCGAGCGCGGTGGGCCGTGAGAACACACCATGAGGCCCTATCCTGGCCTCGGCAGAGGAAAGACTGCTATTCAGACATAGGCGAGACGTAGGAGCTAACAAGATGAAGGACAGGGATGGAGGGGTGCGCAGGGACAGTGCAAGCAAAGGCCAGAGGCCAGAGGTGCTTAAGGATGTGATTAAGGAATCGAAAAGAATGTCAGTATAGCTGGAATTTAGAGTACAAGGAGGAGAATGGGGGGGGGCGGGCAACCGTCCCCCCCGCCCCGTCCTTGCTATGTAGGGTGATCCTCTGTGCTTCGCTCTCTGGGGCAATCCCCCTTTATGCCTCTGGTCCTGGCCTATTTATTAATAGCACCTGCTTTTACTCTCACAAGTATCCCCATTATGATGATGGATTATGTAGTCATGGCGAGCAATGGAAGGTTTCAGTTGGAGAGAGACGCACCTTGGAAAGATCCCTCTGGCTGCAGTGTGGGGCAAGGATTGGGGCAGTGGGAAGACCAGTCCTGTGGCTGTGGTGGTGTCCCTGGTGGCCTTGGGGTTTGGGAGGGGGGTTTGGGCAGGCCTGTCTGGGCCCATCCCAGTCCCCCTCTCCTCCCAGGCTCCTCTTTCCCTCTGGCCTTGGAAACAGAGTTGGGTGTGAGGTTTAGGACATGGATGCCGATGGCTGTGTTGATAGCCAGTGCCCACAGACCTGAGGAATTCTCTTGTAATTTATTTATTTATTATTTTTTAAAGATTTATTTATTATTTGAGAGAGAGAGAGAGAGAGAAGGAGCAGAGGGAGCGAATCCCAAGCCGACTCCCCACTGAGCATAGAGCCCGACATGGGGCTCCAACTCACGACCCCGAGATCATGACCTGAGCCAAAATCAAGAGTCGAATGCTTAACTGACTGAGCCATCCAGGGACCCCTTGTAATCTATTTTTTAACAGGTAAAATATTTATAAGGCTCAGAGGTACATATGGATATGTGTGCGTACCTCCCCCCGCCCCACACACATATGTATAATGTAAAAAGTCACTTTCCCATCCTTGACCCCCAGACACCTAGAGCTGCCCTGGGAGACTCTTAGAGCCTCTCCAAGTTCGCCCGCCTGGACCAGCCGAGTCCTTGAGGCAGCCAGGGTGACCTCGGTACCTCCTCCGTCTGCAGTGAGGGGCAACAACCCCTCCGCTTCGCACTCCGGGAACTGCTGCGCCTGTCGCACCTTCATTCCCTGGGCTTCGGTAGCAGGAACCCCAGCTCACACTCCCATGGTGCTCTGCGCTCTTCATGGCCATTCTCCAAGGCTTGATCGTCACAAGAAGACGGTGACTCTGGGAGGAGGCAAGGCAGCCCCCACTCCCCTGACGAGGATTCTGAGACTCAGAGGGATGGAAGTTTGCTCAAGGCCCCGTAGCAGCTGAGGCGGGACTAGAGCCCAGGGCTTCCTCTCCTGCCCAGCACGCTGTTTGGGTTGCCCGGGCTCAGGGAAATTGGGGATCTGGTTCACAGTGACATAGCTCAAGTGGCAGAGTCGGGATTTTAATTCAGACCGGTCTTTGGGGCTCAGAAGGGGCCACACCAGCCTTCTTCCCAATACTTACCCAAAAAGTTGGGAAGTAGAACTCTTTTCAGTGCATTAGGGTAACTGTGTTTTAAAAGATTAAATCAGAGAATCTTAATGCTTAAAGTCCCCTGGGCCAATCATTATATTTTCTGGGAGGAGACTGAAGCCCTGAGAAGGGAATTGACTTGGCCAAGGTCCCATAGCCAGGATGAAAAGCCAAAACACCCAGCCCCTTACCTGTATTTTTTCTCCTGCCTTTGCAGAGCACAGTAGTAGAGACAATGTACTTTCACTTGCACTAACTCTATTCTAAAACAACAAATGGTTTCATTTTCTCTAGGGCAATAAATATCTACCAGAAGCCAAAACGATAAACAAAAATGCAAGCAGAGTTATTTGCTTCGTAATTAACATGTGAAGATCCTAGCCCACGTTTCTTAATTAATTAGGAAAACAGATCAGGTAATTGCTGTTATAAAACCACAGACGACTTCTACAATCATGGTTAAAAAAAAGATTCTTCTGAACTCATCTTCTACTTACACAATAAATAAAGACATCGCACCACCCAATAAAACAGAAGGAAATAAAACTACAAAGCGGTCAGTTACATTCCGACAGCCGGCCGGTCAGAGTTTAGGATATTCCATGATATACTCTAACATTTAAAAAAAAAAACCAACAGAACACAGTGCCATTTCAATGATGAATGTGTGTGTGAAGCCACACGCCTATTTGGGTTTTTGTGTGACACAGATGTTCACCCATGAAGTTGGTTCGACATGCATCGTTTCAAGGAGGTAAATTGGTGCCTAGTACTGAATGCTGCGGGTCTGACCCTGGCCCTTGCACGTCCACTTTTAACGTCTACTCACCTGCAACCCGACTGCCTCCTTGCCATCCCCCAAACAGCAGCCCCTTCCCCCAATGCAGGCCTTGGACCCCGCCCCCCCCAACAAGGTCCACAGGCAGCCTCTCTCATTCTTTTTTTTTTTTAAGATTTTATGTATTTATTTGACAGAGAGAGACACAGCGAGAGAGGGAACACGAGCAGGGGGAGTGGGAGAGGGAGAAGCAGGCTTCCCGCCGAGCAGGGAGCAGGGAGCCTGATGCGGGGCTCGATCCCAGCACCCTGGGATCATGACCTGAGCCGAAGGCAGACGCTTAACGACCGAGCCACCCAGGCGCCCCAGCCTCTCTCATTCTCCAGATACAGCCAGTCACCTGGACGGGCCAGGCTGCTTTGAACCATCTTCCTCCTCTGCTGCTTCTCCTTCTCCTTCTTCATAGGTCCTTGCTCAACGCTAAAATAAAAATTCCTTAAGCCTCCCTAACCTTTCAGGGGACAAGGGGCTTTTCCTGTGTGAGTTCATTTAATCCCCATGAGCATCATCTTTTTATATTTAAGATAACTGAGACTCAGGGTAGTTAGGAAACTTTCTCTAGACTCTGATTCCAGACCCTACAGCTTTGCCTGATGTGGCTCTAAGTCTGCCTTCCAGAAGGCTCTCTACCCTTCTGTCCTAAAGTGACCTATGGTCACAGTGGAAGATTTCATCTCCTAAACACATCTTAAGCTTATTTCCCATGTCTGTGTCTGTGTCCACTCAGGGTTCCCTTCCTGATGTCCCACCTCCTCCACACCAGCTGACCTTCTCAACCCAACCATTTTTTTAAATCCGAGGCTAGACCTAGCCATTTAGCCCTCTTGGAAGGTCTTCTAGCCCCTGCACTGCTGATGGGCACACAGTAAACTCTTCCCTGCTGTATGGACCCTGATTCCCCCAGACGTTCATTGTACCTGCAAGTCCTCAGCAAATGCGGGTGGGTGGATTGAACAGAGGCTCAGAGGATTCAAAGTTGGAGCTAAGACCTTGGCTCAGGGGAACCAGATGGTCAGAGGGTTTGCGAGAAGTCCCCAACGTCATGAGCTCATCAGATCCAGTGAGCCGGCAGCTAAGATTAGCACCTAACTGCCCCCAGCTGATGGGTCATAGACTCATGGTTTCACGTGGCGTCTCTCTCCTGGCTTCCAGAGATGGCAGTCTCTTGGAATTCTGAGAACAGGGGACAGGGCCAGCCTCCCCATCATGCTTCATCCTGTTGAACCAAAAACCACCATAGCTGATTTTTAATATTTTCCCCCTGAGCATTTTTTTTCCTTTTTTTGAGGCTGTTCTCCCTCAGTATCTGGTCACGAGGACTACAAGTCTCAGCAGTCTGAGCTGCCCGGGCTCTCGTGCTGTGACCTCAGAGACCAGCACAAGGACAGTTCAGGCAGACCAGCGGGTGGGAGACAGCAGCCCTGGGATGAGTGTGGGCCCCACCAAGGGCCCCAAAGACCCCCCGAAGGGGGCTGAGCTCAGCCCGGCCCTGCCTGCCAGAGGGGCTGGCCCCTAGACCCCAGCCAGCATCACCCCGCTCAGTTGTCACACACGCAGTGGCAACCACAGCTTGTTCTTTGCCTGATACAGGTTGCACAACCTCAGCTGTTGACATTTTGTCTAGATAGTTCTTGTTGTGGGGCCATCCTGTGCAGGATGTTTAGGAGCATCCCCAGCCTCCTACTCACTAAATGCCAGCAGCAACCCCCTCCCCAGTTGTGACAACCAAAAAACGTCTCCCAGTAGGCAGAATTGCTCCTAGTTGAGAACCACTGGGCTAAAACTTTGCTGGCCCTTGAGTCAATTCCAACTCTCGAATTAGTTGCCCATTTTCGGACACAGTCCAATAAACATCATTCAGGAGCTTTCCTGTCTTAACTGTTTTGACCGCCCCAAGCCTTGAATTGGTATGCTCATCACCTATCCACCCTCTGAACAGGTGAACTCCCCCCAAAATCAAATCGCCAGCGTTGCTTCTTTTCCTTGGAGTCTCTCCAACTGAGCTGGAAGTTCACTGGGAATCTCACTTGAGATGTAAAACTTTATTTTGGATCCAGAGGGATGACAGTTGATTGCCTCCCAATGAGCAAAGCTTCTAGATAACATGGGATAAAGAAGAGGCTGTTTAAATAATTGGGGGCTCATAATCAGGAAGCCCACATTTTAGGAGGAATGACATGACCACACTGGGCTCGGGGATCCCATAGGCCAAAATATCCCCAACATACATTTACACATCACACATCCAAGCACTTTGCCACCCACTGCCAACTGTGGGCCACATCCCCTCTGGACCCTTCATGCACCTGCTCTGGTGCCCCTGAGCCACGATTCTTCTCCCACCCTTTGTTTCTGGGGCAAGGGCCAGGAGGCAGGAGAGCGTTGGCATATTTGCATGATTACAAAGAAGTCACTGTGGCTGGAGTGAATTGAGTGAGGGGAGGGAGGTGGGACCCGAGAGGGGCCGCCCCCAGAATATAACCTGGGTTCATCCCACTTTGACCCTGGCCTGGGTCACCGGTGTGACGGGCACTGCTGCAGGAAGTCACTTAATCCAGTGGGAACATGGCAGGCAGAAAACAGGCAAGGGCCAGCTGGGGATGCCTTGTACCTCTCCAGAGGCAGAGCTCGTCCCCAGCGAAAACTTACAGCCCCGTCTCTGTGTCTGTGCTCCAGGAATCTGAGCGGTTGGAACTCATGAACGCGGAGCTGAAGACCCAGATCGAGGAGCTGAAGCAGGAGCGACAGCAGCTCATCCTGATGCTGAACCGGCATCGCCCCACCTGCATTGTCCGGACGGACAGCGTCAAGACCCCCGAGTCGGAAGGCAACCCGCTGTTGGAGCAGCTAGAGAAGAAGTGACCATGGGCTGGGAGCAGGACGAGGAGGACGAGGAGGAGCATTTGGGAAGAGGGGAGAGAACGAGGGCTCCCAGAGGGCCCTTCCTTGCTGCGTGACAAACTTTACAACGAGGCTCCGCCCAGCCAGCTCTGGCCGGGCTTTTTTTGTGAAACTCCGATCAGCCACACAAGGGGAAGAACCGGCTGACAAAACCAGAAGGACCAAGCGCTGAGACCAAAGTAGACGCTCGGGTGGGGCTGCCCTGCCTGGGGCCCAGCTTGAAGGAGGCAGGACAGAGACCCTCTGGCCAGAGAGACACCCGCACCGAATGGCCTGGGGCACCGCTCCGGCCTCTGCGCCAGGGCACCCACGGAGGGACCTCGGAGCAGCCAGGAGAAGCCATGGGGTTGCAAACGAAATTCGGCTGGGGATGGAACTCAGAGCCAGACTGCAACCCGCCTGCCCCCAGCCCTGCCTCCTGACCCTGCTGCGAGGCCGGAGGGGGTGCCGTCGGGAGTGGGGGGGGGGGGGGGCCCTGCCATCCCTGCCCCACCCCCAGGGTCCAGCGCGGGGGGCCCTGCCGGAGCGGCAGCCAGGGCACACCCCCGCCGGCCCCGCTGGAGTTTGCTGCGGGCACGAGGCGCGGGCGCCCTTCCAAAGCACATACTCACCGAATGTTTACAGACTGGCTGTCCTGGCAGGGCTTTCAACTGCACATGTTTTTTTATACTTTCTTTTTTTTTTTTTAATATTTTTTACAAAAAAAAAAAGATTTTATACAAGCAATATATATATGGATTTCTATAATCACTCGATGTGATATAGTATAAATATGCTATGGTTTGTTTGTTACGAACAGATATCTAGCAGTTATGGCCATTGTGTGTAACTCCTAAGTACTGTAGTAGTCTCTGGGTGTTGGGGGTGGCCGGGGCGGGCATGGGGTGCATTTCCATCCTGGTAAACCCTTCATAGTACTCAGTCCTGTATTGCTCAGTAAAAGTTACTCTTACTTACTCGGCTGCCTCTTGTGGTGTCTGCCTAGGGAATGGGGTGCGAGGCATGCTCGGTGGGCCTCCTGGTGTGTGGTGTCAGAGGATGTTTGGAGCATCTGCTGTAGGCCCTTGGTTTTCACAACAGCCCTCCCAGGTAAGTGTCTTTATGCGCCCATTTTACAGATGGGGAAGTTGAGGCTCAGAGAAGTTTAAGAAATCTGCAGTACTTCCTTTGTCTCTTCCCTCCACGAGTATACCGAGTGCCTGCCCTTTGTGTGCCAGGCAAACTACAAGGGGCCGAGTAGTCACCATAAAATGATAATTATCTTGTTCTCTGCCAGTGTGGATAGTTGCTATTTACCACATAGTGCAAATGATTTAATGTCTTCTAGTCTCTAAAGGTGGCTGCAGAGTTTGTGTTCTGGCCATGTATCCAGTTCCTCTAGTGATGAATGCTGGGATCCAAGATTCCTAGGTTCATTCGGCTCCTGCATGGCCACAGTCATCTGTGTTGGGCTCATCATCCCCTCCCTGGGCCTCCCTATGCCTTCCTGCCAGGTGGTCATAAAAAAGGCCTGTGCCCAGAGTTGCTATGAGAATCAACCGTGCAATCTATAAGAAGGACAAGACCCATTAGCAATCAGATGGGCAGAAACCAGTATGTGTTGGTCAGGATACGAATTAAAGGGAACTTACATAGGCCACTAGTAGGAAATCGGTGGGACTCCTGTGTAAAGCAATTTGGCAATAACCGGAGATGCTGAAGCTAAACACGTCCTTTGACCGGGCAATTTCCCTCCTACCCTGGAGGGACTCTAGCACAGGGGCCCAAGGAAACCAACAAGAATTTCACTGAGCTCTGTTTGTAATAAAGAGAAACTGGAAACAACCTAAATACCCATGAACAGAAGAGCAGATAAACAAATTGTATTTTTATAAAATCAAATATTATTCAGCAGTTAAAAATGAACCAGAGCTACATGAATCGGTCGGTGTGGATAAATCTCAGGAACACAGTGTTGAGCTGAAGAGGGCAGCAAGTCGCAGAAGGATATATGCAGTGTGCCATGTATGTAATCTTTCTGAACATGGAAACTAATATTTTACTGTTTACGGGTACACACACCACTGGATAGTAGAGCTATAAAAGCATGCACAGGACTCCTATCAAAATTAAATATCAAAATAAGTAATGGGGAATGCTCCTGGGGGAGGGGAGAGAGGGGGTCGAGGGCAGTATCTGCAAGGCTGAGAAGGACACTGGGCTTCAACTGTATGTGTAATATTTCATTTATTTTAAAAAATCTGAATCAAATGTAGAATAATGTTAGAATTTGTCAGAGGTGAGTGATATTCTTCACATTCTTCTGTATGCTTGGTATGTTTCATAATAAAAGAGAACAAGCCACAGCACAAATAGGTTTTGTTTTTCCATTCTTTCCTTAGCAAACTCAGGTAATAAAAACAAAATCTAAAATTACAATGAAGTTCCAGCATATGCTCTTTGAATTGATGCAAATTTAATTTAATGCTTAGAGGGAGAGAGAGACAATTCAAAGGGTGTGATTTGTTTAGCTGGCCCTTATAATCAGTAAGCCCAAGCCCAGGGGTGAGGGTGTCCAGGGGTGAGGGCACCTTGGGTACTCTTGATCTGGTTCTTTCAGTGGCTCTTGGTCCCTGCTTTTTGCAAACATTTCTCCTTAAATGCTGACTTTTTCATCCCAACCCCTATGTAAAATGCAATCTACTGCACCTTTAAGTTAAGGTTCGAAGCAAAGCAAAGGGGAGGAGGCATTTTAAAGACCCGA
This sequence comes from Callorhinus ursinus, assembly GCF_003265705.2. NCBI lineage: Eukaryota > Metazoa > Chordata > Mammalia > Carnivora > Otariidae > Callorhinus > Callorhinus ursinus. The sequence goes on from NW_027397070.1 coordinate 47,255,094, forward strand.
ATGCAGTTTTCACAGGCGTATTCATTTCTTGTTTTTGCCCTAACGAATTACCACAGATTGAATGGCTTAAAGCAACACAAATTTTATTATTTTTTAAAGATTTTATTTATTTGTTTGACAGAGAGAGCGAACGCATAAGCAGGGGGAGAGGCAGAGGGAGAGGGAGCTCTGCAGGGAGCCCGAGGCTGGGCTTGATCCCAGGACCCTGGGATCATGACCTGAGCCAAAGGCAGACGCTTAACTGACTGGGCCACCCAGGCGCCCCAGCAACACAAATTGTAATATCTTAAAGTTCTGGAGATCAGAAGTCCAAAATGGGTCTCACTGGGTTAAAATCAAGGTGTCAGCTGGCCTGCGTTTCATTTGCAGGCTCTGGTGGGGAAAAATCTGTTTTCTTGCCCTTTCCAGTTTATGGAGGCTGCCCACATTCCTTGGCTCATGGCCCTTTCCATCTTTAAAGCGAGCAGTGGCTGGTTGAGTCTCTCTCACGTCACATCTCTCTGATGCCGACTCTTCCATCTTTTTTTTTTTTTAAGATTTTATTTCTTTATTTGACAGAGAGAGTCACAGCGAGAGAGGGAACACAAGCAGGGGGAGTGGGAGAGGGAGAAGCGGCTTCCCGCGGAGCAGGGAGCCCGATGTGGGGCTCGATCCCAGGACCGTGGGATCATGACCTGAGCCAAAGGCAGACGCTTAACGACTGAGCCACTCAGGTGCCCCCCTCTTCCATCTTTTAAGGGCCCTTGTGATTATATTGGGACCCACCTGGATAATGAGGATAATCTTATTTTAAGGTGAACTGATTAGCAACTTTAATTCTATATGCAACCGTAACTCCCCCTTGCCACATAACATAACATATGCACAGGTTCCATTCTTGGGAGGCCATTACTTTGCCTCCTGCAATAGGAATTTAAGAGTTGGAGGTTCTTACAGCTCTCCTCACTCCCTGGCAATTTAGGCTGTTTTCCATGTAAGTGCTGTGAGAATAGTCTCTACACGGGGCATCCCTAGTGCCTGGCACTGTACTTGGCACAGAGCAGATGGTCAACACACAACATTCATACGCACAGACACACTCACACTCACAGATATACTCGCAGATGTGTGTGATACGGTATAGACCCAGACAAATAGAGCCATACACAACACAGACACACACACACACACACATTTATTCATGTCAGGTGCGACTGAGCATAAAGTAATGAGATTGATGCCAGTCTTACTCTATATTACATTCTACAATTTTGGAATGAGCTTCTTCTCCATACTGGCAAATAATCTTTCTTTGGGAAGAGCTAAATTATGGTTAATAACAATGTTAATTAAGCTGGGCATACTGTTTTGGCTTACAAACGGAAATATGTCAGACACTGAGTTTCTTGTTTGGTTTCTCTGCTGCTCTGTGGGCAATTCCTGAAGAAACAAGTCGAGTCCCAATGCTTTGGGCCACCTGCAGTGAAATTAACATTGAAGCATCAGCCTCCATTGCTCTTCAGGACAGTCCTCACCTGAGTGGACAGTCCTGGGCACCTGTTGTGCCCCATTTAAAAATCCTCACACTCCAGTTCTATTGCATGACCGGGTCTGAGCCGGTGTGAACAACCTCACACAGGTGCAAGCTGATGGTGCCTCTCCCCTCCACACCCCCACCCCCGCCGCCAGGCATGCCCTGGATCTCCCACTTCCTGTCCTGGGGGACATCCACGGTAATCCTCCTGGCATTTACACATACACAACCTGGAAATGTGGGGGAGTTGATGCCTGTAGGGTCTCCATTGACTAGCTCGGGGGAGGGAACAATGGATAAATGCTTTTCCCTTTCATCCACCAGGTGGAGAGTGTCCAGGTGGAGAGTTCTGGGATGTGTTTCCTAAACTTCCTCAAAAGGTCTTGCAGGATTAAGCAAGACCTGTAGAAGTGACCTGCAGAGTTGGCCCAACTAAATAGTGCGTCTTGTATTGGTTTTCTCTCCTGCCCTGTTTCGCTCCTCTGCTCCCTGGGATCACTTCCCAAATAAAGCACCTGAGCACAAGCATTGGTCTCAGGGGGATCCCAGGTGAGAAGAGTTGGTGTCAGAAGTAGCCCTAGAAATCAAACCCTCACATGGGCTATGTGGAGGGATTCACTTGCCAGCCAGATGTGTAAGTGGGATGGAGAGAATCCCTGACCTATGGAAGCATCACAGTTACTCGGTTGTCTCCTGGGTGGATTGTGATGTGATACAGGTGGGAGGGGAAGTGGTTATCTGTGGCACCTGTATGGTATGAGGCTAGGGTATAAAGTTCGAGTGGGTTGCCTTCTGTTAGCTGTATTAGAAATCTTGGGGGAAGAAATGCAAAACTTAGTTTGGCCAACCTTAAACTCAAGACATGCACAAACCCAGAAGACATCTTTGGCAGTATTTGAGATGCTTGGTTCTTCCAGTCCCAGGACGCTGTACTGAGAATCAGGCCCAGAATCTAATTGCCAAGGGGGGCAGACTCGTTAAAGAGAATGAATGTTTACCCTTAAACATGTTTCCATATCGAAGTCAGTGTGCTAAAGGGAAAAACGGGGCCATTTGGTAAACATGACTCTTGAAACCCTAGGATCCCTTGAACCCTCTGGACTGGCAGAAGCAGCCCCCTGCCCCTTGCTAGAGGGGAGCAGCTTCCCTGTGCTTGGAGACCCCACAAAGATTGCACTTGAAGCAGGTACCCTGCAGCACAATGTTCGTCCTCAAGATCCGCCTCTGCCATACTCATGACCTCCAGGCAGACAGACAGGATCATGTGTCAGTATAGTCCAAGTGGAAGAAATACAGTCGCTGCTCCATAAGGAAATCACTTATTTGTTGAAGGACCTACAGGACCTGGCTGATGTGGATTCACAGGCACATGGGAATGATTGTGCCTTGAGGGTGTTGGACCCAACAGGGCCTGGGTATCAGTCTGGGAAGGGGAGAACTGTGCATGCAAGCTCTCACCTGTGACTCCGGGCTCAAAGCCATGGCACTGACACCGGGAACGTACCTTAGTACATTGCCAGGATAGCTCCTTGAAGCTTACTCATGGCATGAAGCCACAGTGAGTGAAGTGGAGATACTGAAACAGCCTTGGCAGAGAATCAAGGAAGGGGTCAGAATGTCCAGGGAGGAGGCCATGTTCACATGGGTTTGTTATATGAGACTGGAGGCCCCATCACCTGACCATGCTCCTCAGGAGGACCAGAGGAATGTTCACTAGGGCAATGACGAGCTACTGGAGAGGGGCCACTAGCCTCCTAGAGAAGCTCTGAATGGGTCCGGGTTGACGGGAGGAGATGGGGCTCCCAAAATCAGTAGGTATTACGGAGTTCCAGAATGGTAGAAGCCAGGAGAAGGCAATCAACCGGCATCACGGACAGCAAGGCCCTCATCCACTTTCTAGCTCTAAGTCAGTTCACAGAGCCAGAACCCACTGACTGCATCGTAGGCTGGGTCCCCTTGAGGAAGACCCTGCATTACCATTACATTTACTCAATAAAACATTCAGGAACCTTCCTAAAGGGTAACTAGACAGCGAGGAAAGTGGAATTCTCACATCTTTTGAGCACCATTGCATCCAACATCCCCATGAAAACTCTGGGTATGAGATAACAGTGATGCGGGAGTATCTGAAACTCGAGATGCTCCTCCGGCTAGAGATGGGTTTAGTCAAGCCAGGAGAGCGAGGGTATTCCAGCCAGAGTCTGCCTGTCAGTGGGTTCAGTGGGCCCACAGACCCTCCCTGTAGCTCTTTACCCAGTGCCTGACCGATAAGAGGGTTTTGATAGGAGAACCTGAGCCAAAGTGCTTGAAACTGCCCCCCGTCATCCACGTGAGTGAATCTGAAGTGATGGTACGTGCTCCACTCTAAGAGCAGCTGCGGAGAACAGCGCCACCATCCAACACTCACGGGATGAAAGGAGATGGGGCTGGACTCACTTATTGCGGTGGGGGGCGGGGGGGTGGTCCCTGTGAAGACCCGGTGGATTGTGCCGGGCAGCGGTGGGCTACTGGTACTCCGTGTCACCGCTGCCGTATTTGATGCCTTAGCATTGTTACAACAGATGGTCCAGCCTCTGGCGTTTGGTAAGCAGCTATTAATTGGTAGATGCCTTCTTCTTAATTCCCATCGCCGAGGAGAATCAAAAAAACAGCTCACTTTTACTACAAGGAAGGCCGAGATAGCATTCACTGTCTGGCGGCAGGGGGGTGGTGGTGGTGGTGGTGCTGTATTAATTCTCCAGCTCCCCATTGGAATATGATCTTCCAGAGTTTTGATCTTTCTGTCACTCTGCAGAATCCAACTGCTCGCAGGAGGTGGGAGCAGTGGTGAAGGGGTAGGAATGGCCTAATGACCTTGAGGTGTTAGAGTTCTAAGCTGGCTTTGGGCATTCAAGTCTTAGCAAATGTTTAAAGCCGATTCTTTCACGAGTACTTTTCTGGGTCCTTCTGAGGTTTCTGTCTCCAGGGACCTCTCTTCTGCATGACCGTCCACCTGGGCAGATGTATCTGTAGGAACTGCTCTACTCAGGCCTAGGAGACTGTCTCACCTCCAGCTTCTTTCTGGTACCTCCCAGCATGTTCTAGATGGCCTTATTGGACAGACCCAGGCCAGCTACACCAGCCCATACTGGCCTCAGGAAGCTCTCGGTCATGCCCTGCCCAGAGACACTTAGGGCATATAGACCTGGTCCAGCACAACCACTTCTTCAAGGGGTCCCAGGGCAGCTCCCCCTCACCTGGCTCTAGGGAAAGGGGGCACCAGCCCCTTCCTCCCACCTGGCAGAGGGCAAGGACTCCGCAGCACCACACTTCTCTCCAAAGGAATGGTTCTACAGATATTTTTTTCGGAGCCCCCTTTTTCTTTTTTTAGAGATTTTTGTTTATTTATTTGAGAGAGAGGGAGCATGAGTCGGGGGGAGGGGGGCAGAGGGAGAGGGAGAAGCAGACTCCCCGCTGAGCCAGACATGGGGCTGGATCCCAGGCCTCACTGGGTGATGAAGAAGCGCAAGGCAAGCTGAGGACAAAGCACAAGCTGACACTCTGCAGCCCTCCCCCTCACCCCATGGGATATGTGTGACATTCCTCCTGGAAGCTCCCAACTGTATTAATATTAATGTCTTGCTATAGGGAAAAACAACCTTAATTTGACAATGGCAAGGCCTCCCAGTAATCTGTGAGTCTTCTTTACCGTATGAAATCCTTTTGAAACCTCCCTTTCCCTTACTTCCCCCAGCTTCCAAGTATATAATCAGCCACCCCTCAGAACCCTGAGGCAACAGCTCTTTCTGCCCACGGGTTCTGTCCCCATGCTTTCATAAACTACCATTTTGCACCAAAGACATCTCAAGAATTCTTTCTTGGCCATCAGCTCGGGATCCCACCCCACTGAACCTCACCTATATTCCAAAACCCCATCACCGGGATCATGACCTGAGCTGAAGGCAGATGCTTAACTGACTGAGCCACCCAGGCGCCCCTGGAGCCCTTTGCATGCCCTCAAACTGGAGAAGGGTCCAGTCATCCTGGAACTCTTTCCTTAAAATTTAGAAAGCCTGCATTTGCATAGGGCTTCACACCTATTGTGCTTTGGTGTTTCAGTCGAAACTTTAATTTTAATATCCTGGGCACACTGTTTTCCTGAGTTAAAGGGCACCCTTGAGCAGACACCATGGTTCACCAAAGAACTAAAGGACAGATCCTCATTTTCATTGAGTATCTACCATATGCTCTTGTGAGGTGGGTGTTACAGCTTTAAGTTCCATGTTATTGAGGAGGAAACTGAGGCAGCACCCCTGCATTCGATCCAAGTAACATTTACTGAGCCAGGCTGGAAGACAAATAGGGATCTGATACAGAATCCCTGCCTTTGAGGAGGACAGTCCCTTGGGGAGACAGAGCAACAGGTAGGCAGATTCTACCTGGGGTCAGGCGACCCTTGAGCTGTGCCCTTTCCTCCTGAGGGAAAATAAAACCCCGTTTTGGCTGGGCATACACCACAGTTTGGTGACCAACTTACCATTTTACTCCCCTAAAGTAGCTTTCACATCAGTGTTTAATCTTTGACGGCTGCCCAGGCCCCTCTTCGGTGGCCAAGGATTACCTTGCCGCGGGGGCAGCAAAATGAAATCCACTGTGTCCTCAGAGAGGCTTCTCTAATTGGTGCCGGTTACAGTCACTCAATCCCAGCTTCTACTGTCCTCTTGTGAGAAGAAACCCTGACAAACCAGCCACAGGCCTCACAGCTGATTCAAGCTCCCTGAAGGCCCCAGAGCCTTCCCTTCCAGCCCTATTACTGTGGTATTTATAGCCCAAATGTGAAGGGTATTATTATTCTCCTTCCTCTGCCTTTCTTTGCTTGAAATAAAGACTCAGTCCACTCTTCTATTAAGCCAGATTTGCATAACACCGCCTGGGAAGAAACCTCCTCAGGGCCCAGGGACCAGAGCCTCTGAACTCTCTTTATACAGGGTTTCTGAAAAAGCTCTATTCCTCTTTGAAGGTACAGGGGAAGCCAGGAGAGACTTCCCTCAAATACATTCCCTTGAAGTAGCTGAACCTTTGCATTTCTAAAGCAGCTTGTAGCCCAGGCTCTAGGGACTTCCCTTCCCTCATCAGAAAGGGGGAGAGGGGGGTGAGTCCAAGGTCAACGCTTGTGGGTCTCATGAAATAAGCTCCAGTAAAATGTTCACTTTCTCGGGCACAGATTTGTGGGGCCCCACTCTGCATCAGGTAGGTGGAGGTAAGGGCAGCCCCCTGTGCTTGGTCTCCATCCCTGCCCGGGCTCCTCACCAAGGAGCAGATGACCCACATGGGTCCCCTGGAGTCCACAATTTCTACCCCTCCCACATACTAGACTGCTGTTCTTTCTCTAGGCCTTTGCAAAAAAAAGGGGGGGGGTAATTAATGGGATTTACTAAATTTATTACATAAATACAAAAACTGTTTATAAGCATAATACATAGGCGTGGATTTCATTTTGCTGCCAATTCTTCACTAGGAATTAGTACTAGTAGTCCAGCCAGGCAAGGGGGCTAAAGTAAATCATTCCTGGTCACCTTCATCTTCTTTACTTGAACACTAACTTGAAAAACACACAAAAAGTGTTTAAATGACCTATAATTAAGAGAATGAAAAGACAAGCCACAGACTGGGAGAAAGTATTTGCAAAACACATATCTGAAAAAGGACTTGAACCCAAAATATACAAAGAAGTCTCAAAACTCAACCATAAAAAAAAAACTATTAAAAAAATGGGCAAAAGATATGACCTGACACCTCATCGAAGAAGATACACAGAGAGCCAACAAACATAGGAAAAGATGCCAGTGTCGGATGTCACTAAGGAATCACAAATTAAAACAACAAGGAGATACCGCTGCACGTCTATTAGAATGACCAAGATCCAAAACACTGGTCACACCAAATCCTGATGCAGATACAGAGCAACAAGATTTGTTGGAGTCATTCAATGCTGGTGGCAAAGTGAACTGGTAAGTCTCTCTGGAAGACAGTTTGGTGGTTTCTCACAAAGCTAGATGTATCGTACAACCCAGCAATTGTGCTCCTTAATACTTACCCAAACGAGCTGAAAACTTATGTCTGCCCAAAAGTTTAGAGCAGCTTTATTCACAATTGCCAGAAATTGAAAGCAACCAAGATGTCCTTCAGTGGGTGAATGGATAAACAAACTGTGGTGCATCCAGATGATGGGACATTATTTAGCAGCAAAAAAAGATGAGCTGTCAATCTGTGAAAAGACATGGAGGAAATTTAAATGCATTTTACTAAGTGAAAGAAGCCAGCGGGAATGGGCTACATGGTATATTGTTTCAGTTGTATTTCATTCTGGAAAAGGCAAAAGTATAGGAAGAGTAAAAAGTTTGTGGCTGCCAGGGGCTCAGGGGGAAGGGAGAGCTGGACGGGTGGTGCACAGGGGATTATCAGGGTGGGGAACTATTCTGCATGATACTGAAATGGGGGATAATGGTGCATCTGTGACATTATACCTTTGTCAAAAGCCATAGTACTGTACAACACAGAGTGAACTCTCATGTAAACTATAGACTTTGATTAATAACAATGTATTAATATTGGTTTATCAATTGTAATAAATGTACCAAACTAATACAAGATATTAATAATGTAGAAACTGTCTGGGAGGGGGTGTGGTGTGGAGGGAAGAGGTAGTATATGGGAACTCTTTGTACTTTCTGCTCAACTTTTCTGTTAACTTAAAAGTGCTTTTTAAAAAATCTATTAATTTTTAAAAAATCTGTAATTCCGCCTTTTTAAAAAAAAAATCACATAAAGTAAGAAGTAGCCATTCCAACCCATTTCATTCCCCCACTCTACACTTCCCCAGTAAGGTAACCACTGTTTATAATTTGGTGTGCATGCTTCCTGATTTTTTCCTCTAAGTGTCCACAAATATATTTATATGTCTATATTTATTGCAGGTAAAACATTACAAGCACTGAAGCAAGACAGCGAGGGTTCTAGAGAGGCCAGGTGTAAGCTTCAGTCGGCCTCCCTCGCCTGCAAGAGACATACAGATGCACTTTCTCTCTTGGGGCACAGATGTGTCCCAGAACACCTCAGAACTAGGAAGTCCCAAATGGACTTTCCACAAAGACTTCTTCTTCCCTGCTGCCCATACAGGCATATTGCTTTCTGTGTAACCAGCCCCAGCAGCAGAGACCTTCAGGGGTCTCACCAAAACCAGGTACAAATCATTAATTTCATTGTTATCAAGAAATAATGCCGAAAAAAGTAAACAAACAAACAAACAAACACTGCTGACAAGCTGGCAAAAGCCACCTTGAGACTCCTCAGACCCATGGTTACAAAACAACATTATTAATCAGTGCCGTTAATGCCTGGACCAGCGGTCTGCGCTATTATGAACGCCTTTCATTTCAGGAAATCAGCTCATGCCAATTTCAGGTCTAGAATGAACCCACACAGCACACCATGCTATGTATGAAACCTACTCTATTCAACCATCCCCATTTGAGTTACCTCCCCGCCATCCCTCACTGCTATTATAAACCACAGTGAACATCTTCATACATACGTGCTTTTACATATCCGTATGTTGATTTCTGTAGCATCCGTCCCTCAAGTGATTGGACAAATCACTTTCCTTTGCTTTTCTTGATCTGTCTTTCGTGTCTTCTTTTCTCCGTATTTTAGGAGGATAGGGACTCACTGCATGGTACTGCTGTGCTCAAATGCTCACATTCCTGTTAGGGTTTTGCTGAAGTGTCTTTCTCTTCATCTCTCCGCACCTGTTCCAGTACCCTGTTGTCCCCTGGCTTTCTGTGTCTTGATTCTCTTACCCTCTCCCGCCAAGCCACAAGGATTGTGATCACTTCTCTCTGGGATCAGGGCTCTCTGCACAGTGAAAGTGATCATTTCTCTAGGGGGATTCTATTTTTTCGAAAGAAGACTGTTACCTAATAGAACATACACCCAACAGGCAAAGCCTAAGGAAACAAAACAAATCTATGTTAGGTGTTAATTAGGTGCTGAAACAGATGATCTCCGTATCTCAATGGCTTAATTTAAGAAGAATTCAATTCTGCTCTTCTAAAGCCCCAGTGGTCACAGAGTTGGGAGCTCTGCTCTGTGTTCTCACTCAGGGATCCAGGTCCCTTCCATCCTCTAGGACTTTAGAGTCCTTTCCATTCAGCCAGCACGTGGGAAAAGAGAGAGTGATGAGGACCGCACGGGGGATTTCATGGCCACAACCGAAAGTGTAGCAGATTGTGGTGGTTTTAAGATATCTCCACAGATTCCATGATATTCTTTCCTTTAAGAGCTAGAGCTGAATTCTCTCCCCTTTGAGTGTGGCCTGGACTGAGTGACTCACTTTTAACAAAAAGAAGTCAGGAGTGATGGGCAAATTCAAGATTTGGTTATAAAAAGACGGCAGCTTCCATCTTAGGTGCCGTCTCTCTGTCCCTGGCTCTGGCTGGCTGTCCCTCATCCCTCACTCAGAGGGAAGCCGTGTCTCACACAGTCCTGTGCAGAAGTTGGAGACTTCAAGCCCCAGCGAATACACTGACTGCCACCTTGTGAGGGAGTCTGAGCCAGAACCAGCCAGGGAAGGCACGCCCAGCTTCCTGACTCTCAGAAACTGTGTGAGATAATAATTATTTGTGGTTTTTAAACTGTTAACTTTGGGGATAATTTGTTGCACAGCAGTGGACAACTAATACACCTTTCCACCTGCATTTCATCGGGCGGAATTGAGTCCCATGGTCACACCTCACTGTGGAGAGGCCGGGAAATTGTCTGACGTGTCCCCAGAAGGGAAGGGAAAAGGGTTTCCTGAGCAGCTAACTTGTGTCTGCTACACCATGGAACTTCTGGGATTCTTCTCTCACTTGGCAGAAACAAAGGTCAATTCCATCAATTCCTGAGACACAGTAAGAGCCAAAGATCTCACTTTTGACTACTACAACAGCCTCGGATATCTAGAAGGAAGTAAGAAACGCTAACCCCAAATTTACATTTTATTTCATATATTTTAACCATAGTAACAATACTTCTAATTATTTTATTGATTATTTTTCTTAAAGCTTCCACCACCTTGTTTACAAAATATGCATGATATATGAGATCAATATTGCAGGGGGAAATACCCATTCATATGCAATGAAAAAACACTGGGAAGAAATATACCGAAATGTTAAACAAGATTATTCCTGCATGGTGATTTGATCAGTGACGTTCACTTAGTTTGTATGCATATGGATTAGTATTTTTCCAATTTTTCTAAGATGAAGATATGTTTGTTATTTTGTAATCAGAAAAGATAATTATTATAAAAATAAAAATAATCATTATGAAAATAATAGAAATGTTATTATAAAAAACCGATTCCTCTGTACGCGTGATAGCTGCGAGAAGCAAGCAGGGAGGCGGGGCCAGCTGAGAAGCATCTGTTTCATTCAGCTTGAGGCTGAACAACTGGATGACCTTGAGCTCTGGGGAGCCCCCTCTGGGCTTGTCAGTTCTCCCACCTCAGGAAGAACAGAACTGACCAACTTCCCAGGGTGACTGATCCATCCTGAGGAGAATCACTCTTGTGCTTGATGTGGTCAGATCATTCTCTCTACCTGAACTCTTCCCCCTCCAGGAGTGGAAAACATTTGTCTGCTAGGAAGACTTCTCCCTAACAACTCTGCCTCCCCGATTTCACAGCCACCTACTCAGCGACAAATCTTCATTTCAGTTTATCAGAGTCACATTGAGGGGTGGCTTCCCCTGGGCATGGGGTTCAAACCCTAACACCCACCCACTCACACAAAGCCACCCACTCTCACACACACGGACACACTTCCTACTATGTGATTTGGGGCAAGTCTGTTAATTGCTTAGCCTTAGTTTCTTCATCTGTGAAATGGGCCTAAAACCCTTCATAACTGATGTCACACATTGAAAGCATTTAGGACAATGCAGGGCACATAGTAAGAGTGTCTTAAAGGTTATGTGTGGGAACTGTGAAGTTAGACACAATTCTTGCCCTTGTGGAGCTGGAAAGATAGACATTGAATACATAATTAGAGATGTAGTGAGTGATTAAAAAAATGGAGGGGGGGTGGAATGACATAGAAGGTAGGATTTATCAGATAGCCCTTTTTTTCAGATGGAGAAGCTCCGGCTCAGGGAAATTCAGTACATTTCTCTAGCTCACAGTCTTAGCCAAGTGGTGCAGCTGGGACTCAGACCCGATATCCTCATCTCCAGCCCCTGTGCTCAGGGCTGCATGGTCACTCTCCAGAGTCCTATGCACTTTGCCTTTGTGGGTCTCTTCCTCCATTAAAAAATATATTAAAAATTGTATTTTTACAACTGTATTGATATAAAGACAACTATAACCCCAGCTGGGTTATTTTCATTTTTCTCCTTCTGATCTTAAAAGAAATTACAACATTTTCATGGCCTCCTAAAAGTATCATGGGCCGCAGGCACAGTCATAGGAAGGTGAATAGGATATAATCTGGTTCCCTAAGGAGTCCAGTGGAAGAGACATAAAAAGAAAACAATTAATATTAGTAACAGTGATTTTAGCTTAGATGTATTAAGTGCTTGTTCATCTCATTTAAGTCTCTTAATAAACTAAGAATTCGTGACTAATGTTAGTTTCACTTGGCAGGCAAGGACACTGAGACCCAGAGCGTTACCATGGCTTGCCCACAGTGGTGCACTTGTCGGGGACAGGGGTAGGATTCTGTCTGCAAACCACACGTCTGGATGCTTCCCTGTCGTGCTGCCTCCCAACTGTAGCGCCGAGGGCAGATGGAATACCCACTACACAGAGGCATGAGCGAGGTGCTCAGACTCAGTGGTGCATGCTGACGGAGCACGGTCAGTGTCTGGGCACACTGAGGTCAGGGGAGACTTGGCCTCTGACCATTGTCTCTCTACTCAGTACCCAGATGTCCCCAACCACCAGGATGGAGGCCTCTTTCCTTTCCTCCCACTGGCTTACCCTCTGCACCTCACTCCAACGTGGCTAGTCCGAAGCTGGCCGGGAAGAGGTTAAGAAGCACCCTTTGAGCTGTGAGTGTGAGCACAGTGGATCTGAGAGGGGGTGAACCACACACACTGGGAGTGTTTCATGGAATGAAGAGGCACGTGGGAAACCCTCCCGCCTGCACTTGAGAGCCAATCATCATCACCCACATACAAGAGGAGGATGCCAGTGACGCATGTTTCTAGTTAAAAAGACTTTCCTCAAACGTATTTTGTTGCTTCTAACCATAACCCTTGTGCGACTGGTAAAAACAGACCATATTGCATATTATTGCATGACTTAACGCTTCCTTAAAATCCTGTCAAAGCTCCCGCTGGCCTTCCCTGGTGTGGCATTCAAGGCCATCCTCCTGGCTCCCTCCTGCTCTGGTTCGTCATCCTACCCTCCAGCAGGGCTGAACAGCCGATGCTTCCTTCCAAAACTATGCCAACCTCGTCACCTTGAACCCTACCCTAGAATAACCCGGGTTATGTGACTTGACTGAGGACACACAATTAGGAAGCGATGAAGCTGATTCAGAACTAGATTTGTCTCACTCCAAAGCACATGCCAAAGAGAATTCCCTTAGGGGATCAGTGGTGTCCCATCTAGCCATGTGAATTAGGTAAGTGGCTCATAAATCCAGCTGGTGCAGTGCCCCCCCACCCCGCCCATCTCTTCACCTGGGGAACACCTGTGTCTAACTTACGACTCAATTCAGGCACCGCTACACTTTCAGTGGGTTTTTCAGGTTTTGAAGCCCATTTAATGATGATCAAGGGCGTGGCAGAGTCAGGATGTGATGATTTTCTTTGGGGAGAGATGTCACACCTGAAAATGAAGAAATGGTGAGGAGGCTTTGCATCTGGAAAGAACAGGCATGCCCGTGGCTGCTGCCTGGACTCCCAGACCTACGGGGCTTCTGTCCAGGGTAAAGGACGAAGGGCTGTTGTAGAAGCAGGAAGTGGTAACTCCTTAAAACTTCTCAGTCCTTCACACCTTCAGTGTGACTCATTTTGTTGAAATTCAACGAACTCTGAGCACCTGCTCACTAAGTGGAGTCTTTTTTAGCTAGAAAACTCCACAACCTCCCTCCCCCAAGATTGCAGGAGCTTAGACCCAGCAGAAGGGCCACTGGACCTCAGAGGACACTGCGCCTGCCCAGCCAGCCCTCACCTGCCTGTGCCCAACTCCTGTCTGGATACAGGGGGACCGGCTTTCCAGGGGCTCACAGGTGAGCAAGCGAGAGATACTTGGGCAAGAGAATGCCATATATATATATAGCTATGCAAATTTTTGTTGCTGCTGTTGAATTTTTCAAAAGGACAACCAATGTGTATATACTGACTGATATCAATTTCATGAAGCCAAAAAAATATGTAAATCTCTATGTGTTTCTGCATCTAAATCCATATCGATTTCTACATCTATCCAGAAAGATACTCATTAAAACAACAACGTGGATGGAACTAGAGGGTATTATGCTAAGTGAAATAAGTCAATCAGAGAAAGACAATTATCATATGATCTAAGTCATATGTGGAATTTAAGAAACAAAACAGAGGAGCATGGGGGAAGAGACGAAAAAAATAAAACAAGGCTAAATCAGAGAGGGAGACAAACCATAAGAGACTCTTAATCATAGGAAACAAACTGAGGGTTGCTGGAGGGGAGGGGCATGGAAGGATGGGGTAACTGGGTAATGGACACTGGGGAGGGTACGTGTTGTAATGAGCACTGGGTGTTATATAAGACTGATGAATCACTGACCTCTACCTCTGAAACCAATAATACACTATATGTTAATTAATTGAATTTAAATTTAAAAAAAGATTAAACAATGTTAACTAACAGCAGTTTTCTCTGGGTGGTGGCATTACAGTGGTTTGCTTGACATTATTTCTGCATTTTCCAATTTTTCTACAATTACCATTCATTAATTAAAATGATCTGAATAGCAAGTTCAAAGCCAATTCTCTTTTAGATGGCTAGGATCCCGAGCCTAGGAAATGCTCCTTGACTGATGGAGGAGGACATTTCTCATTTTCCTGTTCACCTTCCACCCTTCCAGGGTCGGAAGAACCTCCAGCGAGCCTCTGCCTTCTCTGACCAATGCCTTTGCTGCCCTCTGGTGGTCATTTGGGACCTCAGCAAGTCCAACAACTCCCCCACCACCACCTCACCCTTGGTGGGCAGTTACTTCTACTTCCAGATCTGCTTCTGAAGTTCCACTTCTTTCATTTTTTAAAAAATGGTATTTATTTATTTGACAGAGAGAGAGACAGCGAGAGAGGGAACACAAGCAGGGCGAGTGGGTGAGGAAGAAGCAGGCTTCCCATGGAGCAGGGAGCCCGATGAGGGACTCGATCCCAGGGTCCTGGGATTATGACCTGAGCCAAAGGCAGATGCTCAACGACTGAGCCACCCAGGCGCTCCTGAAGTTCCATTTCTTAGAACTGTTTTTCTCCCCTGAGGTTGAACATCCTTTTAAAGTCAGGGAGGTTTGCTCCAGCGTAAGCTTTAAAACTCCTGTAGAAATGTCATTTTTGTAAAAACCAAAGCCCCTGGGCCTCTATTTCACAGCCAGAGGGCTTGACTTCCATCATTGGACAGCCCCGGAGCGCGCTCACCTGTGACGTTCTCACAGTCCACGAAAGCAGCCTTTGGTTTTGGTCAGCATCATTACTCCCGAAGCCACCCGCATGCCGTGCTTCCCACGGTCCGAGGAGTCAGCTCTGTTCTCTGCCAGAATCGCAAGTCGTTAGGGCCCCCAACCTGGGACGTTTTGAGATCGTGTGGCTTTAAGCAAATTGTGTCACCGCGCTGTTCGTTCAGCTGTAACATGGGAATTGTAACCACGCCTGCCTGGATTTACCAGGCTCTACCACTTTGCAGCTGTTAACCTTGAACACGTTACTTAACAGCTCTGTGCCTCCATTTCCTCATTTGTAAAATTGGGGGAAAGTAGTGCCTAATTCACAGGGCTGTGAGGGTGGAATTAATTAATACGTGGGAGTGATTAGATGAGTTCCTGGAACATAATTAGTTCTCAGTAAATGTTTTATTGTTATTGTTACCATTACCAGTTACCAAAGCATATTATTAATTCAATGTTATTCTAAGAATGCATATAGTTAGGAGGAAGGGATTTATTATTTGGGAAGCCTTTCATGTATTAGGAACTGTTCTAGGTACTATTTAATCTTCACTGCACTCCTTCAAGGAAGGTGTTACCTTCATTTTACAATCGAGGAAGTTGATATTCAGAGAGGTTAAGTAATTCACCCAAGATCACACAGCTAGGAAATACAGAACATGAGTTCGATCCCATTGGTTTGGCTCTGGAGCCTCTGTTCTTTCCTGTTTGGTTGACTGCAACTCCTAAGGGTAGGTTGCTTCTACTAATATTTTTTTCTAGGACACTTTATCCCCCACTCCTACTTGATAATAAGTTAGGGGGGTACCAGTTGCTGTCACACAAACCCCAAAGCCCATGGCTTTACACAATAGAAGTTTATTTCTCATGTGTGCAGTAACTCTCATGAAGGCATTCCCGTTTGGTGGGAAGGCCTTCCACATGGTGATTCAGAGACCCAGGCTCCTCCCGTCTAGTGGGCCTGTTCTTCCCTCAAGGGCTTTGGAGTCCTCTGCATTCAGCTGGTGAGTGAGCAAAGAACATGGAACCCGCCTGAGAGTGGTTCTAATCGACCCCATCTGTAGTCCATCAACATAAAGCTCGGTCACAGGGGAGGCTGGGGAATGTAGCCTGACTCTGCGTCTGAAGGCAATGGAACCCGGACCTGCCAGCCAGTCTCTGCCACGTCTGACTTATGTCAAACAGCCTTGAGACCTGCATTTAAATTTGAATTCCTCTTGACCCCTCAGATCTGGATTGGGTGGCCCTCCTAGGGACTTCCTTTCTTGTGGCAGTCATTGCGTAGGATTATTAAGTATTTACTCGTCTATCCTTCCATTCTTCTGGGGGCTGCATTAGGGCAGGGGTTTGGCCAGCCTCCGCCACAGCTGAATTCCCAGCATTTACACGGAGCCTTGCACAAAGCCGGCGCTCAATAGTTGTTGAATGGATGACGTCTGGGGCAAGTGGCTGAGGAGGCAGAGGATGTGGGTGGGAGTGGTCACCAGTAAGTTTCAGAACCATGGATGGGAACAGGGCTGGAAAGCCCTCTGAGGTTGAGGTTGGGGCGTCTGTTCTTTAAGAGTGGAACCGAGACACCGCGTGTGGTCACAGGTTGTCTGTGTCTCTGCACCTGCCCCCGAGGACGGTCCCACACAGACGTCTCTTCCCTCACTTGGTTCCTGGACATGTACCTTATGAGGCCTGGTTTTGAACTTAGGAAACAAACCACTGCCATCACGATAAAAATGATGTATCACATTTATTTGTTTACGATTTATATCCTATCCACTTCCCCAGAAACTTCGCAGTAGCTTACACAATGAATACATTCAGAGAGAGAAACTTGAATCACAGAGAAAAACCAGTCCAGGTGATAATAGATCCCTGAAAATCAGGTGACTCTGGAAATAACAAGATAAGGTTTCTTTTCCCTTATAAGCCGAGTCTTTATTTTGGGACAATATTTAGTGCTTTTTACATTGGTCTTATTTTTTGTCTTTTCCCCCATCACTGTCCCTGGGCGTCTGGCCTGTAGCTGAGGTTGGGATTGAGGAGGGACTGTGATTAACGCATGGCCCCTCTTTCCGGGCTTCCAAGACCCTTTTCGGCTCCAACCCCTCAGGCTCATCCCTGCTCGTCTTCCTGTGCTACAAATCCCCTTCCACAGCCTGATGTTAAGAAGAAGGTTAGTTTCGGGGCACCTGGGTGGCTCAGTGGGTTAAGCGCCCAGGGTCCTGGGATCGAGTCCGCATCGGCTCCCTGCTCAGTGGGGAGCCCGCTTCTCCCGCTCTCTCTGGCCCTCCCCCACGCCCCCCTGCTCATGCTCACTCTCTCTCTCTCGAATAGATAAATAAAATCTTAAAAAAAAGAAGGTAATATCCATGAACAAAAACCACAGTCCCCGTAGAACTGCCCTTATATAAAAAACCCAAGTTAACGAGACAGAGGAGGATGGTCCAGCAAGGAGACGGGGCAAGAATCCTGGCCTGGCGCCTCTGGCTGGTGGCCTTGACAAGTTACTTTATGGTTCCGAGCCTCCATCAGCTCATCTATGAAATGGGATCATTGAAAGCAGATACCCCGGGTGGGTATGAGAGTTCGATGACACAAAGTGCCCTCAGAGGGACGATGTGTCATATCAGACACCTGAACAAGGGCAAGTGTATCAGGCTACTGCTCTCAGGACCAACTGGCCGGGGCGGGGGCCGGGGGGGGGGGCCCCGGGGCCGGGGGGGGGGGGGGGGAAGGGGGTGGATTTTGGCGTCATGTGGCTCAGGGCTCTTCTTGGAGGGAAGGCCAGGGTATGCCTCATGATACCACAGGGAAAGCTGAGTTTTGGGGAGAGGGGGACCACAGTTTCCCTGCGGCCTTCTCCCTTCAGAAGGCATGCGGATTACAGGGACCCTACAGGTTGCTTCTAGGATCAGGGGACTGGGAGCTTGTCTCTGGGCCCAGGGTTCTGGGGACAGGAGGCAGCTGGGGGCCTGGGCTGGAGCCCAGCCAGTGAATCTAAGGCAGGAGGGAGAGTCTGTAGGCCGAGGAGCACTCGGACCTCAGCAAGATTTGTATTCCAGAAGCCTCTCCGGCCCACATAGGCCAATTCTGTGCTGATTCATAAAAGGGAAGGGAAACCCCCCCCCCCAGGTTCCAGGTTCCAAGGGAACAAATTTGCAGTAAGTTTAAGAAAAGAACCAAAGCCAATCTGAGCCAGAGAAGGAGTTTCCCCTAAACTGTCCCTCCACACACTCAGCAATCGACAAAGATGCTGAGAAAGTGTGGGGAGGTGGTCTGGGGGGAACGGGCAGCCAGGGCCTTCATCGTCAGGCTGACAGTCCACGACCCCTTCCCACAGGCTTCCCTGTGTCACCCCTGAGATGGCTGACATCGACTTCTCTATCTCCGGTGCGGCGCGCCACTGCACGAAAACAACAGAGATGTTGGCCAAGGAGAGAAAAAATCCCCGTGACCTTATCACCCCATCAAATCAACGGTTTTCATTTTTCTGGGCTTCTTCCATCCCAGTCTTCGTGTTTGATCACGGCTCTCCTGCACTTACGATCTTAACTGTCTTTTTCTTCCTTCAACATTGTGTGATGCTGGGCAAGCTCCAATTTCCTCACCTGTGCAACAGGATTCTCAGAGCCCCCACTGCACAGACGGGTGTGAGCCTGGAAGGAGAGCACGACCGTAAAGTGCATGGCACATAGTAGGTGCTCAACAAACAGTAGCTGAGGTTATTATTTCTGGAAGCATCTCTTTCGTTTTCATTATACTAATACTAATACTAGTACTCCTGCACTATTAGAATTTTCAACTTTTTATATGTATGTGATAAAGAAAATTGGAACTACTTATTTTCAAAGAAGTCTGGTCACAGTGAAATATCTTTTATGATTAGCCTTTAAAGATTGACATGTACCCACTCTTCTGCACCTGGGGGACCCAGTGTGCGCTCACGCTCATTTTGACCTGAGAAGATTTTGCTGGGGGCGGGGGAGCCTCATTATATTGAGTCCTTTTCGGCCCGAGTGGATGAGTGGACAGTAGCAGGGCATGCTGAGGTTGCCTTTCTTCACATGCAGATTCTACCACCCCCTCTCCATGTTCCTGGGATAATCTGGGAATGACAATTAAAGGCTCCTGGGAATCTCAGGGCAGCTGCCCAGTCTCTATGTGCTCTTGGAGAAGTGACCTTTAGTCATTGGTGCAGGGAAATCCAGGGGCTGGGCCTTGCCTATGACGCTGCAGAGAACGGTGTTGGGAAAGTGTTAGTGGGCGCATCTCTGCGTAGGTGGGAGGCTCAGCTGGAACATGGGCTGCTGGAGGCTCTTTCTGATTTCAAGTGTGGCTTTGGTGAGCCATAATCTCACCGGGTGTTTGTGCTGCATTTCCCAGCTATCTAGGCGAATAGGATAATTGGCATATCCAGGAGGCTGATGGAAAAAAAGGAAACCCCATATAGATATAGAATTTAAGGCTCAAGATGGTCAACCCAGACAAAGCCGGTCTCCTCCCTCTCATCGTGCCATGCAGCCTGCAAAACTGACCAGTCGTGGAAGTAAATTATTCTTGGCTCTGGGGCGGGAAATGGGAGGTCACTGGACATGTGCTCCTGGGACTGGTCCCAGGTCGTAACAGCTCTTAACCCCCTCGGACTCTACAGCAGAGGCCCTCTGGGGGCGGGCAGTTTGGTCCAGGGCCACATCAGTGCAGTTCACCAGATGGATGCTCTGTGCCTGGCTGCACTGGGCAGTGTCGTGAACGCCTCAGTGACCATGACGGGGCCCTGCCCTTGGGGCCACACAGTCAACTCCAGAGGAGAGACAGGATGCTGCCTGTGGTCATATTCACAATGGCAGTAGCAGGTGTCCCCCGCGTGCACTGAACGCAAAATCTCACAGAACCCTCCAAACGGCTGCATGATGTCTCCACTGGGAATATCCCTATGTTTCAGGTGAGGATGACAAAGTTGCTGAAGCATGAACTCGTTTGCCCCAAGTCACGGAGCTGGCAGGTGGCGCAGCTGTGATTCCATTCAGTCGTCTGACTCTAGATCCTCCCCCACAAACTTTTTTTGGGGGGGTTATAGTAAAACTTTCTTGATTTCATTTAACACAATTTCAAATTAAGTCTGTGCATAGATGGACATAAGAGATAGCTCAACTCTCAAGGTAGCAGGGTTTCCTTTCGTGGTACCCCTCTGAGTAGACTTTCAAGGCTCCTCCAGTTTGCTGACATGTGACATTTGACACCTTGAGATTTTATCTAGGGGCACAGAAAGCAGTAGCATCATCAGTATTCACAGACCCAGGTGCAGGAGGTTGTCTTGAGGCTGGATTAGAGTCACTGCCCGGGCCCGGGGCGTTAGTGATTGCTTTCTTTCTTTGTCTCTCATTTCAATGCCATTTTCTTCTTTGTTACCTGCCCCCATCTCCCTGTTTGCCCGTTTCATCTCCTTCACTTACTTCTTCCCCTCTTCCTCCTCTTTCTCTTCTTGTATGAAGTATCAAGACATCAGAAAATACTTAGGGCCTCTGTTCTCATCTTTCTTCATACATTAAAGTAATGGAAGTTGGCAGATTTCCAGTCCCACAATGGTCCAAACAGACATGCAATATCATTGATGGGATTTATTTAGCATTATAATTCCGAGTTTGGCAACCATCCTGGTACCAGCAATAGAGGCTGCCGGCTTACATTTTCCAGAGCTGTAGGGGCTTGCGCTATAATGCCAGTCAAGGTCCAGGCATGGCTCGAAAACACAGACGTCCCTTGGATCATCCAGAGCTGATATGCTCCCTGGTGTGGGAAAGCCCTGGGGGTGGGAGGCCTTCTCCTTTTGCAAAGCCTGTGATGCCACAGGAAACAGCCAGTCAGCCCATTCTAGATCATTCTGCAATGAGAAGAGACCTCAGAGCATGGACAAGTTGCAGCCTCAGAGCCCATGCTCTTAACCAACGTACCTATTACATTTTTCAGCTTGAAACAATTCACAATGAGACAATGGGAGAAATAACTGTGTCGCACAGACTTTATATTTTACTCAAGCTTCCTCAGCCCATAGATGAAGCGACTGAGGCTGGACAAATGGTGCCCTCAAGGTCACAGAGCTGGTTGGCGGCAGGAAGGGGCAGAACCAGGTCTCTGGTGACTGATTCAAAGTTCTTGGCTCTCTCTGCCAGACCACATTACCCAAGCAGGTGTGGTGAGGGAAGGCCTCCCTGAGGAGGAGGAATGTCACCAGAGCCTGAAGGGATGGAAGTGTTATGAGTGGCCTTAGAAGGGGGGGGGGGCTTCCTGATGCCAGTTTAGCTTTCTCTGTGATTTTCCTAACTGAACCGTTAACTCCTCAATGGACAATCCACTTTTTGCCCCATTTCAGAGTTCCTGGTATGGGGCTTGCACAAAGGGACAGTTGGGGAACTGGACGAGACTAGATTCCTCACATCCTCTCAGATCTGACTCCTTGTTTTAAGATATTTGCTGACGCACTTGGCACCGAACAGAAACTCAGCCTATTTCCTTTCTGCTTCCTTCTTTACTTCCCGTGGCTGGTACTTTTGAGAGTGTATGCCTAGCCACAATCTCTGGAATGATCTAGCTGCTGGCAGCCATGTTTGTAAGACCAATCCCAGACCCGCCATGAGTGGCTGAGTGGCCCAGGAGTGGGCTCCTGACTCAGATTGGACCCATGTGAACCCCTCTCTCAATTTGGAACTGTGACTTGAGGGACTCCTTAGCCATTTCTGATGACTTGAGGTGGGGTTCTTTCAGGTACAGGGAACCATCCATCTTCAGGCATATGGAGGAGGCCGGGGCAGAGGAGGGAGGTGAAACAGATGCGGAGGGGGAAGTAGCAAGGAGAAACCCCAAGACCCCAGAGAGAAACCCTGAGAAGCCAACTGCCCTGTGCCTGGAGAGGCCCCTGCCCAGAGGTGGCCTTTACCTCTTTTGGAGGCACCCCCTTCAGTCACACGAGGACAGTCTGTTGCCTGGAACCCTTACCATAGTCTGATGTTATCGAGTTTCTGCAGAAGGAGCTCACTCAGCCAGGTCTCTGACAGAGCCACTAGGGGAAGTCCTTGGTTATGCTTTGTGCTGGAGGAACCACAGTCCGGAAACGGGGCATGTTGTTGAGGGGGAACTTTCTGCTCTTTCTTAAAGGAAGCCCTAGGCCTGGTGATGGCAATTTGACCCAGACTCCAGAAGGAATGGGACTTCAGAGAAGATGTTAATCCATTTTTTTTTTTTTTTGGCAAAGATTTTTAGTCAGCGGTCTTCACGGCTACATGAATGGGAGAGGAGGCGCCCCAATGGTCACTTGAGCCATTGTGCTACGTACTGGAGAGCAAAGATGAAGTAAGACCTTCCTGGCTCCCAGTTAGTGAGTGAGACGGACATGGGGATACATTTCCATAGCCATGAGATGTAAAGGCCACGATAAAGCAATGTGCAAGGAAGGGTGGTCCCTGAAGAACATCCAACCTGGTGGGTCAGACACTTTCCTAGCGGGGATGACGACTGAGCGGAGGCCTAAGGGGTAGACAGGAGTTGGCCAGACCAGAGAGGGTAAGGGACAATCCAGAGGAAACAGCGAGTATAGAAGAGCAGTGTTGAGAAACCCAACGGTGGCTTCCGAGAAGGACAAGTGACCGGAGCTGCTGGAGCGTGACATCTCCAGGCTTTTGCCAGAAAGCTTGCCAGACAGAAGACCTGCAGATCTGAGTCTCCAAATGCTTTGTGCGCTCTATCCAATTTTCCTGAGCATGCAAAAATTGTCTATGTATATTTTTAACATAGATGTACAACATATGCGTTTACGAAGCAGTATGTGTATATTTATTTACAAAATAGGTATTAGTTCTTATACTAATATGTTAAATATGATCGTAGCTTCTTCATTTCCTTCTTGCCTTTTTTTTTTTTTGATAAAAATACACACAGAAATTCTAAAATATTCCCCCCGCCCCCCCAGTGCCCTGTGAAGAACTGCTCCGCAGACGAGATCTGAGCCCCTGCAGAGTCTGGGCCACCATCTCCTCCTCAGAATCAGCCAGATGTGTGGCCGTGGCCTGAGTCACAGCCACAGCTGATAGGCCCTGTGCTGGGTGATTCAGATCAGGAGCAACAGCGTAGACTTCTAGAAACCCCTGTGCCTGGTGATTCCCAGTCTGAATTCCTGGATGTGCATACCCCTGTGACAGGGCTTTTTCTTTTTCTGAGAAGGTAACTGAAATCTGGACCTTATGGCTTGAGGGCGGTCAACAGAAAAGTGTAGAATTCACCAAGGCTGCTCTCTTCCTGTTGACCTTCCCTTTTCTTTGCCTCTGGCCTGAGAGTCAGGACTTTCTTTCCTTCTTTTGTTTTTTAAGACTGATTGATTGATTGATTGATGATTGATTGATTTGACGCAGAGAGAGCGCACAAGCAGGGGGAGCGGCAGGCAGAT
The DNA here is from genome assembly GCF_003265705.2 of Callorhinus ursinus. Taxonomy (NCBI): domain Eukaryota; kingdom Metazoa; phylum Chordata; class Mammalia; order Carnivora; family Otariidae; genus Callorhinus; species Callorhinus ursinus. Next base: position 47,278,717 of record NW_027397070.1, read on the forward strand.
GGAGAGGGAGAAGCAGGCTCCCTGCTGAGGAAGGAGCCAACGACTTCAACGACGGGGCAGGGCTCGATCCCAGGACCCCGGGATCATGACCTGAGCCCAAGGCAGACGCTTAACAACTGAGCCACCCAGGCGCCCCGAGTCAGGACTTCCTGAGGCCCTGGAGCCTCCTCTTGTCCTTGGGGCTGAGCTCCTCCCAGATGAAATGCTTAATGAGGGCTCTCGGAGGACAACCCCCCGAGCTTTAAACAACGGCACACTGACGCCAACACAACCAACATGGGGGGAATGGCTCACTGTGCTAAATTCTTTATAGCCCTGTTCTCCTCTAACTCCCCCAGCGACCCCACAGGGGCAGGGTGTATTGGTCTGAGGATCCCCACTCCCCAGTCAGGAAATGAGCCTGGGCGAGCCTTACTCACTTAGGAGCCACAGCAGTGTGGACCCCGGATAGGCAGGATTCCCAATCCCAGGTCCCAGCGGCTCTCCCCACAGTAGAAAGCTCCAGAGACTGGACTTTGGATCCCCAGCTTCTGTCGCCATGCCTTTGAAGCTGCTATCCTCTTAGGTTCTGCTCACCAAGCCAGGACTAAAACAAGTCCAGTGAAAAGAGGGTGGCCCGATGGTATTTACTCAGAACTGTAGGGCATAAAATGGTTACATAAATAAATACTTTAAATGGTAAAAAAATTTTAAAAATCATTGCTTTGTTGAGGTATAATTGATACACAAAAATGCACATAACTAATGTACACATTTGGATGAGTTTGCACATATGTATATACCCGTGATATCATCACCACAATCAAGGTCATAAACAAATCTAACACCTCCAAAGGACTCCTTGTGTCCTTTTGCTGTGTGTGTGTGTGTGTGTGTGTGTGTGTCTTAAGAACAGTTAACAGGAGCTATAGCCTCTCAACAACTTTTTTTTTTTAAGATTTTATTTTTAAGTAATCTCTACATCCAGTGTGGGGCTCGAACCCACAACCCCTGAGATCAAGAGTCACACGCTCCACTGACTGAGCCAGCCAGGCGCTCCTCAACAGGTTTTTAAGTGCACAACACCAAATCGTTAATTATAGGCACTATGTGGTACAGCATATCTCTAGAACTTATTCATCTTGCACAACCGTTAACTTTATACCCATTGAACAACTGGCTCCTCTTTCCCCTCCTCCCACTCCCTGTCAACCACCATTCTCTTTTCTGCTTAAATAAATAAAAAGTTAAATCTAAGATTTTTAACAAATGAAACTGTAGGGCACCTTGTATGCCTGGTCACCTTCTGCTTCCCTGGCATGTGTTCTAACCAGGAAGGAGCGGGGAGAAGCCATAGGATCAGTTTGTCTGTTGGATGGAGGTAAAAGGAGAAACTTTGTCCACAAGATTACTAGAGTGGAGTTTTGTTGCTGTTGCTATTGGTTTGAACTACTATAAAAATGACTCATGGACGTGGTAATAACATTTCAAACAATTATAAAAAAGATAAAGAAAATGTGAAAGTTTTCTGCATCTCCCAGCCTTTACTCCTAGACCTACTCTCTGGAAGTCAATGTTTAAAATCGTATTTGGGTTTTGTGCTTCTGGTGGTTATATCCAGAATTCTAAAATATGTTTGCACTTCTCTTCCCCAACTTATCCCCTTTAGATATTATTTAAAGACCCCCCCTCTTATTCTGAATACTGAGGAATTTAATTCGGTTGTATTTCACCTCATTTTCCCCACCTCCCAATTTTATTTTTTTAAAGATTTTATTCATTCATTTGACAGAGGGAGTGCACAAGCAGGGGGAGCGGCAGGCAAAGGGAGAAGCGGGCTCTCCGCTGAGCAGAGAGCCTGATGCGGGACTTGATCCTAGGACCCCAGGATCAATGACCTGAGCTGAAGGTAGACGCCCAACTGACTGAGCCACCCAGGTGCCCCCCTCAACCTCCAGGTTTTTACTTGTATTTTAATTTTGGGTCTATTAGTCGTCTTTATCACTTTAGACATTTTACTGAAATCTGTATTTCTTGGTCTGTCACCTTCTGCAGAGTCCTTTTCACTATATATCTTGCTCACACTATGTAAGTCATTTGCAAGTCATCTCAATGGGATTTTCCTGTCAGGCACATGGGCTCAGTCCATCCTAATCCAGAGGTCTGATGTAGTTTTAAAAGTAATCTTGGGGGGTACCTGGGTGGCTCAGTTGGTTAAGCTGGGAGGGGAGCCTGCTTCTCCCTCTCCTTCTGCACCTCCCTCTGCTCATGCTGTCTCTCTCTCTCTCAAATAAATAAATAAAATCTTAAATAAAATAAAATAAAAGTAATCTTAGGGCACCTGGGTAGCTCAGTGGGTTAAGTGTCCAACTCTTGATTTCAGCTCAGGTCATGATCTCAGGGTTGTGAGACTGAGCCCTGCGTTGGGCTCTGTCCTCAGTATGGAGTCTGCTTAAGATTCTCTCCCTTTGGGTGCCTGGGTGGCTCAGTTGGTTAAGCGACTGCCTTTGGCTCAGGTCACGATCCTGGAGTCCCGGGATCGAGTCCCACATCGGGCTCCCTGCTCAGCAGGGAGTCTGCTTCTCCCTCTGGCCCTCTTCCCTCTCGTGCTTTCTATCTGTCATTCTCTCTCTCTCAAAGAAATAAATAAAATCTTTAAAAAAAAAAAAGATTCTCTCCCTTCCCCTCTGCTCCTCCCACCCCTGCTCACACTCTCTTTCACCAGAAAAAAAAAAAAAGAGTTTAATAGTAATCTTTAGGTAATAACAAAATTAGAAAACCCACTGGTACATCTGTTTTCTAGCCCCTAGCCCTAATCTTACCATATGTCTTCATGGATCCAAGGAAGCTACACTGACCAGTAGAAAGAGAGGAATAAGAATTTTGTATCTTCTTGTATACCTTGAGGGTGATAATGGGCAATCAGGGGCTGTTAAATACTCTATCCTACCTACTTCCAGAGAAGAAATATAAATCAAATGTCTTCTAAATTAATTCCACAGTTAATTCAGATTCTCTTTACAATAAATTCATGAGAAGTTTCTTCTCATTTATGTGAATTCCTCTCTATTTAAAAGAATGGCTTGCAGGGAAAACGAGTCCTTCCTTCCCTATGTGGCACTCAGTAAGAAGTTACATGGGCCTCGCCATTAGTCTCGTCACCTAGGTTTCTGAGGATGATTACCGTGGGAGAGACTAGATTAAAAGAAAGTTGGAAGATCACAGGGAGCACGGGCAATATGGGAACATGTATGTCCAAACATGGAGACTCTGTAAGTTAAGACAAACCACACTTTGGTTGCTGAGGAACGAGAGAGACAACAGAGTTTTGTGTGACATGAATTGGGAAACTTGACACCTGCATACCTGAGACTCACAAGGAGGAGGGTGGCCAATCTTGTGTGGGTTCATCTATTTTATTGAGCAATACAAGCCACCCACCTGTCTATATAGTACCTTTGCTCCCACAACAGCCACAGTCTTAGAAATGTATGGAGATGTTCTAAAATTTCAGTCTCTTGTAGGTATGTAATAGTTGAAAGTCACTTTTATTATCATCACAGGATATGTGTTTGCTAGAGAAAATAGTGAGATGGTCATTGTTAACATTGTAAACAGATAGTGTACAGTCTCCTGATTAAATATATAAATGTATTTTCTTAAGAAAAACAGGACCATGATAAAGATAATGTTTTTTTAACCCACTTTTTATTTTAATATGTTGAACATCTTTGTATATCATTAATTTTTTTATTAAATATTCTTCTGTAACATTATTTGTCACGGGGGCACAGTGTTCTGTCTTACCATTGTCTCTCTGGTCAGTCTCCTTTCATGTGCTAAATTGGATTTTTGCTTATCTGCTAAAGAATGCACATTTCCAACAATTTTTTCAGTCTTCTAGAAAAACAACAGAGCCTCTGGTCTCCAACGTCCTCTCCTTCCATGATCGGTTTTGCTCTGAGTCAACTCCTTACTGTACTTCTTTGCTGTCATCTCAATAGGGATTGGGGAAGAGGGGGATATTTGGTGATTCTCCCAGCCAAACAGCAGTTCAATCTCAGCGGCCTTGCCTCTTTGAATAGTCTTTTCATTCAGTTATTCACTATTCTATTGCATGTTGCTATGATGGTTAATTTTGTGTATCAACTTGATTAGGCCACGAGGAGCCCAGATATTTGGTCAAACATTATTCTGAGGGTTTTTGTAAGGGTGTTTCTGGATGAGTTTAACATTTAAATTGATAGACTTAATAAAGCAGATTCCTCCCGTTGAGAGTTTAGTTAAATTACTTCATGGTATTGCTGCCTTGGCATCCATTTTGTTTGGCCAAGTGGCCTGTAGGGATTTAAAGCCAACACTAGCCCCTCATGCAAGCACATGCCCTAGATGACAGCCCACAGAGTCACAAGCAAATGTAAGAGCCTGATGTGACTCCCCAACAGTGCTGTGATCAACAATGCCCCTTACTTCCCAGGGTCTTCCCCTTGTGCACCCCTTAGATAAGACCCCCATGGATCTTACCCAAACCCTGCCCTTCTTGGTTTAAATTGACCTACCTGGCTTCTTCCTGGGAACCCCAAAGCACTTTACCCACAGACTCTAATAAAGGCCCATGCTACAGGCCCTATCACTCTCTCTGCTTATACCATGCCTTGACCTCCCAATGTGACTCCTTGAGGTATACTGTGTATTTCCTCCAGGACCCGTGAATAATAAACATTTCCCTCTCAATTTCTCTTATGGCCTTTTGTTGAACTAGGGTTCACCATTCCAAACCCCGAGTTTCAGTTAACAAATGTTAATTTTACAAAGTCCAAACACCTCCTTAATGTGGTAGGCTTCATGTAATCGGTTGGAGGCCTGAATAAAACAAAAAGGCCAACAGTCTCTCCAGATGTGAGGGAATTCCTCCTACCTACAAGCTAGGACATTGTTTTTTCCTGTCTTCAGGCTCAAATTGAAATATCAATTCTTCCTGGATCTCAAGCCTTCTGGCCTTTGGACTGGAATGACACTTTTGTCGCTCCTATTTCTCAGACCTTCCAACTTAGTTTGGATCTACACATCAGCTCTCCTAGGTCTCCAGCTTGCTGATTGCAGATCTTGGAACTTGTTGAGCCAATTCTTTATAATAAATTTCCCCCTCTTTCTCCCTCTCTCACCAAACACACACACTCTCTCTCTACACACACACACACACACACACACACACACTCTCTCTCTCTCTCTCTCTCTCACACACACACACACACACATACATTTATTGATTCTGTTTCTCTGGAGAACCCAAACTATTACATACTACATACCTACAAGAGACATTGACTTTTTTCTTAAAAAGCTGTTAAAAAATTAAGGGAAATTTAATATATTTCCAGATAAACAAAAACTGAGAAAATTTATTACGAGCAGACCTACCCCACAAGAAATACTAAAGGGAGTTCTTCAGGTTGAAATGAAAGAATGATAGACAGCAACTTGAATCTGTATGAAGAAATAAAGAGCACTGGCAATGATAACTATAGTGATTAAAAGACAATATAAATGTATATTTTGTTCATGACACTTTTGTCTCCAATCTTATTTAAAAGATAACTGCATAAAACAATAATTATAAATCTGTGTTGATAAGCGTAGAATGTATAAAGTAGTAATTTGTATGACAATATTAGCACAAAGTAAGGAGGAATGGAGTTTATAGGAGAATTTTTATTTGTATATTATTGCAATTAAGTTTATATTAACCCAAACTAGATTGCTATAAGATGTTAATTGTAATCCCCAGGGCAGCCACTAAGAAAATAACTCAAAAGGTATTGTAAAGAGAAAATAAGGAAATTAAAATTGTACACTAGAAAATATCTACTTAACACAAAAGCAGGAAGTAATGAGGAAATAGAGGCACAAAAAATGCATAAGGCACTTAGAAAACAAGTAGGAAAATGGCAGACATAAATCCTACCTTATGGGCAATCACATGAAATTTGAATGCATTAACACTCCAATCAAAAGGCAGCGACTGGCAAAATGGATTTAAAACATATAGAATCAATCACATGTTATCTATAAGAAACACACTAGATTCAGATACAAAAATAGGGTGAATATAGTAGAATCAGAAAACATATACTATATAAAATAGGCTTGAAGATAACTATCACTACTGTGGCAAAGGACATTTTATGAAAATAAAAGAGTCAATCCATCAAGAAGACATAATTATAAATATGTACGCATCTAACAGCAAAGTCCTTAAAATATAGGAAGCAGGGGTGAGCATCTGACTCTTGATCGCAGCTTGGGTCTTGATCTCAGGGTCATGAGTTCAAGCCCCATGTTGGGCTCCATACTGGGTGTGGAGCCTATTTTTAAAAATAAATAAATCAAATATAATACAGGAAGCAAAAACTGACAAAATTGAAGGGAGAAATAGACAATTCAAAAATAATAATTCAAGACTACAGTAATCTACTTTCAAATAGACAGAACAGACTAGACATAAGATTAAGGAAAAAAAATAGAAAACTCAAACAACACTCTAGGCCAACTAAACCAGACATCAACAGAATATTGCACCCAACAAAATTTTGGAGAACACACATTCTTCTCTAGTGCACCATGGAATATTTTCCAGAATAGACAATTGGGGTTGTTTTTGCCTTTTTTAAAAAAAGATTTATTTATTTATTTGAGAGAGAGAGAATGGGGGGAGGGACAGGAGAGGGAGAGACTCTGAAGCAGACTCCCTGCTGGGCAGAGCTTGATCTCATGACTCTGAGATCATGACCTGAGCTGAAATCAGGAGTTGGATGCTTAGCCAATTGAGTCACCCAGGCGCCCCCAAAATAGACCATTTGTTGAGCTATAAAACAAGTCTCAGTAAAGTTATAAAGATAGAAATTATACAAAGTGTGTTCTCCAACCACAGTGGAATGAAAGTAGAAATCAGTGACAGAAAAAAGTTGGGAAATTCACAAATATGTGGATACTAAATAATACACTCCTGAATTACCAAAGTATCAAATAAGAAGTCATAAGGGAAATTAGAAAATACTTCCTGATGAATGAAAACAAAAACATAACAACCCAAAATGTATAAGATGCATCTAAAACCATACTTAGAGGGAAATTTATAGCTGTGCGTGCCTATATTAGAAAAGAAGAAAGATCTTGAATCAGTAACCCAAATCTCCACCCTAAGAAACTAGGAAAAGAAGGGCAAACTCACCTGAAGGAAGAAGAAAGGGAATAAAAATAATTAAAGCAGGGGCGCCTGGGTGGCTCAGTCGGTTAAGCAGCTGCCTTCAGCTCAGGTCATGATCTGGGATCGAGCCCCACATCGGGCTCCCTGCTCGGCGGAGAGCCTGCTTCTCCCTCACCCTCTGTCTGCCGCTCTGCCTACTTGTGCTTTCTCTCTATGTCTGTTAAATAAATAAAAATCTTAAAAAAAATAATTAAAGCAGATGTAAATGAAATAGAAAATAGAGAAAAATAGAAAAACTCAATGAAACTGAAAGGTGGTCCTTTGAAAAAGATCAACATAGTTGAAAAACCTTTAGCTTGACTGCGGAAAAAAAAGAGAAATAGAAGACTCAGATTACTAAAATCAAGAATGAGGAAAGGATATTCTTTTGCTCTTAAGGAAATAAAAAGATTAGGATTATAAGAGAATACTATCAACAATTGTATGCAAACAAATTGGACAACCTAGATAAAATGGAAAAATTCCTAGAAAGATACAAACTACTGAAACTTAGTCAAGAAGAAATGGAAAATCTAAATAGACTGAAAACAAATAAAGGAACTGAATTAGTAGTCAAGCACTTGCCACAAAGAAAAGCCTAGGACCGGGCGCCTGGGTGGCTCAGTTGGTTAAGCGACTGCCTTAGGCTCAGGTCATGATCCCGGAATTCCGGGATCGAGTCCCGCATCGGGCTCCCTGCTCAGCAGGGAATCTGCTTCTCCCTTTGACCCTCCCCCCTCTCATGCTCTCTCTCTCTCTCTCATTCTCGCTCTCAAATAAATAAATAAATAAAGTCTTTAAAAAAAAAGAAAAGCCTAGGACCAAATGGCTTCACTGGTGAATTCTACCAAATGTTTAAAGAATAATTAACAAAAATTAGAAAAAGAGGAAAATTAGAAGAGGAGAGAATACTTCTCAACTCATTCTATGAGGCTAGTATTACCCTGATACCTAAGCTAGAGAAATAAATCCTAAGAAAAGAACACTACAGACTACTATCCCATAGGAATATAGATGCAAAAATCCTCAACAAAATACTAGCAAATTGAATCTGACAACATATAAAAAGGATTGTATGCCATGACCAGGTGGAACTTATCTCAGAAATGCAAAATTGTTTCAACATACAAAAAGTAATCAATGTAATACACCATATTAATAGAATAAAGAACAAACTCCACATAATCATCTCAATAGATGGAGAAAAAGTTTTTGATGAATCCAACAGTTTTTCATGATAACTTCCACAAACCTGAAGTAAAAGAGAACTTCCCCAACATAATAAAAAATGTCCAGGAAAAACCCATAGCTAACATTATGCTTAATAGTGAAAGTGTGACTGAAAGTTTTCCCACGAAGATCAGGAACAAAAAAAGGATATCTACTCTCAGCACTTCTATTCAACATTGTATTGGAATTTTTAGCTAGGGAAATTAGGCAAGAAAAAGAAATAAAAACATCCAGATTGGAAAGTAAAAAGTAAAAGTATCTCTATCTACAGATGACATGACCTTTTATAGAGAAAATCCTAAGGAATAAGGAATACACACACACACACAATTGTTAGAGCTAATAAAGAAGTTCAACAAGGTTGCAGAATATAAGATCCATATAGAAAAATCAATTATATTGCTATACACTAGCAATGAATGGTCAAAGATGAAATGGAGAAAACAATCCTATTTGTAGCAACATCAAAAAGAATAAAATACTTAGAACTACAGTTAACCAAGGGGCGCCTGGGTGGCTCAGTCTTTAAGTGTCTGCCTTCGGCTCAGGCCATGATCCCAGGGTCCTGGGATCGAGCCCTACATCGGGCTCCCTGCTCCGCAGGAAGGCTGCTTCTCCCTCTCCCACTCCCCCTGCTTGTGTTTCTGCTCTTGCTGTCTCTCTCTCTCTGTCAAATAAAGAAATAAAAAAAATCTTTAAAAGAAAATAATAAAGTTAACCAAAAAAGTGTAAACCTTATATACTAAAAACTATAAAAAATCACTGAAAGAAATGAAAGAAGACCCAGATAAGTGGAAAGATGTGCCATGTTCATGGTTTGGAAGACTTAATATTGTTAAGAGGGCAATGCTTTCCAAACTGATCTGCAGATCAGATGCAATCCATATCATTTCCCAGTTGCACTTTTTGCAGAAATTGACAAGCTAGTCCTAAAATGTATATGGTATTACAAGGGTTCCAGAATATCCTTAAAAAATCTTGAAAAAAAGAATAAAGTTGGAGACTCACATTTCTCAGTTTCAAAACTTCATAAAAGACAGGATGGTACTGGCATAAATATAGACATATAAATCAGTAGAAGAGATTTTAGAGTCCAGAAACAAACCCTTATATTTATATTAACTGATTTTTGACAAAGGTGCCAAAACCATTCAATGAAGAAAGAATAGTCTTTTCAAAAAATGGTGCTGGAACAACTGGATATTCACATGCAAAAGAATGTTTGGATCCCTATCACATACCATACCAAAATTAATTCAAAATGGATCAAAAACCTAAATATAAGATTTAAGACTACAAAACTCTGAGAAGAAAATGTTGGTGTAAATCTTTGTGACTTTGGGTTTAGCAATAGTTTCTTAGATATGACACCAAAAGCACAAGCAACCAAAGGGAAAAAAAATACATAATGTGGACTTCATTATAATTAAAAATGTTTGTGTTTAAAAGAATACTATCAAGAAAGTGAAAGACATTATTTCAACAAAAAAAGTAAGTCATCAAACTCAGGTTTAACTAATTTCAGCAAGAGTATAACAGTAGTTATAATTAAAATTTGAAGAAGAGTTCAATTCATCTTCCTACAGATTTGTGATTAAAATCACTCACTCCAGATTATTTCAAAGTCTTGTCCCAACTATCATAAAATGATTACACTGTGTTCAACAATCCCCAGAACCTCACTAAAAAGCCAGTGTAGATACAGTATATCAATCAGGTAAAATCCTCTATACCCAAAATTTATAACACACTATAGCATAATTTAAAAAAAAAAAAAAAAGGAAAGTAGGTCGGTGCACCTGGGTGGCTCAGTTGGTTAAGCGTCTGCCTTCGGATCAGGTCTTGATCCTGAGGTCTTGGGATTGAACCCCGTGTGGGGCCCCCTGCTCAGTGGGGAGTCTGCGTCTCCTTCTCTCCCCACTCCCCACTTGTGCTTTCTCACTCTCTCTCTAATAAATAAATAAAATCTTAATTAAAAAAAAAAGAAAGTAGGGATGCCTGGGTGGCTCAGTCGGTTGAGTGTCCAACTCTTGATGTCAGCTCAGGTCATGATCTCAGGGTCATGAGAAGGAGCCCCACATCAGACTCCTCACTCAGTAGGGAGTCTGCTTGAGATTCTCTCTTTGCCTCTTGCTCTGTCCCTCCTCCCACTCTCTCTCAAATAAATAAATAAATAAATCTTTAAAAATGAAAAAAGAAAGTAAAAGGCAACCCACAGAAAATATTTGTAAATAGTATATCTAATAAAGATTTAGTATCCAGAATATACAAAGAACTCTCACAACTCAACAATAAAAAAGGCCATTTTTTAAATGAGCAAAGGATTAGAATAGATATTTCTTCAAAGAAGATGTATAAATGGCCAATAAGCATATGAAAAGATGTTCAACATCATTAGTTATCAGCAAATGCAAGTCAAAACCACAATGAGATGCCACTTCACACCCAGTAGGATAATTGTAATCAAAAAGATGGTTAACAAATGTTGATGAAGATGTGGAGAACTGGAAATCTTCATAGATGGCTAGCGACTGTAAAATGGGGCAGCTGCTGTGGAAACCCATCTGGTAGTTTCTCAAAAGCTAAACCTAGAGTGACACATGACCCAGTAATGCCTTTCCTACCTGTATGCCCAAGAGAATTGAAAATATATGTCCATGCAAAAACTTGTACACAGATGTTTGTAGCAGCATTATTCATAATTGCCAAAATGAAGGAACCACCCATATGTCCATCAATTGGTAAACGGACAAACAAAATATGGTATGTCTATACAATTGATTATTTTTGGGCCATTGAAAGGAATGAAGTTCTGACACATGCTACAACATAGAAAACATTATGTCAAGTGAAAGAAGCCAGTCACAAAAGGCCACATGTTGTACAATTCCTGTATACGAAATGTTCAGGGGCTTGAGGGAGAAGGGAATAGATAGTAACTGGTAACAGGTACAGAGTTTCTTTTGGGGGCGATAAAAACGTTCTGTAATTAGATGGTAGTTGCACAGCTCTGTGAATATACTAAAAACCACTGGATTGTGCATTTTAAAAGGGTAAATTTCATGGTAGGTGAATTATATCTCAATTTAAAAATACACTAAGGAATATGAGCAAGTAGAGTGTATCCTAGGAATGCAAGGTTGGTTTAACATTCAAGAAGCAATTGAAGTGGGGCCCCTGGGTGGCTCAGTCAGTTGAGCATCCAACTCTTGATTTCAGCTCAGGTCATGATCTCAAGGTCATGAGGTGGAGCCCCTCATGGGGCTCAGAGCTCAGCAGGGAGTCTGCTTTAAGATTTCTCTCCCTCTCCCTCTGGCCCTCCCTTTGCTCATGCATGTGCTCTTTCTCTCTCAAATAAATAAATAAATGTAAAATGAGAGAGAGAGAATCGATTGATGTGGTTCATCTCAATAATGGAATAAAGCAGGGAAACCATGAAACTGTATCAATAGATTCAGAAAAGGCATTTGACAAAATTCAACATAGATTCAAGATGAAGGCTATCAGCAATCTAGAAATAGAAGGGAATTTCCTCAACCTGATAAAACAGAACCTATAAAAATAAACCTGTAGCTCACATTAGACTTAGTGATAGAAGACTGAGTGCTTATCTCTTAAGATCAGAAGGTGAGGATGTTTACTCTCAACCCCTTTATTCCACATTGCACTGTACAAAAGACAAATGCAATAAAGCAAGGAGAAAAGTCAAAGGTGTTGGAAGGGAAAGAGTAAAACCATCTTCACTCACAGACAATGTAAGCATCTGAGAAAATCCTGAGGAATCCACATAAAAGCTACTCGAACTCATAAATGACTATGGCAAGGTTGCTGGTATTTTCTTCTAGGTATTCGCGCCAGAGAAATGAAAGCATATGTCCCCAAAAAGACTTATACGTGAATATGCATAGCCACTTTATTGATAATTGTCAAAACCGGAGGACAGCTCAAATGTCCGCCAGTTGGTGAGTAGCTAACGAGTTGCCTTTGGAGGAGGCCTCTTAGTTCCGGCCCTGTAGCTACGGAAACTTTGCTGGAGAGGGTAGAGAGGCACCCAATGGAAACACAAGGTAAGCAATTCTAACCTGGCCTGGAGATGCCCAGCTGAGGAGCAGAGAACACCTGGTTGGGAGGTAGAGACGAGGGCTGTCCGGCAGGAGAGGGGTGAAGGTCGCAGACGGGGCTGTGAGGCCCAGGAAGCAGGAACAGAGAAAGGCTAGACTGGCACAGCAACCACGAGGAGGGTGACTTTGGGAAAAAATGTGTAAAGAGGATTTTTAGAATGTTGGTACGTGATGTGCTTCCCTCTTCCCAGTGTTCTTTTGGACGAGACCCAGGACTGGGATGGGCCCTGATGCTTACGAGGCACAAATACTGAACACTTGAAGTATGTCCCATGCCGTGATGTGGGCCCCGTCATCCCCGTGACATAAACTGAGGCACAGAGTTTTTAAGTGCTCTGCCCAAGATCACGTTACTAAGTGGCAGAGCCAGAACATTCAATTTCATATTCAAACCTCAAGCTGATAAGCCATTTCCTTTTCTCTGACCTTCTGCCCTGGCCACAGCTCCCTTCATACCCTCTCAGGGTTGGGTGGGTGAGGGGGTGAGGGAGAGGTTCCCCAAAGTGATTTGGTTCAGGCCTCACATTCCCAGTGCACCTTATCTCCAGATGAGGTCATATATCCCGTCAGAGACTCTCAACCAGGCCTGAGAGAAGGGGGGATTCCTTCTCCCTGTCTGACAGTACCACCTCCCATGAGTCATGAATTGATACTTGTATAAATCTCATGATTACCTAGTTCTAGCACAAATACATTGTTTTTAAAATATACCCTAATTTTTGTTACCTCGTTTTCACAGATCTTGGTTTTTAATCCGGCGGAAAACTAAAAAGTGGAGTGGCCCTTCTCGACCTCTGAGAGGCCTTGCTCCCTCCCCTCTGAAGGAAGCAAGGAAGAAGGGAAGGTGCCAGAAGCAGCCATGCTGATGCCCACTCTGGGAGCTGCCAGCAAACCACACACAGAGGCTTTGACGGGATCTGTGAGGAAGCTACCAGGTCCAGATGGACAAGGAAAATGTTGCTATTGGGCGCTTGTTCTTTAACTCAGTGGTTCTCACCTGGGGCCATGTTGGCCCCCGCCCCAGAGGGCATTGGGCCAGGTTTGGAAACATTTTTGAGTTTCACAAGTGTGGGGAGGGGGTGACTGGCATCTAGTGGGTAGAGACCAGAGATGTTCCTCAACATCCTACAATACTCAGGACAGCCCCCACATCAAGGAGTCATCTACCTAAAACGTCAAAGTGCCTCAGTGGAGAAACCCTGCTTTAACCCTTGGGGGCCCACTGGGAGCAGGGCTGCCACGCCCTTCTAAGAAGCTTCTACAGGTTCTCATCTGGGCTTGAAGCCAGAGAGGTTTGGACTACAGGCTATGCCCTCGGGGGATTTCCCTGCCTTCACCTGGCCACCCCCTCTGGGCCCTTTGCTGGAGAGCTCTGCCCTCAGGTAAATGTTTTCTCTACATGTTTGGGAAACTTCAAGAAAAATCCCCTTTAGCCCCCTTGTAAGCAGTGAAGAGGTACCGTATAGTGAAAAAAAAAATTAAGACAGCTAGGGGATTTTTATTATTTAAGTTAAATAAATAAAAGCAGCAGTTGACCCTTCAGATGTCAAAGGTAGCACATCCACCAGCTGGCCCTCAAAATGGCACTCAGATGGAACTGGGGGCGGGAAGAGTGGGGTTAGTATTCATGAATTCATGTTCTAGCCTGGGAGCTGGGAATTATGACCTCGGGCGTGCGGGGCTGGGGTGGAGCCTGAGGGGTGTGGGCCGCAGCTGAGGGAAAGGCCGCCCACTTCTCCCCCAGCTGCCAACCACCTCAGTGTGGGGCCCTTGGGGAAAGTCTAGTCTTTCCTAACTAGAGAGTGGGCTCTTCGGGAATGAATGCATTGGACTGAAGTTGAGTTCACAAGCGAACTGCCTCTCAGTGGAAAAGGTACAGGGACTGAAATGCAGCTGGTAGCCCCGTGGCTGACAACACTGAGCACCTGGCAGGAGAGGGGAGGGCCGCCAACACTTCCTGACCCTCAGTCCCCCTCAGGGCCCCCAGTCTTGCGTGGCATGCTTTGGTGGCCTAAACTCTGGGGTGAACTTAAACGGGTCAAGTACCAGCTCAAAGCAGAGGATGAGAACAGATTCGGAGCCAGTTAACTTCAGGGCGCTGGAACCTGGTTGGTGTGTGTGTGCCCCAGGCAGCTGAGAGAGTGAACAGAGAGGCCAGACGGGTCGGTGGCGTCTCTTCCTCCTGGGCCAGGAAGCCTACCTGGACTGGGAGGCCACAAACTGCCCCCTCCTGGAGAAATGTGCTTCGAGATTTCCCCTAGTCAAAAGACTGCTTGTTAGAACCACCTTGGGGAGCTTTTTAAAAATACCCTTGCTCAGACCAATTAGATCGGATTAGCTGAGGGTAGGTCCCAAGCGAGTATTTCCTTCCTTCTTTTTGGCCTTGGGAGATTTTGTACCTCCTTCCAGGGAGGGAAGCTTGACTTCTGAAATGACTCTCCTGAAGGAAAAGTACCTAGCTCTATAGGCAGCCCCCCACCCCACAAGGGGGAGGCACACCATGGACACTCAGGAGGTTTCTGCTCTGCTTGGTTCCCCTGTTGGTTCAGCCCCTTTCCTTCATGACTTGGACACAGCATTCTTGCTCTTGTAAGACACAGGTCAATTAGATCCCAAAGTCTTGGAAATGAGCTGAGTTTCAGCAGGCATTGGACTGAGTTGAGTCAACCCTTGAATAACTTTGGGGTTAGGGGTGCTGACCCCCTGTCCAGTTGAAAATCCACATATAACTTCTGACTCCCCCAAAACTTAACTACTAATAAGCCTGTGGTTGACCAGCAGCCTTACTGATAAACAATCTCTTAACACCCATTTTTGTATGTGACATATATTATACACTCTGTATTCTTCCAAAAAAGTAAGCTAGAGAAAAGAAAATGTTTAAAAGATTGTAAGGAAGAGAAAATACATTTACAGTGCTATACTGAATCCCTCCCAAATCTGCATATAAGGGGGCCCATGCAGACAGGTTAAGTAACTTAGCCTCAAGGTCACCAGCTAATAAGTGAAGAGCTGGGCTCGCAGACCAATCTGGCCTCAGAGTCTGCTGCTCTCAACCCGAGAAAAGACAGTCATGAGCTAATGAGTTGGGACTTTTTCCCTTTGCCAAACTTAGACTCACAAAGTAGACTCCAGCATTTCTTCCTCTCTTTCATTCCCTTCCACCAAGTTTACACCTGGGGAGAGGGAAAGGGATCTTCCTAAGGTCACAAAGTGATTGGATGCAGAGCTAGGAGCAAAATGCTGCCCCTTGACTCCCTCCTGGTCTCACAGCAGATTGCTTGCATCCAGCTAAACGTCCCCTCAGAAATCCGTTTGGAAAGTGTGGTGGTTTTAAGAAATGTCCAGACAAGTTCTTGGATATTCCTCCCTTCAAGAGATGGAGCCTCCTTTGCCTCCCCTCCTGTGTGGGCTGGACTTAGAGTCTCACTTCTACCGAACATAATAAAGCAGAAGCGTTGGGAGATCAGGTTATAAAAGGCACTTCCACATTCTCCTCTCTCTTTCTCTCTCTCTCCGATTGATTGTTCTGGGGAAGTCAGCTGCCATGTGTGACCTTAAAAAATTTACTTAACTTCTCTGTGCCTCAGGATTTCACATCCATGAAATGGGGGGAATATTACCTCCTAGGACTGTTGTGAGAATTGAATGAATCAATTTATGTGTCTGGCACATAGTAAGTGATCTTTAGCAAGGATGCTGGGCACAATTGTACAAACTGTTCACTGTTGAAGAGCCCCAGCTTTAGAAGTCGAATAGGGCCTCACCAGTCCGTGTCCTTTGGCCTGAGATTGCCTACCAAGAGGTGGCACTGTTTTCTCAATTGTACCAGGACCACGCAGGAGCCAACAACCATCCTGACCCGTGTTCCTGATCAGCATAAGGGATTTAAGTGTCTGGTAAATGTTACCTTAGCATTATCCTGAGGCTTTGGGCTGATGTCTACTGAGCTATAGTACAACCGTTACTTGGTGGCTTCATGGAGTTCTCCAGAATCACCTCAGGAGGATGCCAGTATCCCAAGCCTTGTTATGACCTTTCAGACACAGATAAAAAATAAAAATTAATGTAAAAATATTGAAAATGTAAAAAGCTTAAAATCATGCATGGCAACACCGTGTATTACTTCAGGTATATGTATAGATACGGTTCAACTGTAGAGAAATGTGGGGATATTAAGACCATATTCTGAAAAATGGTCACCCTTGGGGTGGGGATGGAGTGAGGTTAGGAAGGGGTGGACAGTACAGAGGTCTTCAGCTCCATTCATAAGTCATTTCTTAAGTTTAATGGTGGATACACAAGTGTCTATTCTTTAATCTTAATTATATAAAAATAATTCATAATCAGTACTAATGAAAGAGACCATCTTTCTGTGTAAGAGATAGTTTTTCACTTTTATCTTCTTTAGTCTCTGTGAAATATTAAACCCAAATATTGATTTGGAACCACAGACTCACGCAATCATTCCTTCAACAAGTATTTACCACTGAACGATAGAATGCTCAAAGAGCAAAGAACTTCATCTGAACGTTATAACACTGATAATAACCTTGGTTATTTGACTACTTCCCCTTCTTTCTATGAGGGGCTCTGTCTTATTCCTACGTATGATTTCTGCTACATAATAAGCATTAATAAATGTTAAATTAAATTGAATAAAACATAAATATGACAGTTTTTATCCTTACAGAACTTTCCATACACTAAGGGTGAGAAAAGGTCTAGGATAATGCAGGTCATGATAAGTGCCCTAAGTCTGAGCAAAGTCCTGTGGGAATTCATTCATACATTTATTCACTTGACAACTATTTATTAGGCACCTACTAGGCCCTGGGCATGTGATCGTCAACAAGAGAGACGCGGTCATCGGTTTTTACATCGCTCACTTCTTACCACCTTCATCACTACCTTACTGGTCCACGCCACCAACATCTTTTACTTGGTTTATTACAATAATAATAATAACCCAATGTCGTAATCCTGACTAGTCTCCCTACTTCCACTGTATTCCTCTATAGTAAAATCTCAACTGCATCCGGAAAGATCTCACTAAAACCCAAGTTAGAGCTCATCACTCCTCTGCTCTAAAACCTTCAATGGCTCCTCACCTGGGGGGGATTTGCAGAAATGGCCACAGGTCCTTAAATCTCTTATCGAGAGGTGAAGTCTATTTCTCAACCCCCTGAGTCTAGGCCAGCCTTGGGATTTTCTTTGTCCAGAAGAATGTACCAACTGTGAGCCCAGGCCTCGGGAGGTTTTGAACCCTTCTGTGCTTACTCTTGGAATCCTGCAGCTGCTAGATAAACAAGCCTGTTGAGGAAGCGGGGCGCGGGGGGTGGGGTGGGGTGCGGCAGCACGTGCCGCAGAGCTGACCTAGGCAAGGCCCTCGAATTATCAGCCAACCTACCAGCTGGCTGAAGACACAGACAAGAGCCCAGCCTTGCCCAGCCTTTCCCAGAACCTTCCAGATGACCCACAGACTCATGAGCTAAATAAATGGTTGTTTTAAGCCATTGAATTTTTTTTCGTGGTTTGCTAGGCAGCAAAAGCAAACGGATTCATCATCTCATTCTGGGAAAAAGTCAAAGCACTGACTATATCTCCCGTATGCAGAACATTGCCTGATGCATGGTAGGTGCTCAATAACCATTTGTCGAATTAAATTCATAAATGGAGTTAGTGTCATGAGGGAAACGGGGGGGGGAACTAAGTAAATAAACTAGTAAAATGACAAAATTTGTAAGTGCTATGAAGTACACAACTAATGGCTGGGGTGGAGAACCACAGAGTGAAAGTGGGAAGGTGGTATTCCTGAGGCTCCCCATGTCTTTCAGGATAAAAGCCTTTATCATGGCCTCCAAGACCCTACCCCACCTGGCTCTGATACATGCCAGCTTCATCTTCTGCTAGTCCTCGAATACACCAAACACTCACACCTCAGGTCGTTGCCAGAATGCTCCCTCCCTTCCTTCCCTTCCTTTGAGTCGCTGCTCAGATGCCCCCCTTTCAGTAAGGTCTTCCTGACCACTCTGTAGAAATAGTAACCCAATGACCCCCAGCATTCCCTAACCTCCCCTCCCTTTCTTCTTCTCCACAGCACTTGTCACCAGCCGATGTATTATATATCAACTTTTGTTTGCTGTCTGCCTCCTGCACTCGAATGTATCTTCCAGGAGGGAAGGAATTTTGTTTTGCTCAGTATACCCTTAGGACAACAGTGCCTTCAGACAGAAATCCCGCCAGTGGATCCAAAATCCTTTAGGGGCCATGCTTCCTATCAATCCTAAGACTAGCAACACAAGCGTTTGGCTTCGAGTCACCCTGGGAATAAAGCAAGGGCTTTTTAAAAAGCCAAAATGCCCAGGTGAGTGTTGCATTGCTTACTGAGAACTCTACAAATGTGCTCACAGAAGACTAAACACTACAAGTAACACCTGTCTTCAGAGCGTATTTTACCGTCTGCTAGGGGCATTCTCATCCGTGCTACCATTTGCTTCTGGAAACAGCCCTGAGAGGCAGGCAGGGCAGATTTTATCACTCTCCATTTACAGATGGAGCTAGAGGGGCACTGAGCTCTGCTGAGCTCCGCAAGGCAAGGCCAGCAGGCATTCTGGTAAAGTCCGAATGCAAGTCCCAGTTGGTGTGGCTCTGGGTACAGTGCTCATTTCACTATTTCTTACTGTTCCTCCAACCTGGGCTTTGACCCGGTGACCCTCCGGAATCATTAAGATTCGAAGCCAATCTTGAGCTCCTGGAAGACCCTCAACACAGGAGGCTTCTCTTCCCTAAAGACAGCATGCCGCCGAGAGGCGTAGGTGACGAACAGGCATCTGGAACATCCACTGCAGAGCCTACCGGTGGCTTCCAGATCTCCCCGGGCCTCTTCTGTGCGGTAGTCAGGCGAGGACCAGGCTCCAGGGTGGGGCGAGGAAGGCCTGCCACAGGGCAGGATGGGCAGCTGCTTTTGGGTAAAAACCAGAAAGAAATCCCAGTCTCCCTGCTTTATTTGGGTTTAAGAATCAAGTCGGCTGACAACGGAAACTCTTTCCCTGCTGCCCTCTCCTTTCGGCCCATGTTGACAGGAGACGGACTTGCTAATTCGGGCTGGGGTTTTTCCCTGCCTGGGCTGTTTTTCTCTTTTATCTTCATCAATTGAAGAGAGCTGCTCTGCCTTTTCAAACAGTCGGAAGGTATCTGGGGTTTTGTGTATTTTTTTTCTTCCTTTCATATCATTCTGTGGGTCTTTTCCCAGATATGTATTTTCTCTCAAATTAACTTCTAACTTGTTTAAGTTTCCGCCCATGTGACTTCCAGTGTGAGTTACCAGAAACCACAAGAGAGAGAGCGCGCGCGCGAGCCCCGAAGCGAGCGACATGTCCCTGTGGGGAGCAGTGCCTCTGCACCCCCGAGTGAGGAGGACGCAGGGGTCAGAGGCGGCTGCAGGGCGGGCAGAGGAGGGACCTGTGCAGGGGGGTGAGCTGGTGGCCTGGCAGCAGTCAGGAAGGGAGGCCGGCTGGTGACCGGAGAGCCCCGAGGCGCCTGGGGGCCGTGTGGAGAGCCCGGAAGATTGCAGCCATGCCTCACAGCTCCGACAGCAGCGACTCCAGCTTCAGCCGCTCTCCTCCCCCGGGCAAACAGGTAGAAGCCCCCCTTTCCCTGCAACCCACCTTCCCTTTCCCTGCGGAGGTGGGGGCAGTCGGAGGGCGACGGTGGCCTGTCCAGGGAGCCGAGGAGCCAGGAAGTGGCTGGCGGCAGGAGCACCCTGTCACACTTACGACGACGGGGTGTTGGCGGCTAAAGCTGCGCCTGTTGGCGGAGACCCTCCTCCTGCACCCGCGCCGCCAAAGCCCCTTTTCCTCTCCGTTCGCAACCGGGCCCCCTGCCTCCGCCTCCCCCCACCCGGGGCCCCCCGCCGCACGAAGCTTTCTAGGAAGCCAGGAGGAGACCGTGCGGCCAAGAACCCTGGTCTCTCAGAGGGAAGGGTCCACCGTTCTCCAGGGCGGTAGGGACGCGAGAGGCACCGCGTTGCGGAGGCTGCTGGCCTGCCCAGCCCATGCGTGTGGTTTCGCGGGAGGCAGCCATCAGGGCAAGGGAGGGAAGCGGCAGGGAAAAGCGAAGAAGGAAAAAAAAAAATAGCTAGCTAGAGGAGGAAGCCAGGCAAGCCCAGAAGAATCTCTCGTATCTCCTGGGGCACTGGCCAGCAGAGAGGGATGCAGGGAGCTGCCACCAAAGCCTCTTTCCCCTGTGGCTTCTGGACGGGAGGAAGGAGTCAGGAGGCGGCATCCGAGCTTGCTGGAGACACTCCCAGCTCAGCTCTGGGGAAACCAGAGCGATTGAGGTAGAGAGTCTGGGAGCGTTTGGAATCGAGATTGTGACTTCCAAGTCAAAAGTTTTCAGCTGGAGGCTTGCCCCCAAAACGGGACACCCTGCCTGCCCCCAAAGCTTCTGGAGCTTTCTCTTCACCAAATTCCTTGACATCCCTCTCCAGAGAAAGGCTTCTTCCTTCTCACCCGATACATCAAGGGATTAACATTGCTTCTCCAACTTTGTGGTTTAAAAACCACATTCTTTCCTTAGCACAGATATCCAAGAGGGCTTGCAAGATGCTGCAGCGGAAATAAAAGTATCTAAACAGATAATAGAGCATCTGTCATCAACGTCGTGCAGAAGGGCAGCAGGTTGGGAGGAGTCATACTGGAGACCTCTAGTGGGCAAACAGTCCAGTCCTGTGCTCCAGATGGCATCACGCTGGCTCAGGCTGCCTGGAAGTCTGTACTCTTCTTAGGAAGGAAATTACTCATGGCTTCCATGGTAACCTAGTTAGTTCCCCATGCCCCTTAGAGAAAAGCACTTCCTTCCCATCTAACCCGATGCCCTCCTACTGCAATGGCCTGGAAGTCTTGGGCACACTGGTGGGACTTATGCTTGCTGAGCACAGAGACTTGCCCCAGGAACAGTGCCCTTGGATCCTGTGTGGGCATGAGAGGGAACAGGACGGGGGTGTGGAAGGGTTTGATTCAGACTCCTATACTTATCCTGCAGTATCTTGGGGGGAGAGCTGGAGCTAACCTCTCTGCCCAAGGAGAGGACATGTCGATCTGTGGAATATACTTAGAGGACGCCCAGAGGTCCTTTCGCCCTAAGCACCCATCCACTACCTGCCGCAGCCAGGTAATCTCTGCCATTAAAGCTGTTCTTGGCCTCTAGTTTGTATTACGCATTGTGCTCAGGGCCACGGGGAATGTCAAGGTCACTGAGCATAATGAAGGGAATGCAGGAGAAAAAGAGGCAGATCTGGGATGGGGACCCCAGCCCAGGGATGTGGCAGAAGACACGTGGGTACAAACCAGTGAGGGGCGGGAAGTGGCTTGGAAAGGCATCAGACGTAGCCTCAGAAGATGGAAGGCCTGGCCTACTGTAGGCTCCTGGGCAAGCCCTTTGAGCCTCAGTCTCCTCACATATAAGATAGAAACAATAATATTAACTGCACAGAATGGAGGAATTAAACAAGAGCACCTCTGAAAAAGCACTTGCATGGAAGTTGGCACATAGTAGGTGCTCAGCAAAGTTTTGGGGGGAAAAATAGCAAGAAAATTCTAGGCCAAAAAGTGAGAGAGTAAGGGTGGAGCAGCCCTGAAGGGAGGAGAGGTGATAAAACACACTTCATCGCCTTAACCATTTTTTTTTTTTTCCCAAATACAGCCCTATCAAGGCCCCAGGGTCTTTTTCCTCTTCCTGTAGCTTTGGCCAAAATAGCTATAGGGACCTAAGAGAGCATAACAGTGTGGGGAAGAGTTCTCTCTTGGGCTCAGCCTTTTGGAAAGCGGGGGGGGGGGGTGAAGGGGCAAATGAAAAGACGTGAAGAAATGCAAGGATGGGCGGCCGGATACCAAACAGCACGAGAACCTGCTTTCACTCAGAAGAGAGGAGCACACTCACCTGATTCCCCTCACATCTGCTTCCCAGGACCCATCCGATGATGTGAGAAAAGTTCAGAGAAGGGAGAAAAATCGCATTGCTGCCCAGAAGAGCCGACAGAGGCAGACACAGAAAGCCGACACCTTGCACTTGGTGAGTGTTCAGAACTTTCTTCAACCTCTTGAGCCTGAGGCTTTGCTCCCCACCACCCGTGGATGCTTGGAGCACAGCTTTGAGTCTGCCTGCATGGGGCTATGGGTCTGGGGGGGGGTAAGCGGAGGAGTCGGGCTACGGGGTGCAGTAAGGAGGAGAGGCTCTCCTCTGGGTGTATTGAGAAGATTTAGTAGCAAGGAATGAGCCAGGGAGCTGAAAAAGAAAGGAGCCCTTCTTCCTGACCCCCTGAGAGGGCATGAGGTGTAAATGAGTCGATCGACTGTATGAAGGAGGGAGGCTGGGTGGAAGCAGAACCACCTAATCAGAGATGGGGTAGCCAGAGAGAGCTCTATCCCTCTCGAGCCTGGAGAGCAGAAGGCAGGCTTGTCTTTGGGAAGAATTTAGAAGGTGTTAAGCACTTTGGGGGAGCCCAGGATCCCGGTGCGAGGATTGCCTATGGTCCCACCCCCTAGGAGGCCAGTTGGCAGCCACCCTGGTCCCTACATTTGGGACAAGGAGGTCCACAGGGTGCTGCATGTTACTCCTCTTTCCAGAACATCATTAAGGTTTTATTCTGAAATATCTTTCATGGTATCCCAAGGGGTCTGTGAAAGATGCGGTTTCAAGTGCACTTCTCTGGGATGGTCCCTATTCTGGTTGAGTTGCCTCCAGTCTCAAACTTTCTAGAGAAGGCCTTGACCCCTGGCTTGAGTGGGAGCCTAGGGTAATGCTGAACTGCAAGTCCACTGGAGGACCAAGGCCCTGGTCAATGTTTCTGAATTCTGGCTGCATGTTTCACAGAGCGGTGCTTCCTCCTTGTCTCCCATACCTTACCACCTTAGCCCTCTTCATTCTGCGCCTTCATTTGGTCCTTGGTCAACCAACTCTTACTTCACTGGCTCCAACCTCTACCATCTCCTCGCCCCTTCCTCTAGCAACCCCGCCTCCCTGTCCTTCCTCCTGAACCATTCCTGAACCTCTCGCAGCCTAGTCCTTCACTTCAATGGTAAAGGACAATTGGTACCCAAAATAAGTATGTTTGTGTTTATTTGAAAGATTACCATGGCAATCAGCCAGTTAGAATAGTTGTTTTAATTTTATCAAGAAAAAGTAAGATGTAGTTTTAGGGGGAAGAAGAGATGCTTCTTTTAGCTTTGTAAGGAAGCAGAGAACGGTCTGCACCAACATCTCTGACTAGAGGCTTGTGTTTTATTAGAATGTATTCAGCATATCTTCCATTGCGTTCCAACATAGTTTTCAGTTCATAAGTATTTGTTGAATTGAAAAAAAAGGAATGAATGAACAACAAATTCTTTCTTCTTTTTGATAATTATGAGCAGCTGCCTAAATGTGAAGCTGTCGGTGACACTGCTACTTACATGTTCTCTGTGATGTCAATATGATTTAGGGTCTTAACACACTCCCTCCCGTTTACTATTTGAAGCTTGAAAATCTGTGATCACTCACTCATCTCTATCAGAGGCTGATTCTAATTCAATATTCTTTAGAGCAAACAAATACATAAAAATTGGAAAGGATAAAACCTTCCTTTTTGTATAAGTGGACAGTGTCCCGAGACTGTAAATCTATGCGCTTTATAAGTTTGTACTATTAAAAAAAATAGTAAAAATTATGGGTAGCTCAGCGGCTCTACAGTCAGAAGTACAGGGTTTGAATCCTAGCTCTACCACTTGCTATCTGTGTGACAGATCTTAGAGACATTCGACCTCCCTTAGAGTCAGTTTCCCTATCTATAGATTGGGAAATGACAGTAACTACCTCATAGAGATAGCGCATATAAAAAGCTCCACACAATGCCTGCCATATAATACTCAAAAAATTTAAGTATAGGGGCGCCTGGGTGGCTCAGTCGTTAAGCGTCTGCCTTCGGCTCAGGTCATGATCCCAGGTCTTGGGATCGAGCCCCGCATAGGGCTCCCTGCTCGGCAGGAAGCCTGCTTCTCCCTCTCCCACTCCCCCCCGCTTGTGTTCCCTCTCTCGCCGTGTCTCTCTCTGTCAAATAAATAAATAAAATCTTCAAAAAAATTTAAGTATAAAAAAGTAATTTTAATAATAGTTATTAATATAGAAGCAAGATAAATCACAACTGGGGCACCTGGGTGGCTCAGTCCATTAAGCATCAGACTGTTGATTTCAGCTCAAGTCAGCCCCTCCCTCTGCTTGTGTGTGTGCATCCTCTCTCTCTTTCTCTCTCAAAATAAATAAATAAGTCTTTTAAAAAAATTACAACTAAAATTATATATATATATATCAAAATCTCAGGGCTGAGAGATTTTTTAAAGGCTGGAAAGTTCAGACACACTTTCGATGCTTGAGATTCCTCTATACACTCTCCCCGCAACCTCCACCAACGAAATGGTCCCCAGTGTATGCCTGTTCACTTCTAATGACAGAGAGCTCTTTTCCTCCTGATATGAGCAGAGGAAGCATCCCTATCTTGAGCTATACTACTGTTTCCCTGTAAATTCAACCCACTGGTCTTTGTTCAAGCCCAGGGGGACATATCAATGAGGGGAACATGTATGTTTCTTTGCTGTGCAAGTTTTTCAATGGATTCAGCTGTCTCTCTCTCTCTCTCTCTCTCTCTCTCTCTCTCTCTCTCTCTCTCT